>NC_092210.1:53485632-53569058 GCF_043381705.1 Parasteatoda tepidariorum | reverse complement strand
TATATATATATATATATATATATATAGCCGCATGCGGCAACACGTGAATATTATAATAATAAAAACTAATAAAAATTTTTTTTTGGAAAATAAAAAAAATAGGAAATTTTGAAATGCACACTTCAGTTTTGGACGCGCCAAATTTAAATCAATGTAATTTTGCGATTGCTTTTTTCGAAGGTTATCGCTATGACATTTCCATAGTTTATAAAATCCCAATATTTTTTATGCTACAAAAATATGATGTGTCAATTTCGAATTTTAGTAATCACTTTTGAAGCTCTTCATTTGTGTCTATTTCATAAAGCATAATAACATATATAGTAGAATAACGTCAACATAATAACGTATAATTGCTGTCAATATGTCTAAATACTTGGGTACGCAGCCATTCATTCAAAATGATTGTACACCCCTACATGAATTACAATAAAAATATTTTTTTTTCTTTTCTAAGATATTTTTTAGTTTATTTTACAATTAAAGATAAATCTTAACTAAACTTTGAATATAATTATTGTAAAATAGTGTGTTTTACTATTCTTGATAGTTTTTGTACTATTAAGGTGAATTTCATTTCAATATGGTAAGTAAGTGTATACAATATTCCATATTTCTTCTTTTCGAAATTCGCTTTTACATCGCAATTATCAATTCCTTATTAATTAATATCAAAGTAAATTAAATTAAAATATATAAATTAATATAAAATAAAAAGAATGGTTATAAATACCCGAATGCCTCTTCATTGTTATCATTTCATATTATAATTTAAAAAGAAAGAAAAAATTGTGTTAGGTCTAGAATAGAGCGCATTTTTAAATCTTGTGGGGGGAATACGCCACTATTAACTATGAATATAGACACAAGTTCTGATATAATTTATTATCTCTCAAATTTGAGGCTTAAAGTTGCAAACTATTTTTGCAAATCTATTTAAATTAAATAAATTCTTTCCAATTATAAATTAATTTTATAATATTTAATTTGATTTATTTTATTACAATTGATTATTATTTTATTAATAACTAAAAATTAAATTATTAATTAGTTGCCAATCCGATGCTATTGAATTGTTAGTTAGCATAAAGAATAATTTTTATATTTTTTTGTTCTGTCATTTATAAAAATCTTATTTTCCCTACAGTGCCATTTCTTACTATAACGACAGTAAAAAATGCTTCAAATTAAGATGGATCTGAAAAAAAGTAAATTAATAATTTGTCGTTGAACATAATTTCATAAAACGTCCCAAACATATTCAATTTAAGAAAGTTTTTTTATATGTATATATTATTATTAACTCATTTGTTGGCGGTTTTTTAGCGAGGCAAATTCCCCGTATTGATCTACGTGGATGCTATAATTTCTTTATGTCCTATAATTAGATTTATAACTATGAATATTCAAAATACATTCTTTTCCGAGGGTTTGTTTTTCTCTGTTTTATTTAAAAGAATTTTTTTACATATTTCATTTTACTCCTTCTGAATTTTTTTTTATACTTTTCCTTTAATTTTTTATTTTTACTTTTACTGGGTTTGCCCTTGATGTTTGATGAAGCAAGATTGCTTGTCTGCTTTCGCGAAATATTTTCAACGCATTTACAAAATTAAACTGAATTAATTCATTTGCATTCTTAATTAGGAACAATTTGATAAGTTTACCCAACCATGGAGACAAATTTGTTCAGTTGTTGTACTAGCTGAGCTCTGTAAAAGATTGGGATTTCTTCTTTTTACAGTTGCTTCAATTATTTTTCTTGCTTTTTCAAACGTGGACAAGTTTTTTCCCCCCTTTTTACTTTCTTATTTTTTTCACTTTCATATTTTCTTTTCCATTTCCCTTTTTAATTCTTTTTTACTTCTATATTTTAACTCTCTACTTTGAGGTCGTAACTTAATTTTCCCCCCTCATGAGTGTCTTTTTTTTTATTTTAATTTTTTACTTTTTTATATTTAACATTTTTCTTCATAAGATCGAAAAATTTAAGTGCTTTTTTATTTCAAACTTTTTTTTTTAAATCTAGGTTAATAATAATGAAAAAAAATTGCTTTTATTATCTTCGTTTTCTTTGAACGAACAAGGAGCGATAAAGAATGAAAAAAATATAATTGAAAATAAAAAAAAATAGAAGTGGTAAAAGACCGGACTGGCAATTATGCTGATTTTCCAGAGTTAAAATGAAGTCTGATTAGTAATCTTTTTGATAACGAAATGCAAACGATAAATTTGGAATAAAAAAAAATTATCAATAATATAAAAAGGGAATCCAGGACCGTTAAATTGTAAATCGGATAATGTTTGATTTCGCATGATCTCATTATTTTTCCACGCATCTATAAGCATGATGAATGAAAATTTTAATTACAAATTTTGACGTGATTGAATTTTCGTATAGCTTAATTTTAAAGAATGGATTTGCACTCTAATGAACAGAACTAAAAACGAGTTATAATGAAACTGATTTACGGTGACTGATTCTTTAGTGAATATTTTAAATTTCATGATAAACCTAAAATTGATTTTTTTAATAATAACTAAGCAGGCTTATGTAATTGGAAAAATTCAAATACTTCATTATGTTATATCTATTATGCGTGAAAACTTTTTCAGGTAGGCATTGCCTCTGGAATATTGTTTTGTTATGTTAGTTTTTACTTAATTTGTCGTTTGAATTTTCTAAAAATTCGATATAATAGTATGATATGTAGTGTTCGCGTAACTTATGTTTGTTACATTGATCAAAAATTTCGTTAAGCAAAAGTCCTACATAGAGGAAAATATTCTGGTAAAATTACCGTAATGTATGGTAAAGACATTTATTTATTTAAAAACAATTTAATTTAGGTTAATAAAACTAAAATATACAATATTCAAACCATTCATTTGGTAATTTTTCCGTTCAATTGTTAGTGGTTAACCGAAAATTCTTGTTTTCAAAATTACAGTTTTTATTTTCACAGACTTTGTAAAAACTGCGAAACTGAAAAGTAAATTCAATCGAAAAAAGGTTTTTTTTCCATGCTCTAAGATATTATGATTGAATTACCAAATTATACAGCATTTACCAAATTTTGTGCGAGATTATGAAAGCATATTTTATTGTTTATTTTACCAAAATTATTGCCAAAGCACTATGGTAAAAATTGCCAAGCTTTTACTTGTCAGCATAGTGACATAGACACTGTAAATTTTACCATATTCTTGTAATTTTGATTATACTTTTTTCCTCGGTGTATAGTAAATACTTCTTGAAGCAATGTGAAATATCTCAGATTGAAACTTTTAGTGAGGAATTTAATTAGAAGATATTGAATAATTAGAATATGAAATCTAAGTATTATAAAAGTTAAGTAATTTGTTATTTTTAAAGTTTATTAGTTTTTTTCATTCTATTATTTTATTTTATTTTATTTATTTATACTATTTCAATTATTATTAATTTTATTTACTTATGTCATTTCAGTTATTATTTATTTTATTATCTGCCTATTTATATTAATTAATTTGTTTTTATCATTTATTGATCAGTATACAATTTTTTACTTATTTTTTTATTAGTTATTTGTTATATTTTTATTTTAATTTGTGAAGTTCTCATACGCTATTAGAAAACATTTTTATTGTATTTTATTATAAATTTAGCCATTTTTCTATAATTTATGAGCTGAAATTTTCAACCTGTCGTCATTTTTGGAAACAGACCTGTGGATTTATAAAAACGAGATTTATAAACGTTTTCTTACAAAAGTATTTCCTTATATGTATAAAAATTAATATGTTTAGCTTGGAAGATTTAATTGGATAATTAATTGAAATTATTAGTTATAGCTCATTGTTCCGAAACTTCTCCGAAATAATGCTTTTGTCTCTAATGTATGATAAAATACCGAAACTAAGTAGAAAAGTAAATTCCAATAGGGGAAAAATTTATGACAATTAATGTGCACAAGCTAAAAAAAAAACTAATAAATGACGTTTATACTCATATTGTTCAAATATTTATACGAGTATTATTACTTTTTTACATTAAATATTCAAGCTGCATTAAATCTTATATTAAAAGTTTTATTATTTCTTAGCTAATATTACATAAATATAAGCTAATATTAGCTAAAATTACATATAAATTCATAAAAATAAAAAATTAATAAATACAAATAATAAAAAGACATTCAATTCATAAAAATAAAAATATAAATACAACTAATAAAAGGAAGAGTATAAATTCGTAAAACTTAAAATAAAAAATATAAATACAAATAATAAAAAGAAAAATATAAATTCATAAAAATAAAAATAAAAAGTATAAATACAAATTATAAATAGAAGAAAATTAATTTCTTACAACTGATGAATATGGTGGATTGGAAAAAATAAATTAACTCCAAATGTTTTTAGTAGATGTGTTTTGATTTCTTTATCTCCACATAGCCGAGAGGGTATTTTCATTGTACTTTCTTAGAAAATCAGTTTAACTTTGAACCACGATATTGGTATCTGGAATCATAATAGGTTCAAATTTGCAGTAACCTTAATAAGTTGTTAAATTGAATTGTATTTCCGTCAAAATTGAACCATTGTATCGCGCAATAAAATATAGGAGATCAGCAATATTATGGTTTCATAGGTTCTGAAATTTAAAACAAATAAAAAATGGCTTGTAAAATAACCAATATTTTATTCGTTTTTTTAACAATACAAGAAAAACAACTTTCCATATTGTTTTATGCTCTTTTTTGTTCCTTTGTTTTAATTGCTTATTAGAAAAGAAGGCACACGCTTTTCCCAGCACCCCCTCTGGTGTTTATTATGAGTCGTTTCCTTTGCGTGTCACTTTAAAATGACCCTATACATATACATATACTCATATTTGAAAGGGGGGGTTAGCACGAGAGAGATTCTCTTTTTTAATGAGTACGGTTGTGAAAAAAATAACAACAGGATAATAAAAAGATATTGATACTGGCTTGCATATAAACTTGGAAACTAATTTTCATTCGTTTTTATGCGTCATGACGTCATATCCCCACCTCTATTTTACTTTAAAATAATTCTGTTTAACGCTGATTGGTTAGTGACCTATTTTAATTTCCGGACGTCCTTCTGTTTATAGGGGCTTGCTGAATTAAAGCGCGAAGTTGTTTTCGTGCTCCTAATTACATCTAGTATTATTTATTCCTCATACAGTAGGATTTTATTTTATTTATTTATTTATTTATTGTTTGCATACGAAACTGTTCTGATTGGTTTAACATATTTTGAGGTATCTTACTGCACATTTCATTTATTGAACCTAATAAAAGATTTTTTCACGCATTTCTAAAATTAAAAAAAAATGAACATTTACATTGTATTTGGTATATTAGTTTTACGCTACTTTTACAATAATTGTTTCTTCAATTTCCAACCTTGATTCGGAATTGAATTTTGGATCAAGAGTTGTCAGTGGCGGATCCAGCGGGGGGNCCCTCCCCCCAAAGT
This sequence comes from Parasteatoda tepidariorum, assembly GCF_043381705.1. NCBI lineage: Eukaryota > Metazoa > Arthropoda > Arachnida > Araneae > Theridiidae > Parasteatoda > Parasteatoda tepidariorum. The sequence continues at coordinate 53,563,571 of NC_092210.1, read as the reverse complement.
GAAAAAAAATAAAAAATAATAATTTTTTAAATAGTTTTCAAAAGAAATAAAATATTTTAAAAATTATTTAAGGGGGCACATACACCTAAGTAGGTCGGAAAAATTGATTTTTTTTTCTAAAGCCAAAGCCAAGTTTTGCCAAAGTTTCTAAAAAACGCATTACATTTATTATTTATAGATGTTGAATACTTGAATTATTTATGTATTGTTCTGATGTTCATTATGAAAAAAATAAATGAGAAGACTAGCATTAAAAACCCCAGTTTTTTTTTCTAAAAAAATATTTTTAAAAAATTTCTTATATAAAAAAAATTAATCGTGTGGGGATCTAAGTCTATGACCCCTCCCCCAGAAAAAATTTCTGGATCCGCCCCTGAGAGTTGTGTTGTTATTACTTATGCCACTTGGCCAATACCAGCAAGCCTGCTTGAAATCAATCGAATTTTTAATCGAATCGAAGGGTGCGTTTCTTGTTATTTCAGTGGCACCATCTATAGCCAAGAACACGACTTTAGCCACACACACATCACAGCCCGTTTAACAGAGAGGACCCAATCATACATCATTCATTTATCCACAGATCGTAACTTTGATCTGAAAAAGAGAGGGATCAATCTCCGATTCTCCCCCAGAGGTATTAATTTGTTTTGGGAACTTGGAGGACTTTGTGGACTCCGACAGAGTTAGCGTACGACAGTCGCCATTTAATTTGAATATTCGGCTGGATTCGAACTCTCGTACTCACGAACTCGAGTCCAACGTCTTACCAACCAGACTACCCCAGCCCATCAATAGTTGTTCAACTATTAAATGTGTATTCTAGTGTGATGTAGTTCTTGTTTAATTGCATAGCTGCTTGTTAAACGAAAAAGATATTAATTTTTAGTGGTATACCAGAAATTTTTTTGTACTTACCCTTTAACTTCTTCTCCCATAAAACTACCTTGCATAAAATCTGATATCTTTTTTGGATACATTTTCACAAAATCTTTGTATTTCTTTTCAATTAAAAGTACTGAGAACAAAAATAAAATATTTATAAATTACAAAAAGATACTAACTTTTGAATTAAAAAATATTGAATATTATTTTTTGTAATTATTATTAAATATTAAATGTACGGAAAACACTTTCACGTTATTTAAATGTAATAAAATATCATTGCGAACTTCGCAATTAGCTATTAAAGTCCAAAATATAGTAACAAAAAATTACCCCAGTACCCAATCCGAATTTAATTATTAATCCATTTTTATCCGGATTAATGACTTTATGAAATTATCAAGGGTTCTTTATCAGAAATATTTTTCACAAAAAGCAATAAATTTAAAATGTAATAAATCACCTGCGAGCGAGCATTCATTGAAAAAAAAAACTTACTCTAAGATATTTCCGTTTTAGCTACGCTCATAAAAAATAAATCTTTGGGGCTAACATCTCCAAAAGAATGCCAATATCATTAATTTAAACCACACCTATTCCTTCCTTTCTTTGTTACAAAGTTAAAATATTCTTCTAATTCTACCTTAATTTGTAGTTGCAAGTCTATTCTTATTATCAAATAATCACCACTTTCGACAATTATCCGGTAAAATCTTGTTCTTTTTTTCACCCTGCTTTTGAGTTTCACTTTTTCTGCCAAATTAACTTTTCAATTCATAAAAATTCGGGGTTATATTAACAAATATAGTATAATCACTAGCTAGAGGGTAAGTTTAAGTATTAACTTAGTTTAACTTAATAAAGTTTCTGCTTTCCGAAAATTTACCCTTAATAATTTTAATTCTGGGGTTATTTAAAGAAGGAGTAAGATATTAAAAAGAACGCCTTAAATAACTTTTGATATATGATTGCTTTTGTTCAATGCGAAATTGCAATACACAAAGATCTTGTAAACTTTTACGGTTTGTTAATTAATTAATTTTATTACTTTACCTGTGCAATAACAACATCGTAATTGAGTTTCTTTGAAAATTGTATTACGATTTAATAACCATGTAATAATATAGTGCCGTATTAAATTTGGTTTGTGTTAACTTAATGGGATTACGAGTTTCATACTTTTTTATTTGTTATGTTTTTGTTCAAATCCTATAATAAATATTCTTCAATAAAAGCCTATCATATTTAGCATTTTTTTACACAAAAACGTCATCATAAAATTATTTTAAAAGTTCGCAATAGATTTAATTTTGTTCTGTTTAATAAAATCTCATAAATTTATTATTGTTAATAATCCATTTTAAACCCTTTTTAATAATATAGTTCATAATATTCTAAAACTATCTTAAGAATGAATATATATATATATATATATAANCGCCACTAATTTGCATATTGCAATTTTACTCAGCTACTCTTAGTGGACAACATATGCAAATTTTGCACGGTTTGGCTTACTTTTGAAAGAGTTATCGCTATTTTTGTGATTTTTCCTTAATTTATGATAACCAGTGTATATTCATAGAAAATTTCTCCAGAAACCATTATTTTTGCCACACTTTAAAGCAGCCTGTCCCTTTGTAAGGGTTTTTTTTCTTCGATTTTAAGAGGCGGAACGCATTTTTTTTTCTTTGAGTTTTTTCACATATAGTCTTGGAGTTTTTTTTTTCTGTAAGAAGAAAAAAAAATTGTGAATAAAAAAGGAAAAAAAGTTCGTTTTCTTGATTGTTATAGAAATTCGTTCTTATCAGTTTGAAATTTTTAAATCTATTTAAAACTCTCTAGCATTTAATTAATTTGAAACCAAACTCTTTTGTAATTACTTTATTTTGTTTTTGCTCTTTGTGAAACATGCTAAAAACAACATTGTTATTTTTTTGCCAGTCTTTAAAGATAAATTTCAAATTCCCTTCTTATTTCCTGCCTCAAATAAAAGAAACTTTAGTACAAATAAGTAAAAAAACTATATCTATAAATTATTAAAATTGTATAAATTAAAATTTATTTATAAATAAAATTTGTAAATAAAATTTTTAAAATGCATTAATATACAAAATTGTATGATAATAAAGTCAAAGAGAGATGTTTGTAATATTATACTTGCGTATTTGTTTAAATATGTAAGCAGTTAAAATTTAATTAGTTAAAAAGGGATATCTCTATAGTTTAAAAAGCTTGCTTTTGTAATTCCAGCTTTTAAACATATTATTGACTAATTTCCCATTTTTAAAGTATTTTAGTAAATAAATAAATAAATAAAAAATCTACCAATAAGGAACACGTAACGTTTTCTAAGAACAAGTTTTTATATATTTATATTTCTCTCTGAAAAAAAATAATACTTCAACACAAAATTGAGCAGACATTGCATTTTTTTTCTACATGAATTTACAAAACAAAATTGATTCTTATAAAAGTTTAGCAAAACTTACTAACTTTGAAATGCTTTTTTTAATTTCTATGAAAACTGAAGCTTTTGAAACTGGATAAATCTGTCAGAAGAAAAAAAAAAGGTATATCTGTGATGAAAAGCAAAATAGAACACGCTAAGCCCCAAATTACAATATCTGTGCTTTGATTTGTTAAGTATAATGTTTCATTAGAAAGAGCTGGTTTAAAAAAACCGAAGAACGAATGGTATCCTACATATTTTAAAGTATAGTATAGATGCTCTAAACAGTATAGAAGCGCTAACTACACTTTTTATACTTTTATACGTTGTATTTTGCTTTTTTGGTTAGAGTTATTTTTAAACCGCAGAACTCAAAGAACGAATAATATCTCATGTATCTAAAGCCGAACACAATAACATACTAATTAAGCATGAACTACACGATCTGTGCTTTTATACATTTGGTTCTGCTTTTTTGTATAGGGTTGGTTTAAAACGTAGAACTAAGACAGTGAATATCTTATGTACGTAAGACAGAACATAGCATACAAAAAAGCATAAACTACACGATCTGTGCTTTTATACGTCGAATTCTGCTTTTTTGGATTTAGTTGGCTTATAACACAACTCGAAAAATGAATGATATATCCTGTATGTAAAACAGACATTATAATATACAACAACAACTAAAAATATTAACTGCACAATCTGTGCTTTTAAACGTTGTGTTCTACTTTTTCGAATAGAGTTGGTTTAAGACACAACTCGAAGAGCGAATGATATCTCATGTATGTACACCGAAAAACCATTACATTTTGACCACCCTGCTGATAACATGTAGGACCACCTTTAGCCCTCAAAACTGTTAGCACCCGCCGTGGCGTTGATTCCACAACATGCTGATAGGTAGTCTGAGGTATCTGGTACCAAGCGCTCACCAACTGGTCCTGCAATCCCCTCACATTGCGAGGGGGTAGCGTGGCAGCACGAATTTGGTTTTCCAAGTAGGACCACAAATGCTCTATTGGATTAAGGTCAGGTGAATTGGGGGCTAAGATATGACTTGAAAGTCACAGGAATGTTCTTCAACGATTCGACCCTCATGACATGGTGCATTATTCTGTTGGTAAACACCATCCCCCGCAGGAAGAAAAACTGTTGCCATGAATGGGTGAACCTGGTCTGCAACTATGTTCAAGTAGCTTACAGACGTCAAGGATTGTTCTATGAGGATTATGGGTCCTAATGTGCCCCATGATAACATGGTTCCTGGGCGAGAAACCATGAAAACCTGGGTGAGCCCATTGTTATGGAAGGAGGATGGTCATAATGTAATGGCTCTTCAGTGTATTTAAAACGGAACTCAGCATGGGAAGAAAAACACGATTGTGCCTTTTTGCGTTATGTCCTACTTTATTTTGTAAAGTTGTAAAGCAAAGAGCTCGAAGAACGAATGAAGTATCACGTATCTATCTCAGAAACCAACGGAAGAAAGTATTAGCTTTACTATATGTTCCTTTATACCCTGTATTCAGCTTTACTCTATAAAGCTAGTTTTAAAACAAAGAACACGAAGAACGAATGAAGTATCACGTATCTATCTCAGAAATCAACGGAAGAAAGTATTAGCTTTACTATATGTTCCTTTACACGCTGTATTCAGCTTTACTCTATAAAGCTAGTTTTAAAACAAAGAACTCGAACACATGGTGTCTCATATGTAAAGCTGAACACAATTTACAAACTTCACTATTCTTACTTTTAAATGTTGTGTTCTGTTTTATTAGATTGAGCTGGTTATTAAATTTAAAGTGCTCTTTAGTTCGAATCTTTTTTAAATTGTAATTTTTATGTTTAATTGTAATTTTTTAATACTCATTCTTTATTCCCATTATTATTTTGTCTCATAAATAATAGCTGTAAAAAAATGAAGTGAATTAAATATTTGTTTTTAGATTTGAAAAAAGAAATTCTACCAAGTTGTATTTTATTTGACTAATTTCAAAGAAAAAAGGTAATTCAAGTGTAAAGTATAGCAATTGATACATCACCTCTCTCTAGATATTGGCTCGTTGAATAACAAGAATGTGTTTATCTCACTTATGTGGATCGATTTAAATTTTTTTCTAAAATTACTTCGTTATTTTTTTCTAATATAACTAGCTTTATACTAACTAGCTTTATAGAGTAACGCTGTATTCAACTTTACTCTATAAAGCTAGTTTTAAAACGAAGAACTCGAAGAACGAATGAAGTGTCACGTATCTATCTTAGAAACCAACGGAAGAAAGTATTATCTGTACTATATGTTCCTTTATACGCTGTATACAGCTTTACTTTATAAAGCTAGTTTTAAACCAAAGAACTCGAACGAATGGTGTCTCATATATAAAGCCGAACACAATTTACAAACTACACTATTCTTACTTTTAAATGTTGTGTTCTGTTTTATTAGTTTATTAAATTTAAAGTGCTCTTCAGTTCGAATTGTATTTACTTTTTAAAATTATAATTTTTATGTTTAATTGTAATTTTTTAATACTCATTCTTTATTTCATTATTATTTTGTCTCATAAATAATAGTTGTAAAAAAATAAATTAAGTGAATTAAATATTTGTTTTTAGATTTGAGAAAAAACATTCTAGCAAGTTGTATTTTATTCGACTAATTTCAAAGAAAAAAGGAATTCAAGTGTAAAGTATAGCAATTGATACATCACCTCTCTAGATATTGGCTCGTTGAATAACAAGAATGTGTTTATCTCTCTTATGTGGATCGATTTAAATTTTTTTCTAAAATTACTTCGTTATTTTTTTCTAATATCGCGATATGCTTTGAAATTCATAAAACGCCTGCTGGAATTTCACGGGGGTAGAATTTTTTTCCCAGCCGTCTCATTAAAGTTATTCTGTTCATCCGCTAAGAATAAAAATTTTTGTTTCGCATTTTTTGGAAAGTTTTAGCTTCCTTCTTTGTTTTTTTTCCCTCCGCTGTTGTTCGTTATACGCCGTCATTTTTCTTAATTATCTCAATTTTAAATTTAAAGCCTGCGAGATTCTTTAAGGCTATTAGTAGACTTAAAAGAAAAAGCCGTGCTCCAACAAAACCTTCGATGGAACAGAACAAAAAAAAAAATAATTTCGAAAATAAAAATAATCCAGACGATAACAAAAATCTGACGCTTAAAACATTTATATTTATTGATTAAAATTACTTAAACGAAGCTAGAGCTTTATTAGTTTTTTAATTACGCCTTGAATATTAATGTCAGGAGCATGAAAATATTTTAATTATGCATACCATTAAAAAGTTCGAAAGGCTTTTTCGCTTTTTTTTCGTTCTTTTTTTTTTTCTTCTACTAACTGCTTCATTTCGTTGCCAAAGATAGCCTGCCGGATGCTTTTGCATCGAGTAAAAAGAGTAAAAAATTACTCTATCTCAATAAGTAAAAAGCAAAGATGCTGTGCTAAGCTGCAAGTTTTTAGCTTTATATAATTAATTTTATTTTTAACGTTTAACATTCCTTATCGTCCGATAATTGTTAAAGTCGATATTGAATTTTTTATCGTTTGTAGAGTCACTATATCAGTTAATTTTTTCTGCTCCCCCCTCCCCCCTCATTTCTGTCCCCCGTCATAAGATGTATCTATTCGCACAGGAGTTAAATTTTATGCCTGTCGTGAAAAGTGCAGGGGTTAATTTACTCTTCTTTTGAAGAAGTTTGAAATTTGCTCGCCTTTTAAGTGTTTATAAATTCTTCTCGGAGCGGATTTACTTAAAATGCGATGTTTAATAGTCCAGAGTTTATTTTCTTTAAATCTTCATTAAAAGCTCATTAATTCCTGTTTTTGATAACTCCATCATACGCTCCTAAGCCAGCTTAAATCGACCATAAGTTTAAGGCAACGCTCAATAATTCTGGTTAATCAAATGCAGAAAAAAAAATTTATACGAATTATTTTCAAAGTAATAATGTTATTTTTTTAAATTTCATTTGTACTTAACAATTTTCTCTATAGAATAAAAGAAATGTGTTTCTTCACTGAAATTAAAATACCGTAAAATTAACGGTTTTAAATTGGCAGCTGTGTTGATTGTGTAAAACAATTAAACTTACGAAGTGAACCTCAGCGTGTTTTTTTACCATTTTTTTCTGTAAAGTTGCTAAGTTAATCCGTAGTCACAAAGGTTTTTTACGCTACTAAAACAAATTTCTCCTTAAAAATTACGAATAAAATTTGTAGTCAGAATTGTTTTTCACCATACCACAACAAGTTTTTTTAGGTAAAAGTTACAAAGTAAATCTATACAAAGTAAATCTAAACCTGATTCGCATCGATTAGTCATCCAGGCTGAGATGGCTGGATTTAGTTGAGACTGATCTCTAAAGGAGAAAAACTGGCGTACAAATGTCAAGAGTAGAGAGAAGTGGATTCGAATTCAAAGGAAGGCACTGGCCCACCCTGGGCTGTCTAGCCAGATATGATGATGATGATGAGTCATCCTGGGATTCGAACCTGGAGTTTTCTCGTTGGAAAGCAAGTACTCTATCTCTTTAAGCAACGCAGAAAATGCTGAGCAAACCAACAATAAATGGAAAGAAAAAACTCTTCTTCGCCACCCCCACCCCAGTGGTGGTTGGCAGGAGAGGAGGGAGCAAACCCGATTCAAGAACCTTTGCTGCTGTATCCCTAAATGTTGTTTTTACCTTTATGCTCAGGGACCACATGAAACCCTTGGGGGACTAGTTTGCATTATGTTTATGGAAGCTAGCCTTCTTCTCCGATGTATATTCTCTGGTGATAGTTTTATTCCGCTTTTGATTAAGGTGAAAAACAGCGAAAAACTGTTTCGTCAACAAAATAGTTTTAACCGTCAAATATACGGATAATATCCGTGAAAAATGCTGGCATTTTTTGCATTGAATATTAGTATTAAATATTAAAAATTACTCACTACTCCTAATATGTTTTTAAAATATAAAAAGCTTCTTAAATATTTAAAAAAAATTGACAACAGTTTGAAATGTATATTTAATCGAAAGTGATTTCTTATGAAATAAAATTGAATAGTTGAAAATAGGGGCTCATAAAATTAGCTTATTGTAAAACTGTGTTGTTTTTCGAATTTGCGTCTGGAAAAATAAAAATTCCAGGATTTTAGTGCCTTAATCTCAATCTAAAGTTTTTTTTTATTTAACAATAACAATGTTTTAACAATAACAATGCAATAAAACAATGTTGTTTTTCGAATTTACGTCTGGAAAAATGAAAATTCCAGAATTTTAGTGCCTTAATCTCAATCTATAGCTTTTTTTTATATTATCAATTCAATCATACTGTGAAAAAAATTGATTGTCATGGAAAAAAAAAGAAACAGACGCTATATATAGTTAAAAGTAATGAGCTATTTTATTTTAAACAAATTGCCAATATGGGGATATTTTTTCCCTCTCAGATAAAAATTATTAAAAACAATTATAATATTCTATGTTCGAATCTCTCTTTTTTTTTTTTTTTTACAGAAATAGATCAGGAACGCTTTTTATTTAGAAAAAAGTCAAATTATTCCCCCCCCTTTATTTTGAAGCCTTTTAATATTTTAATTATGAGAATAACGAGGGATGTCTAGTATTAGACAAGAGATCAATCTAATAAGTTACGAACCTTATAGCGTAATTTAAGGACCTAATCTGCAGCACATTCTTCATAAATCCAAATTTATCAGCGATCCCCACACAGGCAAACAGAGATTAGTATAGTAAAAACTCAGCATAATTTAATGTACAATATAACGAAATTATCATATATAAAACTATTCAAAATGCTGCAAAAAATATTACATCTTATAGTTTAAATGATTACACGTAAAAAAATATTATATCTTTTCGTTTAAATGATTTTGTTAAATGAAAGTCATATAAAATTTTTCTCTTAATGCATCTGACTTTTTATTCAAAATTTCAGTCTTATTAACTGCTAAATCTGCTCAATAATATACAACTGCTTGAAAGAAAGATACACATAAGAGCATTAAAAAGTTTACTGAAAATTTTCACATTCCTTTTAGTTTAAATGAACTGTATTGATCTTAAGCAGCGTCAGACATTTCCATTATATTAATTTGATATCACTTGTCTAAGAAGAAAAACTTTTGTCTAAAAATGTTTTTGATCATTCCTTTACCAGAATACACTTTTTCTTCAAATTATTTAGTTTTAATTATTGTTATTACTGTTATTTAATTATTGTTAGTTAATTATTGTTATTATTGTTATTTAATTATTGTTATTATTGTTATTTAATTATTGTTAGTATTGTTTATTTAATTATTGTTAGTATTGTTATTTAATTATTGTTAGTATTGTTTATTTGATTATTGTTAGTATTGTTATTTAATTATTGTTATTATTGTTTTTTAATTATTGTTATTACAGTTATTTAATTATTGTTATTATTGTTATTTAATTATTGTTATTAATGTTATTTAATTATTCAATTATTGTTATTTAATTGTTATTGTTATTTAATAATTGTTATTATTGTTATTTAATTATTCAATTATTGTTATTTAATTATTATTATTCAATTATTGTTATTTAATTATTATTATTTAATTATTGTTATTTAATTGTTGTTATTATTTTAATTATTGCAACTACTGAGTACTACGCAAAAGATTTTGAAGAAAAAGAATAATAGATGTTCCAGCAACGAAAAAAGAATTTAAACTGAAAAGTAACGCAAATAATTCGATGGAAATGAATCCATCTTAATTCAGCTTAAAAACATAAAATTTAAATGAAAAATCAACAAATGACATGAAACAATTTAAATTGAAAAGCATTGCAAAAATTTCGATGAAAATGTGGCACATTGCTTTTAAAATAAAACCAACTTATTTTTTCTCAATAACATAAAACAACTTAAATAAAAAGATTAGCGATATGACAGTAACATAAAACAATTTAAACTAAAAAGTAACGCAATATTTTTAATTGAATTGCAGCACATTGCTTTTAAAATATGTCGAACTTGATTCTGTCCAATAACATCAAACAATTTAAGCTGAACAGTAGCGCAGTTTTGCACAAAATTAATCACTTAACTTTTAAAAAAAAAATCAACTTATTTCTGCTTAACAACACAAAATAGCTTAAATGAAAAAATTAACAATATGACATTGTCATATAACACTTTAAACTAATAAGTAACGTAATCAATCATCTAGATTAAAATGAGTTACATTGCTTTTAAAATGTATCAAACTTTTCATGCAAAATAATAGTAGTTTATTACTGATATTAACTAGTTCAATGCATAAAACAAAGTGTAATAATCGTCATATGTATAAAAGAAATCCTCCTGTTAATGCTTCATTATCCATTATTATTAAATTATCTAAAATATATTATTATTATTTCTATATTCATTAAATATTAACACTATTTGCTCACCTATTTTAACCTGCCATCTTTAAGTTATAAATAGCTTAATTTGATGAAGATATCTCTTTTAGTTGATGCTGAATCGCAACTTATTTCTGCTCTGATATAAAATAACTTAAAAATTAATGATTGATATAAAATAATTTAAGTTGAAAAATAACTCAATAATCCAACTCAATTCTGCTTAATGACAAAAAGACCATTTATTCTCAAAAGTAACGTAATAAATTCGATTAAAAATGAATTATATTACTTTTTTTTAAAAAGAATCCAACTTAATTCTGCTTAATAAGACAAAACATCTTAAAAGAAAAAGAAAAAAAAACAATATGACAATAACACAGAACAATTTAAAGTACGAAAAAATGACGTAATCATTTCTGTTAAAGTGAGTTACAAAAGTAACTCAATAATTTTGCTTAAAATGTATCCAACTCAATTCTGCGCAATGTCAAAAAACAATTTAATCTCAAAAGTAACGTAATAAATTCGATTAGAAATAAATTATATTTCTTTTTAAAAAGAATCCAACTTAATTCTGCTTAATAACACAAAGCATCTTAAAAGAAAAAGAAAAAAAAAAACAATATGACAATGACACAGAGCAATTTAAAGTACTAAAAAATAACGTAATCATTTCTATTAAAGTCAGTTACAGTGCTCTTTTGAAATGTATCAAAATTTTCAGCCAAAATAACAGTATATTGATGTTAACTAGTTCACTACATAAAACAAAATAACCATCATATGTATAAAAGGTATCATTCTGTTAATGCTTCATTATCCTTGTATTTCCCTGGCAAAAAAAAAGTCTCTTAAAATATAATATCATTGTTACTAGATTCATTAAATATAAGTAGTTTCTACACTATCTGCACACCTATTATAACCTGCCAACCTTAAGTTATAAATAACTTAATTTAGCGAAAATATCTTTCCTAGTAGTTGCCGAGTTGCCACTTAATAATATAACCAACCTTTAAACGTCGTCCCATCTGCCTTTGGGGTAATCCTCTTAATGAACCCTGACAATAAGCTTAATGTTGGGGGTGTTTTTAACATTCACATGTTTTCTACTCTTGCATGTTTGGCTGCTGCCGATCGTATTTGTCTGAGGATATCGTCTGGACGAGACTTAATTTTGCTTTCCTCTAGCTTGAAATGCTTCTTTTTGCTTACGTTATTAATTTTTTTTTCCGTTGGGTTTAGTAAATGAGCAGGGTTTATATTAATGAGAGTTTTTTTTTGTTTTGTTTCAGATGTTCTCTTGGGTATTTATTTTTTTTAATGTGCATTTTTCGAGATTAATATTTTATTATAAGTTTGGGTGGGGCTGTTGATAGTCTATTAGTCCCTACTCAGGAGAATATAAAAAAATCGTATCGATGCAATACTATTTCATATTTTTTAAATTGATGAAGTTTGGCCATTTTTGTTGAATTACACCAACGATGTGAATATTGTTAAATGTTTTTAATATTGAAATTCAAATTCAAAAATTTTTAAATAAAAAAGTTTTTAAATAAAAAAAATTTGATAAAAAATTATTAACCTATTACTTAGTATCGCTTTTACTATTAATATTCATCAATTTTAAGTGAAATTTATGCAAATTATTTATTTAAAACTGTTTTATTTAAAACAATTGTTATAACTCAATTAAAAATCATTNTAAATAAAAAAGTTTTTAAATAAAAAAAATTTGATAAAAAATTATTAACCTATTACTTAGTATCGCTTTTACTATTAATATTCATCAATTTTAAGTAAAATTTATGCAAATTAATTAAAAATCAATTAAAAATCATTATTTATTATTATTTTTATGTCCTAATTATTATTATATCATTTATTCCTCTATATCACGATTATTATTATTTATTTATTAATTATTATTACTTATTATTATTATTGATTGGAATTTGATAAGATTCCGGATTAGACGAGTAAATTTTAAAATCGTGATTAGTTTAATTTTAAAAATTTTACATAAAGACCTGCTATTTCGAGCATAGCTTGGATTTAGCGAGGAATTCTTGTTAGATTTAAAAAAGAAATATTTTTTCTTGAAGCTGTCAAAAAAAGTATTAGACAATTTGTGAAAATTTAATTTTTTTAAAGGACATAAAAACACCCATTTAGTTCGATTTCCTAAAATATTAATGTAGATAAATAAAAGGAATAAATAAAATCAATTAGAAAATAATAGAGAAATAATGGAGATAAATATTGTCAAGTTGATCTTGATTTGCCTTGTTATTAAATCCGAGGAACGATTTAAATAATATACGTTAGGTGTAATTTATTAGTAATAATGTTAATAACAAATGTTAATAATAATTGTTAATAAAAATTAAATGTTAATGTTATGATAATGATTTTTTTTATTTCTTAAAACATTGAACTGCTTTTTTTCAACAAAAAAAAGGAAAAAAAAGCAACTCTTCAGAAAAAAATAGTACTTCACAAAATAATTTTTTTTAAATATATCTTACAAAGCAAGTTGCACCTCTTAATAGACAAAACAAAAAATTTTATATCTTAAAGAACAAAACAAAGGATTAGTTAATCATTCAAAGCAGTACAAAATAGTATTTATGATATATCAAAAATTGTATAGTAACTTTTGCATAAAAATAGAGAATAATTCTTCCAAAACAAATAAATATATAAATAAGAAAATGAAAGTAGTATTAAAGTACATAAAAATCAGCCATGAAGGTCTTGATCTTATGCGTTTTTTCATCAAGTATTTTATAATAATTTTTGTTAATTTGCAATGTCAATTTATGAAAATATTTTAGATTTTTTTAAAAACTTTTTATTAGCATAGAAATTGAAATTTCTTCATTCTTTTACAATTAAACGTTAATATTATTGTAAAACATTCAAACTAATAAAATTATCCTCACCGGAAAAGGTTGTAAACATTAAAAGATGAGATTCTTAAATTGAAGACAGAATTAAAATCATTATTTTTGTCAAAGAATAAGACATAAGCAAATATTAATTAAATCAACACAAAATAGTATTTTAGTCTTTATACAATTGTTGTAAACGTTTCATCTCGAAAAATGCTATATTGTATTATAAAACATTTTGTAATAAAATACTAGATTATCGCATTAAATTTACTTTAAGAAACATATCTCATTCCTGATAAAACTTCATTTTAAATTTCTATGTAATGGAAAATGAAAATTGACACAATTTAAGGGATTTATTACTTAATTTAAATTTCTTAATTCTATCCAAGTTCAAGTCTAAATAAATTATATAATTAATGCATAATTATTTTATCAATTTATTTTTTATTTATTAATTACTTAATGTGTTTTAAGATTTGCTTTCTTAGTAAGACTAAAAGTAATTACTTATGATTTTTAGACCCACACAGATAAAATTCCTAAATTAAGAAATTAGGTTTAAATGATACTCAAAGAAATTATTAACCTTAATTAACGTTAATTTAGGGTATCAGTAATGTCCGATAGCTTGTTATTATATCGCTAATTGTCTTCTTTTTGCGCCACGCAATTATCAATATTTAATTTAAGAGTAATAATAATTTCATAAATGAATATAATTACTCAAATTAAAAAAAATTACGTTTTTGTTTCATGATTCAAAACAGGAAAATTCATTTGATATCTAAGGTTAAATTCAGAATAGAGAAAATAAATATACATTTTTTTATAAGCGTGATCTATTAGACTTTTAGTTTTCCCCCATACTAGCCTTTCCGACGAATTGAGTTCGGATAATTCATTAGCCGAATTAGATTTTCCGGGCTATTTTTTAGACTTAATTCAATTGAGTTAAATTCATTATAAGATTTCTGGAAAATATCTTGCTTTCTGAAAAGCATGCTCTAAAGACTACAGTTTTTTTTATGTGTGTGTTTGCTGTAGTTGTTTAATTTTTTGTTGTTCTTTCACTAATTTTATCTTTTGAAGAGAAAAATTGCTTTCATTTTAAGAGCGTTGTCAGAATTTTGTAATCCATTTATGAATTAACTTAATTGTTCAACTATAATAAAATGTGTTATGCCTGTGTTATTTTTTTCATCAAGTTGCATTCCAGTTTCTAATTATTTAAATATAAACACACGTGACATAAGTTAAATGCGTTATTTAATCGAGTTTATTATGAGTATGCAAAATTTTAGGTCAAAAAAATGTTTTGGAAATAATTACTTTTAGTTTGTTAGTTTTATTAAAGTTAATTAATTATTCTAAAATGGCTTTCTAAAAAGGTTAAAAATAGAATTATTTAGAACTTATAGTACTCAGAATAAACTATTTTAACAGTTTCTAAACTTAGCAGAAATTTTCCGTTAAAAGGCTTGACCTGATTTAAATTATTTAAAAAATATATTATTATTTTATTTTATTATTTTTCCTTCTACATTTAATAATATCCCTTTAAAATAATATGATTTAATTTGACGTAATATTTTAATTTACAATAACTTTACATTTAAATTCTAAAATTTAAATAGTCTTACAAGCAAAACATTGAAATTTAAATAATTGTATTTTTTTAATTTTGCTTATAAAGTTACAAAACGTTTTGTTTTTTAACAATATTTCTAGTATTTTAACTCAAAGTTAAATGCATAGAGTGTCTCAAAATTAACTGTTAACTTTGATGCTCAACACCTAATATAAATTATGTTATCTTTGTTGCTTACATATATCTTGACTGAAAGTTTTTTGCAGAATTAAAAAAAAATTTAAAAAAAACTTTTTATCTTTCGATTCGTTTGTAAAATCTGAGGATTTTCAGTGATTTTTAGGTCCGAATTTACATTTTCACCTGCTGTAGCTTAAATGAAAAAAATCGTTATAATAATAATAATAATTGATTTTATTCCTGACGCATGTTAAAACTAAGCTTTAAATAAATGAGTACAGCAAATATCAGTGAAAAATCTTTGTCAGAAATTTCAGAGATGTTGTGAAAAACGCCAAAATAAATAATAAAATGAGAATTAAATAATGATATCAACAATTACTTTAAGTGACTCGGAAAAGAAAGTTGGCTAAACTAATGGGACCATGTTTTCCAAATCACGCCCCCTTATATTTTGATAAGTCTGAATCATGTGAAAAAAAAAGACTGCTTAATATTCAAAGAAAGTCTAGAAATCTTTGTGTCTTATTTCGTACGCTAAGTGATATATAGATCTAATTAATTATCATATTTTAGATGAATTTCTTGTATTATAAGATATTCTTCTGACTCAGTACTATAAGTTATCTCTCATTTAGTCATGGTAAAATATTTTCATGTATCTTTGTTTTTACAAGACAGAGAAATTCAATTTTAATCAATCAATGCTTGAATCAAAATTGTCTAAAGACTTATGTCAAGGAAAAATCGTTTATAGACAATGTAATGATTGGGTATCAAATGCGTAGAAAGTAGGGCAGTAGAATCTTCTGGATTGCACATTTATATATTGCACTTTATCACGAAAATTTTGAAATCTCATCAAAATCCCAAGTTCAATATCATAAAAACCTGTTCTTAAGAGTAGATTTATGGTGCTTTCAATTAATAAAGAAAGCTCATCACTTCGCATTCTAATATTTTTTTTTTAATCCGAAGCAACTGGGACATCATTTTCTGTTACTGTGTTATGAAAATATATTTTGTAATACACGTTCATAAACATATCTTCATATGTTCATACATATATGAATTACATAAAAGATTGCTATGATTTAAAAATCGCATTGAACTTTCAGAAAATTTACTTTTACTTTTGATGATTCAGTAATCTTTGAGCTGTACTTCTTTAGTTTTGAGAATCATTTCGTCACGAAATCACCTGATTTGTGACAAAGCGCAAACTCCAAAATATATGACGTAAATGCTTCCTCAACTCGGAACCTTATCGAAGTAAATTGTGGAAGATTGTTACGAATGAAGACTAAACGATCCCACCCGACTTTATGGCAGTCAAGGGCCTCATATCAGGAAGATCCCGGGTTCAAATCCCTCTTCGGGCATGGATGTAATATTTCTCTCTATTCTATCTGTCCTTGTCCGTGTGTTGTCGGGGCGAGATTGATCCACCTGTATGGTACTTTCGGAAAAATTATCAACAATACCACTTGTTAGGTACCATAAAGCACTACGAGTGTCACATCATGTTTTTCTTTCTTTTGTCTTGCATAAAAAAATAGGATGACGAAACACTTTTTAGTTTTGATGAGATTCGTTTCCTCGAAGACGTCACTGAGACGAAATGTTAGCTCGGAGCATATTCCAGGAAACGGTTTCGTAAAAAACGAAGTGTTTTACAATGTATGTAGTACTGTAAGTTGATTGTGTGAAAAAGGAACAGCAAAGTAACAAGTTTTTGAACATGCCATCATACGTTCATGAATATATGAAAATCATACTTAAATACATTATTTTTAATATATTTACTGCTATAATGTAACATGTATAATGTAATGCATTATGTAATATCTTAAGTTATTTGTCCTAAAACGGAACAGCAAAATAAGAAGTTAATGAATATATTTCTAAAACACGAGCATTAATAAATATTTTTCTTCATATTATTTTTCGTTCTTAAATACTTTAAGGAGGAAAATTATAAAAATAGTTAAAATGTAATCTGTGTTTTTGCGATGACTTATTTTTCCACTGAACATCTTTTCGACCGTTTATATCATCACTAATCTTATGGGGAAAATACATCTTTGCTGTCGTAAACAAATATTTGTAAACAATCCTAAACATTAAAACTTGGAAACATTTTAAAACAAGGTAACTTATTATCAATCCTTTTTACTTCTAAACTCTTAGAACACTTTTTACCATATTTTTTCCAGAAAAGTTTTGTCTTGACAAATAAGAGAGAGTTCTTCTTTTCAACGAAAAACGATAATTTCCCGTAGTTCTAAAGAAATCGATTCTGTGCAATGGGAGATTTTATTGAGATGGGTGATTATTCTTCTTATTTTTCTTTCGCCCATCATAATAAAAACTAACGTATCATTATATTTTTACTTTCTGTCGAAAACAAACATAAATAAATCCACAAGGAATGCCGTGGTATGCTTCTGATTTAAGTCTGAAAAGCCGGTTTTCTATTCAGCTTTTTCTGCATCCTTTCTCATGAATGAGAATATGTTCTGTTAGCATTTGTTTTTCTCTTTCAGAAGTAAATACTAGGTTGTTTCGATAGGAAATTAGAAATGTATACATTGGCTTACATGTTTAGTCATAATTAAGTATTAAATGATTAAAAGAAAATTTCAATGATATTTTTGCGATTTGATTAAAATAACCACTAGGTTTATCCAATTAAACGTAAAGTCTACGGTAAGGAACATTCTTTTTACCTTTACGGTTTTGAAACCGTTTACAACTAGTTTGGTTTAAAAAAAACCATTAATTCCAAACTATACGGTTTTAACTATTTATAAATAGCATTGGTTAAATGTAAAGTCTACGGTAAGGAACATTCTTTTTACCTTTACGGTTTTGAAACCGTTTACAACTAGTTTAGTTTAAAAAAAACCATTAATTCCAAACTATACGGTGTTTTAACTATTTATAAATAGCATTGGCTCAAAACCATGAAAAAGAAATTTAACTGGACATTAGAGCTAGGCGTTTCGTTAGATAACTGGGAATGGAAATTAGGTTGTGTTTAAATTATATTTTATCAAATGAACCTTGGAATATGGTTTAATTAGTTTATCTGGTTGTTTCACTTATCATAAAAGACGGGAAATACTAGTCTTTTTTGCGTTAATTAACTTTATGGTACTGCCATCTATGCGTGAATCAGAGTATCGTACTCTAATAGACCAAGGTCACAAATTGAGGTTCAAAAAAAAGTTCAAAATGTAGATAAAGCAAGGGAAAAATTACAGAACAATGAAAAAAAGGGGGAAAAAGGAAAATAAAAATAACAAAAAACCGGGAAAAATATCCGAAAAAAAGAACTAATTTTTTTTAAAAATCCGGAAAATGAAAGATATAATCTTTTCATCAGCTCACACGATTATATCCGCAAAAAAGAGTGCTTTCTAATGTTGTATCAATCTAGCCAAAGCAAAATATTTCAATACTATAGTGTGAGGAGCACTCTTTCTTTCGTTTTTCCCGGTTTTTTTTTATTTTTATTATTATTTTCCTTTTTTTCCCCTTTTTTCATTGTTCTGTAATTTTTCCCTTGTTTTATCTACATTTTGAACTTATTTTATGAGTTCTATTTACTTGCAGCTTATGCGCAATAAAATTTATTGTTTTTCTTAATTTTCTTCGTATTTTTTGAATTTATTTATTATGCTATATATATATATATATATATATATTAAACAAATAATTTTCTCAGATATCAGTTTTCACCTTGTATTCAAATCTCTAGGTTTTTCCTGACAGTCACATTATTTTATTTTTTTTAGTATTTGCAAATAGATATTCAGGGAGACTGCTTCGTTATGAAGTTTAAACTAACAATTGTTCTAAATATTTAATAACGTATTAGAATTAAAGATGAATACGATAAAAATTCTATTAGTACGTTTGTATTTACTGCAACTGAAATTGAGTTCGTATATTTCTTTATTTTTACTTCTAACTCGATTAATATTATCAACAGTTAAAATCATTATTATATTCTCCATACTGACATTCAACTTTTAGCAGGAAAAGAATTTCTGCATTTCTCAAAAGCTCTATCTTCGAAGAAGACTTGATAAACAGTGCTGACTTCATTCCATATCTAGAAATATTTTGTAGTGTACAAGTTTTGAAAACAGTTAATAATTAATTCATTCACGTATCAGACACACTTTTATTCATTATTGTCGCTACAAAACTGAATAGTTTTGGCTCCTCTCCTATCCATTCAAATCTTGTTACATATCTGAATCGGGTTGAAAAGTGAAACCGATCTGATAACAACTGGCAACAATTGTTATTTGGCGAACAAATAACCAGTAAAACTGATAACGTCGCCAACAATCAACCCTCGGTTTGTTAAAGATGGAATGCAGCGCCGGCTACACTTTTTAAAACTTCATGTATATATATCTTCGTCAAGATACCTGGGACTTCATTTATTGTGTTATTATCCTCGGAGACAAATGCGGACTCTTTACAATAGCAAAAATTCACTTTAAAACAAAGAGGCCTGCTTTTAACTTTCATTGCTCGGCTTTTCCCAAAATCTGCAAGAGTTGACAGTTTTAATTCAATAAGTTTTGCTTTTGCCCCCTCTTTTGCAAAACACAATACTACACTATGTGGGGACGGCTTATTCATCAAGATATTATTAAAACTCGTCTCAACAAAGAGTTTTGGGGTTCTTGGCCATCGAGAAAGCGTTTTGAAGGGAGGGGATGCGTCGAAGCTTTTGTATTAAAACCAACTGTGCCTTGTGCGGTGTTTTAACTTGAAAAATCTTCCCATTTCTATAAAAGATCCCACTTTGCTTTTAGAATAGCAGTGCTTTTACTTCAAACTATTGTTTCAATTCAAGAGTGGAAATTGATGAACTGACGTTAATTTTTCGTTTGTGGGGGTGGGGGAAATTGAGGGAGAGGATGGCGGGGGGAGTCGAGAATCTTCGAACGTCAGCTGTTTTTCCCTTCTTGCCTCAACCCCTTCGTTCCCAAAATACCAAGGCTGCCGCTCCAGGGCAAACTAGGGTAAGTCTGATCCGTGAGGGAATCCCCCCCTAACTTATCTGTCTGGAAATTTTATGAGTTTAGATGCAATTTTAAACAGCGGGGACTTTTCGTCATTGATTGATAAGTCTTTCAGAGAATAATTTGATAAACTTTTGATTTAATGTGCTTTTGAATTTTAGAAATGAGGATTTATTTTCACTTTCATTTTCCAGAATTTGAGAACTTCCTTAATATATTTATAATGAGATATATATATCAATGATAAACTGAGATGGATATAGTATAGTTTTCATCATTTTCAAGTAAATGTTTTATGAGTATGAAATGTTTGTTTTATGTTTTGGGGAAAATTTGAGAAAAGTATATATTTTATTCGTCATATTCTACTCAATGTAGGTAATTTTTAAATTGGTAGATAGTTAAAAGAACTGAGTGGATGGAGGTTCTAAACGTGGATTTGATTAAATTACTTTCTAAATTTGTACGTTGGCAGCAGAGAAAGAGAATATGCCTTTGCTTATGCTTTCCATCGGCGAAATCTAAAAATACCTATTATTCATTTATTAAATTTGTTCTTACCATAGCGTGTGTTCTCTTGATAGCTCTATTAGCTTCCAAAAGACTTTATGAGATCTTTTAAAAGACTTTATAACCTTACAAAGAATAACTTTGTAAGGTTACTCGTGGACTGTTTGTGGCCAAATATGCTTGGAATCTTCTTAAACTCCATATACTCTAAAAGATTGTCATTTAGTAGTTACCTCTTCTGAAATTTGAAAGAATTAAAGAGTTCGCGAATATATTAATATTGTCTAGTTTAAAATACTTTCACTATGAGATTTCAATTTATGATTTTAAAGTTCAATTCCTTATGTTTGACTCTGTAAAAAATTTATTATGTCGTTTAACAGATTCAAAAATAACGAATGAACACAAAACGTTAAATCTAGTTTTGGATTGAACTCATTATAACTATAACTTTCTTTGAAACACATTGAAAAAGATATAAATTGTAAATAACTAATGTACTAATGTAGGTACATTTGATCTTAGGTATTGCTGTAGCGTGAGAGTTTTAAGTTTATAAATACATTTATATATTACTATACATGCATATAAAAAGTAAATATACATAACACTATAAACACGAACAGTTTTCTAAAAACGAAAAGTGTCCCCCCCCTTACACCTTTAAATATAGGTACCGAGGTAATAAGTTTTGTGCCAACCCCCCCCCCCGAAACCGTACAAAACCGAAATACAAATTAAATGTTTTATATAGGATGTATAGGTTACATATTTTTTGAATTATATTTTAAAAGGGTACCACTATTCATTCAAAGTTAGACTGCAATAAATCAGTATCCAATGAGCTAGCATAGTGATCTCGGACTGCAAAGCTATCCGAAGGAAGCTACAAAAGCAGTTACGGGGGTCGACGAGTGCAGCGAGCAGAAAGTTGAGCACCCCTGAACATTCAAACAAAACGCCACCTTTTAATTTAAATTATTTTTTTAAAAAAATACATATTTTTCTAAGCTTCCTATTGATACGTTTTATTAAATTCTCTTCATTTTTAAATATTTATTGATGGCATTCTGAGCCTAAAATGGGAAAGTTTTATTGATTCTGAAATATCTGCTGGTTTACTCAAGTTTAAACAAACTTTGTTTAATGTACGTTTGACAATTTTTCAGCCATTATGCTACTTTGTTGATGCGTTCTAACTTTTGATCCGTCCCTTGGTTGATTTCTTAGTGATTCAATATTTTGCCGATATAATGGGTGTCACGACTCAGTTCTAATAAATTGGCTTGCTTATGAATCTTTCTGATTTTATCGGCCAATGATTCATAGCTCTAATTAAAAGAGTGCCAGAATTTAATGGAGAATGTAAAATTATTCGAGCAAACAGTGTCAATCTGTTGAATTTTCGCAGCTATGCTTCAGTTCCCTTACGTGTTCAATAATTTTAATCACAGTGAACACTCGAATAGATTTATTAAATTCATGTGAATCAAAAGGAATAACGGTGCATATCTTCCTATCATTATAAAGATTAATTGTTGTTAAATAATTAAAATAATATCAAGATGTAAATAAATGGCAATGGACAGTTGGAGTTTATAAGTTTGTAAGACATAATGATGTACGTTTTTTTTTCTTTTATTGTTTTTGTTTCATGGAACATTGGAATATCTAGTTGCTGTATATGAGACTTATCATAAGTTTTTCTTCAATGTTCAGTAATTATATGGGATCTGTAGGTTATTTAACGCTATAAGAAAGATCGGTTTTTTTTAACAAACATTGTCTTTATTCAAATTTTGGTAACGGCTACAATTATTCCCGTTTCATCATGACGACATCTAAAAAAGTTATTCTTTCACATTCAAAAAGCCAAAAAATAATATCATTATTTTATGAATATTTAAAATTATCTCATGAATTCTGCCAGGGTAACTTTTCTCTTTGAAAAATTAGAGAAATTGGACAATGACTGATGGCGTAATCATTTTCCATGATTACGCCATACGTTGTATGATTTGTGGATTCATGTAGCCATAAATTGAAAATCTGGAGTAACAATTGGTTAAAAAAATAATCAGTTTTAAACGAAGCAATCAAGTGAAAGTGATATCAAATCTATAGTAAGTATTATTGTAAAACGTGCAACGCCTTTCTGACTGTTTAGGATTTGTGGTTACAAATATCTTTATATTTACCTCTACAACCTCTTCTCACTTTTTATAAATTTGAAACGTTTCAACAGATTTACAGAAACTTCAAATCTAATATAGTATACTGAATTATTTGTTCTGGCTTTGGAAAAGCTATTAAATACGATTTAGTAATCGGCAGAAACAATACTTTCCATTATTTTTTTACAAGTAACCACATAAATGTTTAATCATATTTAATGCACATAATAAAATAATGCAGATAATGTTTCCCCATTTAAATAACAGAAAAGGGTCGATTACAGATACCACAGACCCGACAATATCTCAGAATTCTACCGAGAGATGTTGTTCTCGCTGTATTGAATGGAAAACAGGCAACGCTTATATCTCACTCACCAGAACCGTGTCACAAATTGCTAAAAAGATCATATAGTTCGTTTTATATATTTGAAAAAAAGCAACATAACTGTGACCAACAGTTTTTTTAATTGTGGATATCATTTCTTAAAGTAAATCTTAGAATTTATTCTTCAGCAGAACTGCGATGTCTGATCCACGTCTTTGAGTCGATTTTACTACGCTCATATGGTTATCTCTTCTACATGGTTATCTCTCTATTGTTCTCTCTTGTATCATATGGTTATCATATGGCTCTATTTATGGTTATCTCTTGTATCATATGGTTATCTCTTCTACAACGTAACTGTGACCAACAGTTTTTTTTGTTGTGGATATCATTTTTAGAAGTAAATCTTAGAATTTATTCTTCAGCAGAACTGCGATGTCCGATCCCGCGTCTTTGAGTCGATATTACTACACTCATATGTTTATCTCTCTATGGTTATCTCTTGTATTATATGATTATCTCTTCTACAACATAACTGTGACCAACCGTTTGTTTATTTTTTTTATTGTGAATATCATTTTTAGAAGTAAATCCTAGAATTTATTCTTCAGCAGAACTGCGATGTCTGATCCCGCGTCTTTGAGTCGATATTACTACACTCATATGGTTGTCTCTTCTCTGGTTTTTGATTGATCATTTAGAAATGCGCTAAATTTGACTAAATAAATATTGCTATATATAGCATGTGAAAGAATTTGTGGTGTTCTTATAAAAGTTGTTACTATCATCGAAATTTTTTTTTCATTTAAAATTATTTACAGTATTTTTAGTAAAATGAAGAAACTTTTAATTTTTGTTGTATAAACATAACATTTTACAATTTTTTTAACGTGGGAGGTGGAATAATTTCAGAGTAAAATGTCTATTTATGTATTTTAGTTTTTGTTTGTTTAATACTCGATGCTTATAAACCTTGTAAAAATAAAAAATAATCACTTTTCTATTGCACTTAGTTTTCTTTTTCAGTTTGTTATCTAAAAAAGGGAGATTTTCATAAAATATTTATATATGGTAATTATTCTCCAGTTTCATTCCTGGACGTCCCTTTCACGACATTCTAGTTTCCAGGGGTCGCACGTGTCTTGCGATCACGCGACCATAATCTCGTGTCTTCGCGGGAAAAAACGAGAGAGAGAGGACTATCAACAAGAACATTTCGTCACATAATTCTAATTCATAGGCGTGTTGGATTTAATTTCTGTTCTTTTCTGCCTGCCCCTTTCAAACAATTTCTACCACCTGAATAAAAAAAAAGAAGTAACAAATAAATCCGAATGATTAACTAGGAGACTGAAACTGCTCAGCAAAATCCATAAGCCTGAGGGAAATGGATTCGAAAATGAGGGGAGAGAGGTCGGGTGATAGTGGGGGCTTTTGCGTTTATCGGAACAATTATTTCACACGCACGAAGAAGATTTTTCTTTAAAAAAATACATTCTAGTGACGTAGAGGCCTTAATAAGCTTTTTAATTTGACTTTATAGAAACTGTAAAGACCGTTCGATAAATGTCATGAAGCCACTCGAAATCTTGATAGCTTTTCAAAAATAGAATTTCCGGCTTTTTAGATTTTATGATAAGTGAGCTGATGTTTTTAGAAATTCAGCTCGTTGCAATATGAATATAAATTGAGGATACTATTTATTTAAATCGATATGTTTTTAAGTGGTTAAAAATAGCTCCCCGAGACCTTTTCGTTTCATTTGACCGTGGGTTCAGAAAATTATTATTCTTGTGCTTTCGTTTTTATATAAATTTATCAGTTTAGGTAGAATTATTTCATTGAGTTTTTGATTTATTGTAATTTCTTTCGAATTTAAAACAGAAAAAAGTTGCTGTTGTTATTTACTATAAAACTAAACTGTTTTAAAGTTAACAAAATAGTAAATTGAAAAGCTTTCATTTTAGAATGCAAATTAATAATATACTGAAAGTATCATCAATAAAAATATTAATTTCCAAAAAAAAATGCCACTTTTGTCAACTCGTTTGTTTGTATCGCTGTTATTATCAACAAAAAATTTGCTAATTTTAGTATTGAAAATCTATTTTTAAATCCAGTTAAGAACCAAACGCAATATTCAAAACAGTTAATTGAACATTTTTTTACATAATTAGAACCGAGATTTTTTACTTTATACTACAAATGTGAAGTAAATCAACCGAAAAATTTTCGATGTATAAAAATTTAAATAAAAAAATACGACTTGTTTTTATAACTGACCACTTTAAAAGAAATCATAGAACTTTAATTTGCTTTAATTGTTAATTATCTTTTAAATGCTTGAAATTCCTTTAATTGTTAATTAATTATCTTTTGAAAGCTTGGTTAAAATTAAACTGTCAGTACTCAGGGGCTGTGATTCTACTGAACGGGCTTAGGGAAAACTATAAATAAATGTTATGTAGATCATGCGGTCCAGGTTTTTTTTTAAAAAATAGTTCGAAATTTTGATATAAGATGACGCTTTAACAAAGAAAATAAAATTAAAAAAAAGAATATTTTATTTATTAACACATCTCTTTCAAAGTAACAAATCACGTTTTTAACTGTATTTGTGGACCTCTACTTAAGTTTTTCATCCACCGGTAAGCCCGGAGTCTGATAAAAGACAATCAATGCGAGTTCCTTTTTGTTGAGCGGCATGTTCAAAATGGGGTCAAACGATTTCTTCTAACAATATGCAACGCTTTTACAGATTGCATGCGCTATTCCTTTTTACTTATGATTTTTCACAGTACAGCGCCACCTATTGAAAAAATTTTAAATATTTTTTTTCGACTGTAACCTTCACCCCATAATCTACATAACATGCATATTTGAAGTTTCATCAGGTCTATCAGTAGAACCGGAGGTACGGGACTCAGAGTATTGCTAGATTTAATTTTAACCACCCTGTATTTATAATGCTATACGTTATGTGTGTAAAGTTAGCAGATAATGTTAGCAGATGTGTAAAGTTAGCAGATTGTGTATTGCAATTAATCCCGGTAGCAGAAACGCTTTTGAACGGCAGCAGGCTCTGCAGATTATTACAGTATGTGCAGATAATTTTTTTTTTATCTAAGTTTTCCTTTTTTTCTTAAAAAGCAAGCAAGCAAGCAAATGGAAGTAAATTGCTATTATAGTTTTTCACTTTTTTTAAAAAACATCTCTAAACTTGTTTCGAATAAAAATTAAAAAGCTAAATTGAAAGAACACTGTAAGGAACAAGAGTAAATATTTTTTTTTGTTACTTAATTACAAGCTTTACTATATGGGGGATTTGTTCCATTGTTTTAGCATCATTGTATAAAATACAATTTAAATTTAAACAAAAGTTTTTACGCATAATTTTTAAACACCTTATGTTTGCAAATTTTGCTATATGTCTGTTGGATTAAGTTAAATTTTTGCAATAATAAGTTCTGCCTAATTGTGTTGAGGTCAAAGACAAATTTAAATTAAGGAAGATTGACCCATAATATTCAAACTGGACCACGTATTATATTACCGGGTACTAGAGTGCCCTACTAGAGAAAATAATTTGAGGCCGAATAGGGGGCTCACAATGTGGCCCTATAGATTACTATGTATTGAGTTTAAATAGCGTTAAAATGAGGAAATTCGAAGTCAATATTTTGCATTACTACCTGGCCCTATATCTCCCTTTAATATTGACCCATAATATTTAAATTGTGATTAAAAGATTATGCTGCAAATTCACCCCGTAAATTCTTTCACCGAGTTTATAATTACTGTGATATATATCTTGTTATAAACATAAAAATTGTAGAGCTAATTCTTGCTGTAATAAGAGTTTAAAAAAAAAAAACATTTTTTAATGGAAATTAAAAATTGTTTAATAATTTCAAAAAAATAATTTAAAAAAATAAGAAATTGTTGTTTATTATCCTTTTATTCAGCATCAAAACGAACTTTGAATTTGTTATTTATTTATTATTACAAATGCTTTTTTTCTGATGTTTCGTGTTTTTTTTTATGTATTTATTTAATAATTTTCGAATTTCATTTCACTAATTGCATTCACCGGCTACTGCATTTCTCAATTCCTACCTCATGCATTTTTAATTGTCTCATTTTATAATTTTTACCATTTCATTTTTTATAGTTCCTAAAAAGTGCCTAGAGCATGAAAATGTGCGTGACAAAAACAAGGCAGGGAAAGATAGATCCTGCCCACGAGGAAGCTAGATGTGTAGGTGTAAGGGGAAGGACATTCGACATTCAATCCTCCCCCCCATTGCCAACCTCACCCCCTTTATCACTGTAGGAAGCAACCCTTTTAAATTTCCGGTTTTGATGCATTTGCATTTAACTTTTAATTAATGAAAATGGTTGCGAATCTTCCTCTTTTAGCTGTAGAGGATGGGTAAACAGAAAGAAGGGAGTCGGGCAGGCAAAATTTTAATTTGCTAACCTGTTTTCCATACCCCTAACCCCTTCCCTGTCAAAAAATGACACGACATGTTCGTACTCCACCTGCACAAGTCATAGCCAAAATTGTTATTAAGTATCCCTATGGGTGACCGCCCCCTTAGTTTTCTGAAAACGCATGAACACCATGTTTGAGTGTCACTTCTTTGGATGCGTAATTTATTCTTCGTGGAAAACACTCGCCAGTTATGAAAATTCGGGGAAATAGTGAAATTCCCGAAGGTTTCTGGCTTAAAAACATTTTGCGAAACAAGTTCAAACACGCCCGAGAGTTGATTTTTCCTTTCAAAATTACCTGGTTGTAATTTGGCGAAGAGAATTTTGCCCTTATGAGAGTTTTGATTCCACATTTTGAAAATTATATAACTAAGTTTCTGCTTTTCTTGTCTGTGACACTATCTGGGGAATTAGACAAAGATCATTTAGTCACAGATAAAATAGTCGAAATTGTCTTTTTTTCAGTCTAGTTATCACGATTTATTTATTATTCACAGTGTATTTCACATTTTTCTTTGAATTGAAGATGGATGGCAGTTGTGTGATCGTTAGTGTGATTATTAACATTTTATAAGCAAGCATTTATGTTTATTTCATCTCAATCTATTAACTAATTAGATGCTTTAAAAAGGACTATCCCTCTTTGCAATATTTTGATTGAAGTAATTGAATATTTTCTGTAGGAGTAATTACCTTATGTAGCATATAAGCCTTTACGCATATTTATGTTATTATGTAACCACGGCTAGTTGGCGGGAGGCAGAAAAGCTTGGCGAAAGATTTCATTTTTTCATAGGGACAAAAGCTGAAACGCGATTAGTATTACCGCAATTTTTTTGGCAATTTTTCTTTTTTGCATCGACTTTCTCTGCCTTTTTCCTCTGAATCGCACGAATAAACTCGATTGGAAACACTCGAACTCGTTATAAGAGACCTATACCACAGGCAGAGTTGGAAATCCCGCATCGTATACAAAGCCAAAAACCGTTTAACATAGTATGAAATGATTAAAAATGTCTCACATTGCTTATAGCACTGTTGTCTACAATACCAAATGACGAAAAGCTAAGTATGAAATAGGTTTACTTCGCACTTTTTATTACAATACCAAATGACGAAAAGTGAAGTATGAAATAGGTTTACTTCGCACTTTTTATTACAATACTAATTGACGAAAAGCGAAGTATGAAATAGGTTTACTTCACACTTTTTATTACAATACCAAATGACGAAAAGCGAAGTATGAAATAGGTTTACTTCGCACTTTTTATTACGATACCAAATGACGAAAGGCGAAGTATGAAATAGGTTTACTTCACACTTTTTATTACAATTCCAAATGACGAAAAGCGAAGTATGAAGTAGGTTTACTTCACACTTTTTACTAACTCCATAGTTAAAGAATCTATCGGAAGGGATCACTGGGTCGAAATTGTCAACATTTTTATAAACGAATTGATTTTAATTTCAAAATTTTATTTAATTAAGTTCTGTGATGCAAACCATGACAGAATCAGTTGAGATGACACTTTCGACAGCATTTCTTTTTCAATGAAGTTAATTTTAATTTTGAACTTTGTTAAAGATATTTCTCTATGAAGAAAAACTTAGCAGAATTAGCCGGGATATTTTCGCAGCACTTTTGCAGTGAAGTTTATTTTCATATTAATCTTTATTTATCTAGCAACAGGAAGATTCTAGTATATCTTTGAAATATGATACCTCTAATACCACAGTAAATATACATTAAATTTATATTATTTTTGTACAGTATTGCCTTTACAATTTTTACAAAATTACAATTTTTGCAAAAATATAAAAATTGTTACTTAACTTAATGTGTGAAAAAAGAAATCGGACAGAACATCTGTGCTTTTGTGATAATGCTTTGTGGGTTTAAATAATGTTTGTTACAAAAAAACATACTTTTTTGTGACATAAACAAAACAAATTGATAAAAGCTTAAAAAAGATTTCCCAAAGTGGGCACTGCCGCTCATTTAAAAACAACCTCCCAGCATGCATTTATGTTCTTTTTGCAATTAAAACCAAAACACCTGCTCTTTTTTCCCCTGTAGACACACTAAAAGACAGATTGAAAAAAGATAAAAAAAAAAAAATGAATGTGTATAATTTATGTATTAAAACACTGCCAGTATATATAAAATGAAGTTGAAATGACTGTAACCGCCTCCCACCTTTCTCTATAGCTGTGACAATAATGGGGGATTGAATCGATTGGATTTTGACGAAATAAGGGAGAGAAGAAAAAAAAGAAGGTGCTGGTATTAAATGAGATTCTATAGCCGTTGCCTGGTTGCCTTGTGTTTCAAAATGGAATAAAAAAGTTTTTTTTATTACTATTAATGACTAACGCTTTAGGTACTTTTAAACCATTTGTTTTATTTTTATTAAACGCATTTATTTGAATGTCTGTTACGCAGTAGTGTACCTGCCAATATATATCGAAGGAAAAATGCATAATTTAGTATATATCAGTTTTGTTTGTATGAAAATACTATAATAGAATATAAGATTGTTCAAGTTTGTTTTCATTTTAAGCTTTGTGAGAATATGAACCTATTAACTTATTTTGTTTTTAATGGTTAAAATGTTTTTGACTCGTCCAATTATGAATTTTCATTGTTATCATTAGATCAGCAATAGATGAATTGTGAAACAGTTTTCAGATTCCTTAGCACCTAAGAGTTACCAATTTTAATAAAATTTGGCACACTGCACCTCCGTGTCCACCTGCCAAAAATGTTATTCGCATATCAAGCGCAATATTTTTTATACAGATTTTTTTTTAAAAAAGTGGGGGGTATGAAGTAATGCATTTAAAACATCTATATTATATAAAACGCTAATACGTATGTATCAATAAAACCGATGATATTTCTTTTCTCGCGTTGGCAACAGTTTTCATTTTTAATTGAAAGGCTTCGGCGCGCAAGAGCACGTAGTGAGCATCATATGTCTAATCGGGTGAATTCTCACCGAATTATCAAAAAAATTCTCACAAAATTATCTTCATCGAAGCCAATGCTTTGCATCCGGCGTTCAGTACTATTTCATATTGTTTTACAACACATGGTTTGAGCCCTCTGGTGGGAAAGACTTTAAAACAAAACTTACAACAGTTACTTTTCTCAACAACTGAAATTTAAAATAGTGTGATTAAGAAAAATATGTGAACTGTTTGCAATTTCAAATTAATATTGAAATCCACAGGCTTAGAATTTTCTACAGTGAAAAGTTTTCGGAACTTCAGTGTTCAAAAAAGTATACAAAAGCTAGACGTTAAGAACGTATCCAATGAGCGAGCAAAGCGAGCATCGGATTGCGAAGCAATCCGAAATGAACTGCGAAAGCAGTTCCGGGGGTTGGAGAGCGCCAGCGAGCAGGGGGCGAAGCCTCCTAGTTTTATCTATTTTGCATTAGTTGCAGAAATATTTATTGAAAATATAATCTAGGTCGAAAATATTTGCCCTCGCGGAAATATTTGCCCTTGCAGAATGTCACCAAACTGGACGATAAATAATACAGTTGGAAATATTAATTCAAGATACTTTTAAAAAAATTATTTCAAATTATTTTTCGTTTGACTTCTAATTTAGTTAAAGAATTGTTATTGTAAATAATTCTTGTAATAAATAATGTAGTTGGAAATATTAATTCAAGATACTTTAAAAAAAAATATTTTAAATTATTTTTCGTTTGACTTCCAATTTAGTTAAAGAATTGTTATTGTAAATAATTCTTGTAAAGCGCAGAAGTAAGCAAGAAATTAATCTACTGCTCAAAATAACAGAATTTTTATTCTGACTTTTTAAATTAATCTTTAAAATTTAGCCTTCAAGCACACAAATATTAAAGTTTCTGATTGAGGAGAAAAGTCTTAAATTTGAGCAACCTTTTATAGTTAACAGTGCTTTTTGTTACTTGAGTTACATATTCAAGGTAAATATTATTGTAATTTAGCTTAAAAATTACTTCGAAATAGACAAATTAAATTTTATATTTAATTTCAGGACCCATAAAATTATCTGTAAGGAAAATATCATCCTGATTGGCGAGAAATCCGACCTTCCTTGTAAGTGCTGCAGAGTTTCAGATTATTGCATTACGTATCGATGTAAGTACGAGACCTTAATAATTTAATATCGTATGCTTTGGTTCATTGAACACAATCGATAGTAAAAACGATACGAAATGATTATTTTATTTTACGCATACGATAAATAAAGAACAAAAATGATGTATTAAACTCAATCGATATTAATAACTAAACGAAATGTTTATTTAATTTTACGTAGACGATAAATAAAGCACAATTTTTTTTCCGGCTCAAAAAATAAAGAATAAGATTTAGCAGCTAATCCTCTATCAGTTCTTCTGTAACATTTTCATCGAATTCTAAGAATTAGCTTGGGAGTTTCTCATTGTAGGCTTATGCTTATTCTAACCTCAGTTAGCAATCACTGAAATTCCTTGTGCAGATGCTAACGTCGGATAGGTTGAACTGATCTTTAAGAGTCATAACTTTGTGAAAGGTTGGAATATTGAACTCTTATTTTGATTTCCGTGTCGTGAGATTTAAGATTTTGTACATAGTTCATTTAATAAAGTTACGTCGTAGATCAAAAATCGATTAAAACTTTTTTTTAAAATTTCATATTTGTTATTTGAAAACAAATTTCAACTTCCATTTCGTGTTTGAATGAATATAGTTTTCGAACCTAGTTAGTTTTTAATGCTTCCTATTTCTTTTGAGTAAAATAGTTTAATTTAGAATTTTTTATCTAGGGTAAACTAACCAGTGAAGGAACACTTAAGCTTCGCTTGCCTTTTAAAAAATCATATTAATTTCAAAATTCGTAATTTCAGTTAAATGACAGTGTCAACATATTTGTTACTAATTGCAAATTATGCAAAAAAATTGCAGAGAACTTACATAATATTGTTTTAAAGTTTTGGAGGTTCAAATAACAAGTAGTAAGAAGACCCAGTGAAGGAACAGCTCTTACCAGTGAAGGAACACAAAATTGCCCAGTGAAGGAACACTTAATTTTGGTTATTTTTTAATGCTCTTTATGAATTTTTTAGCCATACAAATACAGTCGGACATCTATTTAACGAACTTCCATTCTACGAATTTCCCTATTTTACGAATTTTTTCGAGGAACCAAGAGCATTTTGGAAATTTTTTTGTAAAATAACTTCCATATAGCGAAGTGAATTTTCTATTTAACGAACTTTTCATTGAGATCCAATTTCCCTATTTTCCAAAATATTTCTTAACATTTTAAACTTGTTAAAGCAATTTATGGGGGAAATGACATTAAATTAATTTTCGAAGCCACTGCTTTATGAAATGTATTACTGTTTTGTCTAAAAATTATCTTAGAGAAAGCAGTAAATTCCCTTTCCCTTTTTGTTTGCACTTCAAACGAAAAACTCACTTCAAATTAACGGATTTCATCCGTAGCAATTTAACTTAACGCAAGTGGTAATGTATGTTTAAAATTACTTTTATAATAAATGCAACTATATTTTTATACATAAATTTAGACTTTTTTTAGTTGAAAATGTATATAGCATGATAGTGTAACACTGGATAATGTTTTGCTCTATTCTTGCTTTCCATGCAGATTTCTTTTATGGTTGAGATTTATATGATAAATAGTAGATACTAGTTTACAAGATAAAAGTGTATCAATTGCTATTTTAATTATGTCTAGTGTTTAAGAATTTAAAACCTGTTTTGTGTTGTTTAAGTATTTTAAGAGGTGATTTTCTATTTAACGAATTTTCCATATAACGAGCTTATTATTGGTATTAAGTGATTTTGTTAAATAGAGGTCCGACTAAAAACAAGACTATTTGTGAAATTATGAGATACAAGTACTTGTAAAATGCTAACTTTTTTCTGTAATCATGAACTAGAAATTAAAGTGATGTTAAATACAAAATAAATTTAAAAAAATCGTTCTTTCTTATAATTTGACAGTCAAATCTAAATCATTGTGTCATCCGATGCTGTTTATTATCATTATTATTTTATCACCTTTTTGTTTACTCTTTTTCCTCTTATTTCTTGAAGCTTTTTTTCTTTTTTAAGTATTTTTTCTTTCTTTTTCTTTTCCATGTTCTCTTGTTTTAATGTTTTTTAGATCTTTCAGCCTCTTGAAATTTTTGCCATTTCTCTGAAGTTAGTGCAAAAGGTAATTTATTCGCTTTTCTTCTTATTTGACCTTTCTTTTTATCATCAATATTTGGCCAATGTAAATGGCTCTTCCAAACTTCTTCTGATTTTTCAGCAACATTTCTAGAATGCCTTTCTCGAAAATAGACGGGGGAAAGGTGTCTTGAAGTTTGAGGCAAATCCATCTCTTGTTGACTTATATCTAGAGGATCTTTAGAAGTACTGATTTTACTTACAGAATCATTTCTTTTTTCAACTAAGAGAATCAGCATGAGGACTCATTTCAAATTCGATATCTAATATGCATTCATTATCAATACTAGCTTCAGTTCCTAAGTTTGACTTAACCAAGTGGTCTTCTTTTAATACGTGCTTCTTCCATATTGGAAAAAGTACAGGCTCTTGGACATTTTCGATATTAGACTCTTCCGTCAATGCTGTGTTAAAAATTTACAACATATCTTGAGGGATTTCCCTCTCAAGCTTCTGAAGAAATTGAGTATCGTTTCTGTTTAACTTTGTTTTTTGTTGAGGAACTTACTTCTAAATTCTAACATTGTAAAGTAGTTTCTATAAATTATATAATCACGTTGCTATCCTATAATGATAGCTTATTAGGAGTTCTTGGTGCAAAAGCCAGCGAAAAAATGTTCTATTTTTATGATTATATTTAATTAGTTTTCGATTTGTAAACATAGTTTATTAAGTTGCCTAACATTTGATGTAACTACACACCCCGTTAATAAATATAAATTATAATTTTTTCATAAATTAAGCTATTAAATTAACATTTTGAACTGAAATTATTTCAGGAATTATTCATACAATTTTTAACAAAATTTCGGTTGTCCTCTATATAGCAGAATTACTTATCCTAGAGTCATGTAAAATCATATATCACACATTACTGTTCATTCACTGGAAGTATTCCCAGTGTAGGAATATGCCTGTTTCTTCACTGGTTAGAAGCTGGTTTTTGTCTTTTAAACAGAATTTTGATGTATAATATGACTAAAAGTACAAGAAAATTACGAAATTTCTTTTATTTTCATTAACTGAGAAATGAACCCAGTAAAGAAACATTTGTTCCTTCACTGGTTTTTCATCGTTTGGTGATCCAGTGAAGGAACATGCCTGTTCCTTCACTGGTTGGAAGTTGTTTTTTGTCTTTTAAACAGAATTTTGATGTATAATATGACTAAAAGTACAAGAAAATTAAAAAATTTCTTTTATTTTCATTAACTGGGAGAAAAACCCAGTAAAGGAACACTTGTTCCTTCACTGGTTTTTCATCGTTTGGTGATCCAGTGAATAAACACCCCCTTATCTCAGTACTTGATTATGCTATGGTGCTTTAAAAAAAATAAAACGTAACTTCAATAACTATATTTTGAATTCTCTTTTTCACAGTGAGAAAAATAAGACTACTACATGCAATTAATTCCACTTCAAACATATAAGTACAAACACTCACCTTATAATTTTTTCAACGAAACAAGGTGTTGCAGAGATAATAACAAATTCAAAAATTTTTTCAGAGAAATCTATTTGACCAGGTAATCCAAAATATTGCTAGATGACTTCCTATTGTTTGGCAGTAAGCTATTGTTACCAATCAATCTAAAGAAAAACTTTCAAATTCTTATTTTTAATGAATATATATGAAATGTTCCTTCACTGGGTAGTGTTCCTTCACTGGTTGGTTTACCCTATATCTTATTTAGATGAACCAATTTTCATTTTAAATGCTTTATCTTTCTGATTTAAATCAACTGACTTCTAGTTTAAATGAACCTTTTCTTGTTTGAACTTAAACAGTTTTATTTTTATTTGTATATTTAGAGTTTTCTTATTTTAATACATTAAATTTCTTATTTGAATTAAAAGCGATTGATTTTCTATGATTTATATTTCGAATGTTTGCGAACATATCTTTAGTTTCAATGTTTCTCATTTAAATTAATTTGCTTCTAGTTAAATGCTCCTTATATTATTTGAATTAATATAATTTCATTTTAATGCATCCTATTTTTTATTTGTACGAATGTAGTTTCGTTCTTATTTCTTATTCTTCCTACTTTTTATTTGAGTGAATAGAATTTCATACTTGATACTTCCTATTGCTCGTTTTATTATACTGACTTTTCTTTTAAATGCTTTTTTTTATGTTTAAATAAACTGTTTCGCATTTAAATGCTTTCTGTTATTTACCTGAAAGAATAGAATTATTTGATTTTCTGAATATCTTTTTTCTTAATTATTAGTTTTTATTTTACATCCCTTTGACGCAAATGGGACACTAGTGTTCCTTTTTTTATCGATTTTTTCTAGCGTTCGTTGCAAGCAAGTTTATATTTCTTAATTAAAAAAAACAGTCTAATAGTTTTCTAAAAATAAATTAGATTATCGGAATTATATTTGTACTAAAATATAAATTCCAAAGACAGTAGTTGGAAAAATTTTTATTTGTATGGTTTTGTAATATATGTAATGATTTTGTAAATTAAACAAATTTCAATGATGAATAATTGTTTCTCTTAGATCTAAATAAATGCAAATTTGAAGAAAAAAAAATATTGTTTGGAATATTTTACCTTTAACGCAGAAAAAAAACACTTTTCTAGTTGTATTTCATAACCATAAATTATTAAGATACTAAATATAATATTTTTCACTTATTGTGGCCTAAATTAAAACAAAATAATGGAA
This sequence comes from Parasteatoda tepidariorum, assembly GCF_043381705.1. NCBI lineage: Eukaryota > Metazoa > Arthropoda > Arachnida > Araneae > Theridiidae > Parasteatoda > Parasteatoda tepidariorum. The sequence continues at coordinate 53,526,684 of NC_092210.1, read as the reverse complement.
AAAGTAATAGGAAAAATGCGTTTAGAAAGTCAATGGATTATGAAACATAAAAAAACAAGTTTTAATTGACCAGTTCACACATTTTTAAAAATGTTTTTTTTCTTCCTTTTCTTTGTGTTAAATCTTTTTTAAGAGAAACTCTAATTTAACTAAAGAACTACTTCATTCAGCATTATAAAACTAATTTTAAACAATGGAGTTTAGAATGGGCGTGAAAGAACCAGATTAAAAAGACAAATAACCTTCAGTAACCGCCATTACGTAGAAAATGTGTCACTTTCACCAATGGTGCATTTTATCATTTTCCAGCTGCTCGCCAATTTGATAAAATAAAGTCTTTTTTCGAATTGTACTGACATTTCTCCCATTATTTAATTCTTTGTTCGATTTTTCAATTTTCCAGCTTGCATCAACGCTTGTCAATCAATTAAGAAAGTATCCTTTGATCGGATCCTTTGATTTCTCATTTATTTTATTCTATTTTATTTCAGACAGATGTTTCATTTAATTCGTTCAGCTCAGCAATTCAATTTTTGAAGATGTTTTTCCGTAGAAATCAGGTGCTTCAAATATCTTGCATTTGTCATGTTCGCACACAATATATATTCACATTGTCATTCATTTTGTTTTTCACATTCCACGGTATTTTATTTCCTATAGAAATTTACTTTTCCTTTAAAATTTTCAAGCAATATCAAGATAAAGTTTCAAATGCTAAGAAAATAAATATCAAAAATCATAAACTACGCTATTAGTAATAAAATATGTTATTTTGATTATTTGATTCTCGTAAAAAATTACAGCTTCAAATTTTTTTATTACGGTTATTAAATTTTTTGTTCCAAACTACGTTTGTTTTCATAAATATTCTTTTGTTTTCAGTAGAAATATATTTCATTAATTTGCTATTTAAGCAACTTTTGTTTCCTTCAAAAAATTACACTGTAATACGAAAGCTCGGGAACGAGCTTTCCTACTATCATTAACAGAAACAAAAATTCGGGGTTAAATATGGATGTATGTTTTCAGTTGTGAAATAAAGGTAATTGCACTGTAAAACAATTTGGTGTATAGTTACCACCATTTTTACTGTGAAGGTAAACACAATACATTTTTAAGTACAGAACTGTAGTTATCGTCCAAAAAATTATATAAAATTTGTAAAATAAAAATAGTTTGGAAGAATTAGTGCAAATATATTACTAAAAATGTTCTTATTTTTTAAACGAAATGTTTTTTGCAATTGAATACGCATGAAAATATGTGTTGTCAGTAAACCATTAAACAAAAAATTAAGAAATAAAATTATAACAGTGAAAAAGGTGAACAAAAATATGACTACATGCACTATAAAAATTTTTTAATTTACTTCAACATGAAAATGGTGGCAAATATATACCAATTTTTTTTACAGTGTGTATTATAATTTTAAAATTTCTGTGAACGTGCAATTAACTGATTTTATAATATATCATTTTAAGCATCTTCTACTCAATTAAACCTAGTTCAAATTCGTTTTAAGATTATCTCTGTGCTACATCTATGTTTGAATTGCAAACTAATTTTATTTTAAGAATTAGTGTTATACATTCTAAATTAATGATCTTACTTTATATTGTGTAGTGAAAATAATTTTACACACTCCTATATATATTTTGCTTTGCTTTTATTATAAATTCTATAATTATTGAGTCACAAAAATGATTATGGCTACTTTACACTAAGTAGTGTAGAAAAAACATTGGTGTAGTGAAACTCTAAATCCAAGAGTTGTGTATGGGCGTTTCACTACACCACTTAGATGTAAAGTAGTTGCCACCATTTTTTGTGTTTAGTTACACTAAAATTTTTTATGATGTAGCTGAGGAAATAAACTAGGAAATGACTGAAACATCAATAAGAGAGTGTGAAGTTTACAATATTAAAAGCTTTTTGTTATGTAAAAGTCCTAAATGACTAATAAGTCTTTTTCTTTTGATTAGATATTAGTGACTTATGTATTCTGAGATTTATGCTCGAAAAAAATGTATTGAGAAAGAATATTACAGCTTTTCTTTTCAAACGATTATATTCGTGCGTGTTCTACTGCTTATTGCGTGACCGCCCACCTGCGGATTAAGTTGGGGAGTTCGGCCTTTTATCCAAAATGTAAAGTGAAAAACAGATAAGTAAAAAGTGTTTCAAAATCCAAATTTATCAGAGAATACTTTAAGCAGAAGTTTTGTCTGACCGAAGATGAGTATTTAGTTATCATTTGTAGTAATGATTCTGTTTACGTTGCTTTCGACAAAGGCCTTTACTTTTCAAATTATAAAGCAAGTGCTAGTCTGTAAACATACGTTAATCTTGTTTTGTTACTTGACTTTGTATAAAAACTTTTATAATTATCGGACTTTCTCGTACTTAAGACCTATCATCTACCGACCTATTCATTGTTCGAAGGCCTATACTCCCAGAAATAAAACTCTCACTTTTGACGATTCTGAAATCCCTGAGCTGTTATTTCGTTAATTTTGAGAATCATTTCGTCACGAAATCGCGTGATTTGTGACGAAATGTGAACTCTTATATATATGACAAAAATATTTCTTTAACTTTTCTCATCTCAGGTCGTTGTGAGAGATTGTTAACTAGAATAACGAAGTTACTAGGACGACTCGTCGATCTTAATTAGAATGACGATATAAGTCGACTGGTTGTATGGTGGCGAAGGAGTTCCAGGACCGAATCCCTCTTCGGGCATGGATGTAATTTATCTTGCCAAGATCTTGCTATTCTATCTGTCTTTCTTGTGTTGTTGGGGTGACATTGATTCTCCGACATGGTGCCAGCAAAAAAGGGATCAACGATGTCATCCGAATTTTTTTTTCGTTATTTTTGAAAAAGGAAATAGAATAAAGAAAGATTTCTTTACTTTTGACGAAATCCAGCTCCTTGGAGAAATGGCGATAGCGTTAATTTTGCAAATGTTCGGAGCATATACCAGGAAATGGTTTCGTCAAAAACGAAGAAACTTTCGTGAGATTTGAGTATCCATTTTTAACAGCATAACTTAACGCTAATTAAATAGTACAGATGACAGTTAGTTTCTAAACCAGGCACAAAAACGTACTAATATATATTTTGCTAAATTATATTATTTATAAGCATATACAGTGGAATCTGTCCAAATTGACCACCCTCGGGACCAAGACAAATGGTCATTATATAGAGGTGGTCACTTTATAAAGACTCTGTAAAAAGGACTCTTTAAGTAAAACTTGTAGAAAATGGTCACCTTACTTAGGTGCTCACTTTACCCAGGTGGTCACTTTTACAGGTTCCGCTGTATTTTGTTTAGTATGTTAAAATAAGTAGACCTGAACATCAAGAACTTTTTTAATAGCAAATTATCCATAATGCCAATTATCCATAAAACTCTCAAAAGCGTGCAAAAACTCAAAGGAAGAACTTTAAAGAGGTAAGAATAAAATTACTGACGCTGATGAAATCTGAGTTCATTCTTATAAATTGGCAAGATTTTTGCCTCGATTTTTTAATCTTGAGATACTTGAAATTCAGTCATTTTGAAAGACAAACCAGATGGTCTCCGAATACAGTTATTATTAGAATAAAATGTAGCTATACATGAATAAAATATGTATTTGGAACGAAATATTGAGTATACTAAAATATACTTTTATAGAATTTTAAAATTATGATATTTATAAGTTTTAAAACTATAATATTTACAAGTTTCTGAACAAAAAAGTAGAGCATCAAAAAAATACATTTTTTTCAGTAGTTTATAGTGTTGGCAAATAATATTTTACTATCCAAGTAAAGTTGTTTCGTGTATTTACGAACATAAGTATTTTTGGGTTTGAAATTATTTCTTTTTATGTATTTATAGTTTGATTTATCTTAAAGTATACTTTTACATTGTAAATATTGACTCAATGTGGAGGAAGTATGCCGAATTTCTTAGAATAAGCATTTATTTCATTTTAGTTCAAATGTATCTGTGTTGACTTTAATTTAGTTGATTTTTACGTACCCCAGTATTGATTCTATTAAAAAAGACATTAAACTAAAATGAAGCTATTAAATTTAAGACAATACAGCTGTTACTTTATAAAGTAATTTCAATTTAACTGGCCCCATTTAATGCTTCTTGCACGAAAATAATATTACCTATGAGAACTTTTCTATATCAAAAAAAGATAATGATCTGACTATAATTTTATTATTCTTTTTCAATTCCTATAAAATTAATGGTTTCTTATAATTTTCACGCAAGTCGCCTTATAAAAACTTAAAAATTATCACTCTCCCAATGTTTGTTTTGTGAAATGAAAAAATGATTTATATCTTGAGAAGCTTTTCATATTTAATACTGTCTTTACGCACTTTGAAATTGATCCATCCCATAATTCTTCTCCCTAAGAATCCATAAAAAATTTTCAATAATGATAAGTCAATATTGATATATAATTCGGATTTTAGATCTTATATTTACATGTTTTATGATATTGTTTTTAAAAAATACGTGTTCGACTGTCCAGTTTATTTATTTTTTTGGTTGCCGTTGCTCTTCATGTGTTTTTCAGTATTTTTTTTTTAAATATACTCCCTTAATAATCTGAATTATTTCAATTCAATCAAAATTACAATCAAAATAATTTTTGGTATTAGAATATTATATTGTAACAAAGTAATTTTGTTTAAACAAATAAAAATGATTGACCGAATATGTAAGTGGACACCTTAATTAACATTTCAAAAATAAAAAGAAGATTAGTTTTGTTGATTAACTAGCATTGCTTTTAACAAATGAAGCTGAAATAGCGGTTTGGGGACGATTGTAACAATAAGTAAAGGAACGATTGTAACAATAAGTAAAGGGACGATTGTAACAGCTGAAAATAAATAATCTTATGTTTACAAACCATTACTTAACTCTTTAAGAACCACCAATAGTTTCCTATATCATTTATATTATGTTGCATGTGCATTATTTTATTTGTCACCTTTCACAGCATAAATTAAAATTTTTAGCCCCTTAAAGTTAAAAGTTTAACCCTTTAGGTCTCTGCTCATTATTATTTTTACTCCTAAAATATCACTACTATTTTTATCAATAAAAAAATATATCACAACTATGATAATATGTATAATTAACTATGTTTTAGTTGAATTTATGAACTGTTACAATTGACCCAATAAGTGGGGCCAATTGTAACAAGTGCACGACTGTCAAAAATTGTTAATAGCTAATATAATAATATTTAAAATAAGGTTTTTTTTTCTAGTAGAGGATAGTCTACTTTACTCGTCTGTCAATTAATACTAATAATATATTGGATTTTTTGTTAGTTAAAAATAGTTAAGTAAAAAATGTTACAATTGACCCAACTCTCCCCTACATTAACGTTAACTTTCTAAACATTTTATATTTTCATGTCAAATTACTTAACCTTTTATCTCGGAACATATTTTTCTTACCTTTTTCATGATTTTGTATTAATTTAGGTCAAAATAAGTGAAAAGTATTTTAGTAAGCATTTTAATAATTTATGGTTTTGAAATACAGCAATTTTCTGCGTTAAAAACAAAATCTTCCAAACCTCACTCACTTCCAAATAATAATTTTTCAAATTTGCACTTATTTGAAGTTTAGATCTAAAAGAAACAATAATTCATCATTGAATTTTCTGTAATTTACAAAATCAATTTTTGATACATTTTTGAATATGAATAAAAAAGATGTTTTTCAAACTCCTTATTTGGATTTTATATTTTAGTAGAATTATAATTCCGATAATTTAGCGGATTTTAATAGTTACTGTTAGACTGTTCTTTATAATTAAGAGATACCAAAATCTATCTTTATTTGTAATAAGAGATCCAGAAAAAATCTATAGAAGGAGCAACGGTGTCTCATCTTCGTCAAAGGGTTAAACTTACTACAAGTTTTGGGTCGCTTTTTTGATAAATAGTTTGAATGAAAATACCTTAGTTTTGTATTGAAGCTTTTTTAAAAATTTGGAATATGTGAGAAACGAAAATCTTGTTTTCTGATGATATTTATCGCAACGAAATAAGTATTTCTAAAATCTTGAAATGTAGTTGGTTTTTGAAAAATGAAAAAAAAAAAAGTTTTCAATAAGCAAATAAAAAGAACAAATTGTTAACAATAATAACAACATTTATATGGGAAACTGTTTTAAGAATTTAGGAATTAATTGAAAAAAATCAAGCTAATTTGTTCAGTTGCAATAATAGTTGTTAATTCATTATTATTTTTACTGTTTTAAGTATTTAGAAATTAATTGAAAAAAAATCAAGCTAATTTGTTCAGTTGCAATAATAGTTGTTAATTCATTATTATTTTTATTATTAATGTTTATTAGTAATGTGATATACATAAGCTTGGAAATTTGAATCAGCGAAAGTAGAATTTTATCAACAACCTTTACAACTGTAACAAACTTATGTGCCAAATATTGGAAAGTAGATTTCTAAATTTAGTGAGTGAGCTCAAATTCACAAACAAATGTGTGTTCAAAAATATTTAGGATCGAAAAATAGATTAAGCAAACAATGTTATAAAGTTTAAGCAAACAATGAAGTTTCCGATATTACTCAACGCAATGAAGCTCATATTTAATTTTTTTTTAAATCGTTAACATAATTTGATTTTGCAAAGTAAAAGAAAAATTTTGAAAGTAAGCAAATAATAATTAAAAACTGAATAAAAAGTTTAATTGTTAGATTAATCCATACAAAATTGACTAAATTAGTTTAAAAAACCGAATCAAATTATTTAAAGAATGGAAATAACTCGTAAAATGAAATTCGAAATCAACAATTCGCCAAAATTTTAACTTAATTGTGGAAATGTCAGCGTTAATCACAGGCTGCTATTACTTCCCACACAAGCTGGGGATAGTGGATTTGATGCTGGGTGGGCTTCAAGCAGCCACTGAGAGTGAAACCCCAATCCTTCGCAATGACAGTTCAGTGCCTTTAACCACTAAGCCATCATGTATGGCCTGACTTAGAATTAAGAAGGAAACGAAAAAGTAATAAAGAGGTTTTGATACTAATAAAAATACGATACTCTACTTCTTCAGTTGCTTTAATATATTTTTCTTCTACTTTTTTTCGAGCCATGAAATTGAATTTATAATATAATTAACAATCTTGAAAAAATTGAGCTGTATTTAAGGTTTCTTCCGCAAAAAATTTCTTACCGTTCACTTTTGGCGAAGAATTTAACAATCTTGGAACTTGTGCAGAATTTTAGTTTTTCGCAATTTTAAGGTCACGCAAAAAATACACTTCACATATAAAAAATATACCTCACTTTAAATAGGTACTACTTATATGTATACAGTCCTTGTAATATGTATCTTTGTGATTCACTGATGGCGCAAGTAGATTTTGGTAATTAATATCAAAGAAATAAGCTTTATTTCTTTGAATTTTGAATGAACTTTTTATGATAGAATGAAAATCAATCATAAATATTTATGTAAATGTATGGTCAAAGCAATAGTACACAAAATAGGGGTTCATACCCTGATTTACTCTTGATACGAGAAGCATTTTCCTTTAAATCGATATGTAATTTTTTTAAAAAAAATATCGGATATTCTTTAGTTTAGACCCGCAAAACTTGTAAGTTTTTCTTTCTTTTTGGAAAAAATGAAAAAAAGAACACGTGTATAATATCTTTGTTTACAGCACTTATATTGAAACAATTATACTGCCCTGCCATAAATAAAATAATCTTTTGTTATTGCTTTCTTCATGACTTTATCTTCCGATGAACACGTTTTACAATTGTGTGTGGAAAATTATTTAGATTTCTTTAAATAATAACATAAATAAGGAGAAATGCATAGGAATGGAGGATGGCATAAGAGACTAAAAAGTTTTAACACTCTCTCGCATATAAACTATTGGGTTTATATTTTTAGATTGCGAAAACCTCTCATATTTTGAGGGTTAAAGATCTAAATCAATAGTATCAGGTTTGCTACTACAAAGAAAGTATGTTTTTATGACTGATTTTGTAACAATCTTCTTCCTTAATTAATTACATATTTTAATTTTCCTCTCGAACCGTTAGTATTGTACTTGTGTTAGTATTGTAAATCCGATTATTAAATTACAAGTCAATAAAGTTTTCCTTTTTTTATTTTGCGCACAGGCGTCACTGAATATCCAAGTACACTGATCTGACTTAACCAGGGGAACGAAATTAGCAGTGCCGTGAAAAAATTTAATTTCATATAAAATTCGACGGGTATCCCAGATGTGACAATTAAATATCAGGATTGCCTGGCATGCTTCAGCAATTAGGTTGGCGACCGGAAATGAGGATAGAAAGCAGTTGACTAAGATGCATAATTGCGCCAAAATCCATCTCTTTATTTGTTCTAATTTTCGTATTAAGTCTTTCGCGCTGGAGTGCCGATATTATTACAACGTTAAAAATAGCGCAAATGTTTAAACTAAATGTGGCCGATTGTTGAAAGAGTTGTTAACCAATTTTATATCACTTTCAGAACTTGAAATAGGTAAACAATAAGAATTTTATGTCCTGATTTTCTCTTGATTTTTCGAATAGAAAAAACTATTTTTAGATTGTTAGGGCAGGCTGGAAAGTGATAAACGTTCCCGTCAGCTTGTGTCGTCTAAGATTGATACCCACAATACATTTTCCAAAGACACATAACAACATATCTGTAAAATTCCTACTGAAATGAAACCAAGCTTAAAGAGCATGGTCGAAAATATAGTCTGGGGTAAACATCTGTCCTGGGGCAGATTAAAAATGAAAAGTAAGAGTTTGGGTGGCCGAATAATTAAGGCATCCAATTCATAGTAGAGAGAGTGATGTCAAATTTTAACTTTCATTCCTTAGTGCTGAAAAATGGGTTATTTTCTTTATTTAAAGTATATATCCATATATAAGAAAAACTAATCATTTAATTAGTAATCATTCAGAAAATTATTTATTAATTTTAAATGGCATTTTTTTTTCTTTTCGTTAGCTAAGAAGGAGTTTTTTTAAAGTAATATGTAATTGTTAAGAAATTCAGTTCCTTTTGAAATCGAAATTCTTACAGGAATAAAAAAAAAAAAATTATTGCAAAAAACTAAACAAATTCAACTCTAGGGGAAAAAAATTAAAATTACCCAAAAACGTATTAGCAATTAGTAGAATAATGCAGCACCAGTCGTTGGAGCTATTTAGAAGATATTTAGGAAAATTCAATCTGTTCAAAAATGGATATTAGTTAGGACATGACTTTTTTTAGTTGCAAACTATGACTTTCAGCAAAGTGACAAATGCTCTAAAATCACTCTCTAAAAATTTGCAAACTGCAGTAAAAAAGCTATTCGATGTACCTTTTCTCGAGATATTAGATTATATACCTACAAATCTTCAATTTCACATTATTAAAAGTGTTTCATACATATTTTTAACCTATTCTTAATGGGTAATAATTTAGTTTATTAACCAATATGATTTGTTTATTTACCTTTAGGTGTAAATTGTGCAGTATCTAGCCATTTTGTTCCGCGTGATTATGTAAATTAGTCACTTCTTATTTGAAAAAAAAAAAAAAAAAAAACTAGTACGCGGATTCTGAAGCGAAGTTAATTAAAAAACTCCTACGAAAGTGGGATCCTATCAAATTATACTCATATAATATGCATCTCTCTCTGTGATGTTATGGGAACCTAATTTGCTTGGTTCCCATACATATATATATATATATACATTGGTTGGACGAAAAACTATTGAAAGTTTTCTTAACCTTATAGTGGCCCTGGCCCTGTAAATTACGGGTTTTGCTCTAAAATGATACCATTCATAATTCAAATGCTTTTTAGATTTAAAAACGTTTACTCATCTTAAAAGCTATTTATTTCAAAAATGTCATTCCTTGTATTTAAAATATACTGTTTCGTGCATCGTGTTTAGGGCGTCGCCCTTGCGGGGAAAAAAATACACATCATACATTTCCTTTTTCTTTTTTTAATCACACGGCTATCTAAAATAGAATGAAAAAAATGTATACATTACACATTATTGTTCTTTTTTTCTTTCGTTCCCTGTCAAAAATCGATTTACAAAGTATCTCATTATCCTCACCGCATATTGAAATTTGGTCCCTGTACTCCCCCGCATGTAAGTACACAAGTATGTCGTGATCTGCTTATTGCATCGAATTCTTAAATATATGCGTTTGCGTGATGTGAACATAGTCAAAAAGCCAACCGAGAAAACCTTGTATACTTACAGAAGCTCAACCTATGTTAACTGTTCGGAGTAATTTGCGCGATTTAGGAACTGTTTAAAAACATATTTACTTTTTTCTTTCGATTGTTTGCCATATTTATTGTGGATTTTGTGTTTCTTTCTTTAGATACAAGATAGTATATATTTTTGTAGAGAATGTTCGTATAGAATGAGTTCAAAAAAGCTATATTTGAAATCGTGTAAAAAGAAATACATTTTTTTATTGTAAAAATTAAAATCATTTAAAATCCATCATCCAAATCATTTGAAGCTCAACCTATGTTAACTGTTCGGAGTAATTTGCGCGATTTAGGAACTGTTTAAAAACCTATTTACTTTTTTCTTTCGATTGTTTGCCATATTTATTGTGGTTTTTATGTTTCTTTCTTTAGATACAGGATAATATATATTTTAGTCGAGAATGTTTGTATTGAATGAGTTCAAAAAAGATATATTAGAAATCTAAAATATATTTTTACAAAAATATATATTTACTTGCAATAAAAGTATCAGAAAAAAAATATATAATAAGAACAAACACCGGTGCCCCATCTGCGTCTAAGGTGTCAATATAGCATCATAAGTATTGCTTTTTACATTTTATAAATATGATTGTTAATTACTTAAAATTATTGGCCAATTTTTTTCCTTGATAAGAGAACAATTTTAGCTTTCATTATTTGCTTAGTTACAATATTTTTGTATTCTACTTCAGTGATGCCAGTTCTAGGGATTTTCTTTTAGAGTTACTTTTTATTTTATTTTTTCATTCTAATAATGTCATTGCATAAATCAGGAATTGCAAGTTTCTTCCATAAAAGAAAAACCATGAAATTCGGGAGAAAAAAAGGCTCAGAGGAAATAAATTTCTTCCAACTTAAGTGGAAATGTAGAAAAAAATTATTTTTTTAAAAATAGATTCAATGTATTAAAATAATTTCCTTAAGCCGTCTGGCTAGCTGGAGCAATCAATAGTATTTATTTCCTAGCTGTATAATCGTATTTATAACTTCAGATACAATATTGAAAAACTACAAACTTGCCCTTTCATGATTTTTAAAAAAGTGAAAACTAAAAATCAACTATTTAAAAGAAAATTAATGCTAAATTTCTTAAGAATTATTTGTTGTTGTGGCTTATCCTCCAATGCCTGACAAAGTCGGACAAAGTCTATCAGACCATTGATATTACTGCAAACTGAAATTATAGTTTAGCTAGTTGAGAAAAACCTTAACAAATTTATGTTCATAAACGAAAATATTTGTAATAATAATTAAAACTAAGACTCTAAAAGCAAATAGTTCTATCAATGTGTAATTATTAATTAGGTATAATTTTTTGAACATTATACATAGTAAATTAAAAATTATATAAGTACACACGATCTATCTACATATAAGTGTAATTATTTGTTTAGAGAAATAAGAAAGTTGTGCTGAAAGTTAATTATTATAATGAGTTATATGAAATCTTGGGTAGTACCGCTTCCTGCCCCGTGCCACAGGTCCTGGGTTCGATCTTCGGGCTGGGCAAGGTTGACTCAGCCTTTCATCCCTTCAGTGAGTCTTTAAATGAGTACTGAGCGTGCTTGGGAACTAAGCACTGGAGTTTCCGCTTTCGGCTGACCACCTGACCGGAACATCTGCTCCTGTACCCCAGATCTCAAGGTCAAGAAAATTGAGATTGCACAGTAGGCCATGGCCCTCTATGGGCTGACTCGCAACTGAGTTTAGTTTAGTTTATATGAAATCTTAACTCGTATAAAAATAAAATAAGTGTATGAAAAAAATAATTTTTTTTAAAAAAATAAATAGGAAAAATTTATTTTTTTCTTCTTCTTTAATTTATATTTGAAATTCAAACTATTATAATAATATTTAACTTTAGACTATTGAATTGATCATTTGCAGTTGTTTTTATATTTCATCTAGTTACTCTAGTTTATATAGATTTTAAAATTCTGCAAAAAAGTAAAATATATAAATAAGTATTTCTTTTAAAAAAAATTTACATTTTTTAAATAAAAATATTAATTTTCTTGTTCTATATTTATTTTTATTTGTTAACATTCAAACTGTTTTAATAATACTTATCGCTACACAATTAAACTGATAACGGTCCAGTTTCTTCAAAATTAAATGTATAAATCATCCCCATTACTGAAATAAATCATTGCTGAAAATTAGAATTTCTGTAAATACTTTTTACAGAATGCATGTAAAACTACTCAAATTCTGTAAATTGCGCATGACAAAACTACTCAAATAAAAGCAAGTGACTCACCATAAAGATTTCTTTTATTTAACGTACCTAAAAACAAAATAAAAATAAGAACATATCAGTTTCTAAAATTTAAAATTCCACTCACAATAATTAGTCGAACACGATTCAGAGCATTTCTTTCTTTCTTTTTTTTTTAGACTAAAACAATAAAGTAAATATTTTATCCCAATGTTACGAACCCGAAGCAAAACGTGACTGTAGAAACAAACAATAATAAGTTTCAATAAATAGTAGCAACCAAAAATTAACTCAAATTTCAGCTACTGTTCAAACAGGTTTCCTTTAAGTTATCCCTTCTTGTCTTAAGCTTACCTCATAATAAGAAGAAATTCATCAATTTGTTTTTCTGCGCTCTCTGAAAGCGATGATTTGTTGAATTAAAAGCCAAAATCCTGCAGGTTGAATGAAAATAATCTTATTTGGCTGTATGTGATGAATAGTCAAGCTTTGAGAATCGTGCGCGCTTTCGAAGCAATGTATATAAAGAAAAAAAGTAAAAGAGATAAAATGCGATTTGATAAAAGCCCATAATTTCTAGAACATTAACATGTCATATACGGTAGTCAATTAAATATAAAACGAAACTCTTAAATCATTTTGTCGTTAATGATTGAAACACAAAGTGGAAAATAAAGAATAGAAACAAAAAATTAAACTGGAATTAACTTCATTATTTTATGTGAGAACGCACGTTTGCTCTATATTATTATGCTTCATTTATCAAAAGGAACTTTTTTAATATAAAATATGTGGAATATTATATCTATCAATGCACTTTGGAGATACTATTAGTTATTGAAAAAAAATACCTTCCACAACTTAGTGCGATTTTCAACTTTTTTTTATTGAAAAATAAAGAAATGCATATATTTTTTAGCTTAGATCATATAATGAAATGGATGTAGGTTCATTAATTAAATAAAATTAATTAGGTCCTTTTTATAATTTTTTTTTTTGAATTTCGCAAAGTAGTTAAAAAAAATTTATTGTTTTTCAAAGACTAAATCTTTAGAAACAAAAAGATTAAACAATTATAAATCATTTACTATTTTAGTTATGGACTTGTAAAGATATACACTAAGTTGATAAAACAATTTGTGCATAACAGTTCAAACAATTCTGGTACAATTACCGTATTGTTTAGTAATAACATTTTTTGCAAAAAAAATATATATAATTTTTTTAATAAAACCTAAATATACGATATTATTAATTTAAAGGTTTACTATAAATTCTGGTTTTCAAAATTATAGTTCTTATTACTGCACATATTGTAAGAATACGAAACTGAAAAGTAAATTTAATGAAATAAATAATTTTTATGCCATGTTCTAAGGTATGATGATAAAATTGCCAAATTTTGTTTTTTATTTTACCAAAGTCCTTACCAAAACGCTTCGATAAAAATTACCGAGATTTTTGATGTTCTCATGGGGCCAGAAACACGGTAAACTTAAAGTTGTTTCAAACTATACTTTTTTTCTCAGTGTTTTTAGTATAATGATTGCCCAAAGGAAATATGAACGCTTTTATAACACCATCGGCGCCTTCCTAATGAACTTCTAGTAATAAGAGGATAATATGATGTAAAGGGGGGCATATCTGAATATGTGGGAACAATAACGTTTACTGCAGATAATTTTACATTTTTATTTATGTTATGAGCAATAAATATTCACTACTTATTAATAAATTCTTCCGTTTGAATAAAATTGACACTCTGATAACTTTTTTTTATTGAAATTTAAGACATAAGGTTATCTTGAACAACTCTTGGCAGTACTTTTACTGTATGTTACATAATTTGGACCATCCCATGTTTTACATAAATGGCATTTGCTGTGGAGATTTTTGATTTAAAATGTAAAACTCTTTAACGCTTGAAAAATTATTCTATGGGTGGATAAATGAGTTTAAAATACTTACTTTTATCTACATACTTTTATCTGTTAAAATAATATCGTGGTACGTTGTTTTCTTAGACATGCATCAAAATACTAAATTGCTTTTCTTCAAAATCCTTACTCAGTGAAATGTAACTTAACAATCGCTGTCTTTAGTGAAAAATATTAGCAAGTAATCGCTTTATTTAAACTGTTTACTAATAGTGTAACTTTTGAGAGCTGTCCAATAGCACAGCCGCTCCCATCCTTTCCGCAAAAAAGATCAGGATTTCAATTTAACCAAATCAAATTTTTAAATTAAAACATCACGAATCTATTGCTCAATAATTATGGGCATACGACTGAGATCTTAAGTCCCTTTGAAGATTACACAGAGGTGCTGTCGTTGCCAGTTCATTTTATGAAAAACAACGCATGTCCAGATAGGGCTGAACTAGTTGATGAATTTTGTGAAATCGAACATTGCGTGGCCAGCTTAATCTCCTGGCCACTTGAATTTGAAACTACTTTTAATGAAGGAAGGGAAGAAGTTGTGGGAGATTTCTTCCCTCAAACCATTATCAACCAAGTAAAAAGCTTTAAAGTTCATTTTTAGACCTGTATTACTTTCAGATAGGGATCACCATCTTTAGGCTAATTTGCTATGATACCCACAGCCATGATTCATGGCCTTGAATTCATACCGGTATCTTTCTGTTATAGTTAAAAAGCTTTTTCATATCTAACACTAGATTTGGTTCACTATATCCCGTGTTTTTTACAAAACTCTAGTTTTAACTTAACTTCTAAAAATAAATGTATATTTCTGTTTAAAAAACATTTTTCTTTTTTGTACTTGCAGAATTTTAAAGAAATCTTAAACAAATCATCAAAAACTAAGTAGAAAACACAAATTTAAGATAAAAATGTTAAACGTTGAAATTTAGATATAAAAATCGTTTTTGAACATAAGTATTAAAATAAATAAATAAATAAAAACAATGCAACCTCCATGAATGTTGTTTATTTTGTTTGAACTAAAAGCAGATTCATGACCTGGTATTTTGTAGTGCATAAGTTATTTAATGATTGATATAAATGTCTTTTTAATATTATTGCTTTAGTCATGTTACAAGTTTTTTGTTTAAACAAAAAATTGTGTAATATTAAGGTAGTTTTGTTTTAAAAAAACTGCCTAAAAAAGAAAACAACGAGTTTATGTTAAGAAGAAAATTATTGCTTCTTCCTTCCTTTATTGTTTTGTTTTAGAATCGTTCTTTTTTTTTTTTTTTCATTTTAAATTTAAAAGCATAAATTCGCTCTTTTATTATTTACTCTCTTTTCTGAAAACTCTTTATAACAATTAGTAAATGAAAAAAAAAATTCTTTTTACCCAGCAATACTTTTTAAGATGAAAAACAGCTCATATTTTATACACTATTTTAGTAAACATGAAGAAAATGTAAATTCACATGATTTGCAACTTACAGTTCGTAACCTTATTTTAAATGACTGCTTATTTCGAGGTGGGTGGCTAAAGAAATTGAGGAAGATCTTAAACTCTTTATCATTATAATTATTATTTCCCACCCATGGATAACTACAAGGTGAATCGCCAACGCTCTGTGTAAAAATGATTAAATCATTAATTCTTTATTATATTTTTAAGCATCGGAAATCTGTCTCTTTAATCTATACAAGGCAGTGTAGGTTTAAATTATGAATCCTATTATTTAATATATTTATATTTATTATAATTATTTACTTTAACCATCCTATTTTCCTAATGGGATACCTGTAAGTGACGTAGTGTTGGTATCTCGATCCTGATTGGCTGTTTTTAGCGTGGAATTTGTTTACGTTAGCAACTGTTCTTTCTATTCTATTTCTATTAAGCCAAGCCCGTCAAGTATCAATTGTCTTAAGTGACACATTCTATATTCTTTCACAAAGATTTCAATTCTTTCACTTTATATTTCTTACTTAACACAAAGGCAGACATGACGCCATGCAGAACATAAACAAATTGATTGCGCATTGAAGTTGTCAGCTACACAAAACAAAAATAAATCACGGTTACAGTTAAAACATAAAAAAGTAATAAATCTAAATTAAGTAAAAGACGTAGGCGAGAAAGTATTGTATTTCAGCAAATTCGGTGTGTGATACGGCACTTTATTTAATTAACTTCTCGTTAATTAACATTCTAACTTATACGGAGAAACTTTACTCAACTTTAACAAGCCATTTTGCTTATAAACGATCTGCTGGCGCTGACGTTATAGGTAACATGTGTGAGTATTTGTGATCTTCTTTTTGAAGTGCAAGTACCCAATTGTCTGGAATTATACTTTATTGATAATACTCTCAAAGAACTATTTGTTTTTCTTGTTTTTTTTTTCTTAAAATTTTCTTGCATTTTTCATAATAACTATCATTTAGTAATAAACTTTACCCAAGGATTTTAAAATGGATTTTTCAACTACTTAACCTGTCTTACCGTTTGTTTTGTATCACTAAAAAATAAATAAATAAAAGAAAGGTTAGAAACTACTACATGAGCATTCAATAGGGAAATGGAAGCTACTTAAGACAAAAAATAAATAAAGCTTTCTGAAAAAAATAAAATAAAAAATAACGATTTATTATTAAAGAAAGAAAATCATATAATTATTATTAATTTTACTGAGTTCAGAAAATTCTATTTTTTTTATTGAAAACGAACATAGAAATATGAAACTTTGCAATCCAATCTCTTATTACCCTATCTTTCACTATTTAATAAATTCATTTCATAATCTTACACAATTTCAAACTTTCCGAAAATGTTATTAGACGACACAAAATAAATGACTCATTTCTATTTTCTCCGAACATTAATTTAAGGAAACACCTTCAAAAAGACAAGTTTAAAAAAAAAAAAAATTGAATGAAATATAAATTAGCTTCGAAATAATTAAAAAAAAAAAATCTAAAATACTTGAATCAGAAACTAATCTTGGATTATAAAAATTATTTAAAAAAAAAAAGTTGAAGGCCAAAATCCATGAGAACCATTTTGCGAGGGTTTAACAAACCCAATCAACATTAATTATGAAAAACCGGAGATTATAAATTCTGCAACAGACATGTGAGCAAAATGCGTTCATTTCGCCTTCCCCGGTTCAAAAGAAAATTGCTGCTTTAAATCCGATAAATCAAGTTTTAAATTATCGGTTTTAGCCTATCGCGTGTCAGTGTTCAATTTAGCCCGGCCTGATTTTATAATAAAGGCACATTCTTTTCTTCGGTTAACAATCATCGAAGTCCAATTATGTGTGCGAGAAGCGGAGGCTATCTAATCAGCATGGGTCAACAATATTTCTGTGAATTCGACTCGAATAATTCTAGAAATAAACTCTTTAATAATGTAATATTCAAGGACAAATGAAAGTTAAAAATGAAATTGAATCACTTATATATCATACTTGTTTTTACAATTTATCACCTCGTAAAATGTGGACTCACACGCTATATGAGAGTAATTTATGATCCTGATTAAGTTTCGAACATTTTTTTAAATGTTTTTGTTTGATGGAGTTCAAATGTTGGGAAATCATTACTTTTTTACTCTTTAAATGCTTTTAATATCTGTATTATAAATCGGCTGGAAGAAAATTATTATATATATACTGGGTTCATTTACAAGGTTAGAAAACTTTAATTGCAAATATTGCAATATTACAATGGAGCTGCGATTATCCAAACCAATTGGAACAAAAGCCAATCCGCATAGTCTTTAACATATTCAGAAACTTTATTTTTCCAGACTAAGGATTAGCAATTCATCGCTTTGAAACTAAACAGTAGTAAGTCGAAAAATGAGATATTTGGGTCATTTTGTGTAAAAAAAATCACCCCTTTAGAGAAACAATGAGTTATCTTCATAGTTCCATAAAATTAATTTAGAGAGCAGATAAATCGTTATCGCATTGGCGCGATTCGCCATCTTGGTTTTAGGGAATAATGTAGCAGTGTGCCAGTTGCAACAAAACCTTGGAGGAGATAGCGTCGCTTTCAAACTAAAAAGTAGTAACTCAAAAAAATCGAAAAATGAGAAATTTGGGTCATTTTGTGTAAAAAAAATCACCCCTTTAGAGAAACAACGAGTTATCTTCATAGTTAAATAAAATTAATTTATAGAGCAGATAAATCGTTATCGCATTGGCGCGATTCGCCATCTTGGTTTTAGAGAATAGTGTAGCAGTGTGCCAGTTGCAACAAAACCTTGGAGGAGATAGCGTCGCTTTGAAACTAAAAAGTAGTAACTCAAAAAAATCGAAAAATGAGAAATTTGGGTCATTTTGTGTAAAAAAAATCACCCCTTTAGAGAAACAACGAGTTATCTTCATAGTTCCTTAAAATTAATTTAAAGAGCAGATAAATCGTTATCGCATTGGCGCGATTCGCCATTTTGGTTTTAGGGAATAGTGCAGCAGTGTGCCAGTTGCAACAACACCTTGGAGGAGATAATGTCGCTATGAAACTAAACCGTGGTAACTCAAAAAAGCAAGTTTTTCAGGAGAGCGATTTTTTTCCCTACACTGTTGCATGTCAAAATTTGAAATGTAATATGTAATATTCGGGAGGATATTTTGAAGAACATCGTTGTATTTCGAAATAACTCTCCACTTTTAATAAAAGTTTTAGAGAAAAGTGTTGCAACTCAGAATACCTTTACTTGTTTCGAAATTACCACAAAATTAGAAATGCTACAAGAATCAGGCCTGATTCATTGAAAAATGTAAAGAAACAGCGTTTTTTTTTAATATAAATTATTTAGCAATAGTCGCCATAGCTTTGAGTCAACCTGCGGTGGAAGTTCCTGAAAAGTTAGAAATCGTTCTCATGAGAAACTTGCTTTTTTTGTTACAGCGGCTTAGTTTCAAGGCGATGAATTGTAGTACTACTATTATATAGTACATACAAATAATAATTTAAATTTTTTTTTTTAAAATTTTATTTGAAACCAGTTCTTTTATTAAGAACTACTTGCCACCCACATTGAAAAAGGGCGGAAGGAACGGAAGTTTCTTTTCAAGGTCAAAGAAGCCTTTTTTTTTAGCCCCTTTCAGATATACTGAAAATAAAGAAACACTTTCGTGATTTTTTTTATTTTATTTATTTATTTATTTATTTTCTTGTGAAGGTAAAAAAAACGTATGATCCATGAACGATCCGGATTATTGGACAATTCGATAAATCGGTGCTCAAATACTCAATGCTCTACTTTATTTATGTTTGTTTGCGCAATCGGGACACATTCTGGAAGCAAAAGAAAAAATTATCATGCTGTGGAATTTTGATTCAGCGAGACAAAGAAATAAATCAAACTTTTGAAAAAGAGTGAAAAAACTGCAACTTTGATTATGAAATAGTAAACGTTAAAAGTCATTTTTTAAAAGCGATACGAAACAAAATGGCTCTTTATTACTTCCATAAACTTTTTTTGAACGACGCACTGACTGAGCATTATTCAAGGTAACGTAATATTTAAGAAGAAATAAAAGTTAAAAATGGAATTGAATCGCGTTTATACTGGTTAAAAATCTCTCCTCAACATGCTATGTAATAATTATAATAAAATTTCGAACGATTTTTTTTCTTCTAAAAATAGATTTTGTTTAATGAATAGAAATAACTGTTGAAGTGAATCATTATTATTTTTATATTGAAAATTTAAATGTAAAAATATTAAATAAATTAAAATCAGATTTGCTGAGGGTGTAGTAGATTTGCCAATAAGATAAATACATAACTGCCGAAAGCTGTTATCTTTGTTCGACATACCGCTGTAACAGAAACTCTTGCAATTTTATACTTAGAATGTTAAATAAAGCTTTTTTTTATTTTTATTATTTTTTTTTTTTTTTTTGAATATGTATGAGAATGGTTACAGAAGAACTGTTTTTAATGTAAAAATGCGTCCCGCAGTACACTGATCGTTAAGACACGGTTCCCAGCAGATTACCGAAGTCAAGCATCACTTACGGTCAGTGTGCGGATGGGTGATCACTTGGATCAGTCTGCGTAGATACCGAGGATGTGCGTTATTGGTCCTCGTTAAACTGTTACCGTAAAGTGCTCGACTTCGCGTGCAGGTCGTCGGGCTACCGAAGCGGGGGTGCCTTCCCCTCTGCAGAGGACCAAAATTGTGATGGCATGTCTTCAGATCATCCTCAGTGGTGCTTCCCAGACCGTCGCCAATAGCCCATCGTGTAGCTCTAATGCAACGTAAATTAACTACTACAACAATAATGTAAAATGGGAAGAAAAAAAACTGGTCACCCTGAATAATTTTTGATTTTTCTTTCACGTACTAGGACATTTGAATATTTCTTGAAAAGTCAGCTTTTAAAGTCAGTGTTTGTAAAATTTGATTTCTCAAGAACTATTCGACCAATTTCGTTCAAGTTTGGTATTTTTCATGTGAAATTAAATTCTTTAAAATAATGTAAAAATTGGTACACTTTACAATTCGAAATGTTTTTGACGATTACTAAACAAAAAATAATTATTAAAAATTATTTTTTTGCATGGAATTATATTTGGATAAATGAGTTTTAATATAAATGTGTTCAAAAATTTTTCGATTCAGTTAAAGATATTTATCTGTATACTTAATTGTATATTATATACCCTTTATATTTTTAGGGTGAGAAATCCAAATCCGTCGAAAAAATGGTATGTTTATTCAGGGAAAGTACGTTTTTGTGTCTGATTTCGTAAATTAAAATATCGTCTTTATTAATTAATTAGCATATAAGCGGTCACTCCCTCGAACCGTTAAAATTAGGTCCTAGTACGTAAATATCTGATCATCAGATCAAAGAAAGGTAATCCGTTTTTATTTATTTATTTATTTATTTATTTTGAACATCCTGTTTGTTTTTTTGCAGTAATGGAGCGTTGAAAAATTCCCGAAAATTTTTTATGTAGAACAAAATAAAAAATAAAAATTTAAAAAATGAAATAAACAAACACGCGTACTTCTGTAATAAATAAAATTCAGTTGATTAAATTTTGTTTACAGTTAAGAACCCTGATGACTTGAAAAATGTACCTTCTAGAAAAACGCTTTCAAAATTTTCTAATAAGTAGTTTCATATATATATTACCGGCAAAGTATGAAGCGCCGACATTCTATAGAATACCTAGGCATTGTATATAATGCCGGATGTTTTTAGGCAAGGTATGAAATATGAGAAGTATTACATACTTTCCTTAGGCATTGTATATAATACCTAGACATTCTATAGAATGACAAATGTTATTTAGGCCAAGTATGAAAAAAACGTCCTGATGAAGTTATTATGTAAATGGTGTGCATTTCTCAAAAAAAAAAATTTATTCTGAAAAAATAATGAGAGTGCCATTAAAAAATATTTGTTCAAAATCCTTAAAGAAAAGTGAAAGTTATTCAAAACATAATTTATGCCTTTCTTACTAAGGGAAACAAAATTTTCAGATAAAAAAATAAGAAATTAACCTACTTGTTGCAACATGGCAGGCTTGAATGACATTTTGAATTACATTTCATTACATTACGAAACGAATCGGAGATGCATTTTATACATTGCCGATTTCTCATTTGGCATTCTATAGAATGCCTAGGAAATGTGTGAAATATAAATCGTTTCATACATTGCCTGCTAGTTTTAGGCATTATATACAATGCCTAGGCATTCTATCGAATGCCGGATTTCAAACTTTGCCGGTAACATATATAACGAAATTAAAACTATTTGTTACTTGAATACTTAAATTAATAATATATTAAGCATTTATTCGTGAAAATTAAATCAATAATTTAATAAGCATTCTAAATTTTAAGAAAAATTTAAAAATTCTAAATTTTAAAAATATTTTAAAAATAATTCTAAATTTTAACAATATTTTAAAAATAATTCTTAAGTTTAAAAATAAAAAATGTAGTATTTAAACTCAATATTTTTTCTTCATTTCTTTGCTGGAAATGTTTTTTAATTAAAAATTTTTATGCATTTTACAACTTCATTAGATGCATCAGTAATAGTCCCTATTTCCTTCTAACTTATAGAACCTTCCATTTTATTGAAATGGAATGAAATTTTGATATCTCAACAAGTTCTTTTTTTTTTAGTCATAGGTCTTTTGTTTCGTTCCACATTAACTTCTCCACCTGCTCTTCTTTGACAAGTCAATTTATCTTAAATATTTGTTTTTAAAACATCTGCCATCTAAATTCTAAAGTGTACGTGGATTTTCAGGGAGGGAATAAAGAAATTAAATTAGAATGGAACTAAATGTTAAAAAAAAGTAGAATGAGCATTCAGAATACGTATCTTTAAAACGTTTTAGTTTTAAAATATGTAAATAAAAATTCTTCTTCATTTCGAATCTCTATTTTGACAAAGAAATAAAAAAGTCATATTTTGAGTGCGCAGATCTAGAAGCAAAGCTTGTTTTAAATTAGAGTAATTACAAGGTGTTAAATGAAGACCGCCCTTAATACTTTTTAGAAAACTTATCAAAAATGAGAAACATAAAGAAATACGCTTTGGGGGTCACAAATTAAGATTTAAGCAAAAAAATTATTAATTATTAATCACTAATTTGCTGTACTCAATGTGCTCACTATTTGTTTTTCATTTTTGATAAAGTTTCTAAAAATACGTCTTAAGAACGGTCTTATCGAAACACCCTGCATATTATTTTATTGAAAATAATTGTCGAGACTTTAAAATGGAGGAAAAGTTTAAATCTTTCTAAGGCCTCAGACGCCGCCGATGTTTCGGTGTTCGGGTTATATGTTGTTTTACGGCACAAAATTTACAAGACTTAAAAACTTGATATTACTAAAGTGTTTAGAAATGTGTACTGGGACTTTGAAATAAGATTAATTAACGTTTGATATTTTGTTCGAGAATTAATAATGGTTAAACTTAATGAAAAAAATATCATTTGGGCCGCACCACGCACCGTTGAAATGGAACTACAGAGTTGAAATTCCGTATGATATATGACCTAATATATGATCTAACATATAAATAGCTCTTCTCCTTTGATCTTCAATGATGGATTAAGAGCAACCACGGGAATTGGTGAGCGATGCAAACACGGTCAAAATCTTCGAGTGTTGAAAAAAAATTACTTTTTTTAAAATTATAGCCAATATGGCGAGACTTTTATACATTGATGAAAACTATTTATATTCAATTATAGAGCCGCAATGGCTCAGTGGATAGAACGTTCGCCTACCAATGAGGTGTCCCAGGTTCGAATCCCAACGGTGCCTGGTTGATACGTATTCTGTTTCCGGCTCGTGCCGACCATTGTGCTGACGTAAAATAATCTCGGTGGTCGACGAATCATGGGTAAGAATCCACTTGCCGTCGGGCTAACCGTGGAAGGTTCTTGTGATTTTCTTCTCCATGTGATGCAAACGCAAGACGTCCTTCAAGTGGGCTATTTTATCCCACTGCTTGATCCAGGAGTTCATTTGCCTTCTGGGTTGTGTTTAAAATTACCAGCATATTATTCCCTAAAAAGCGTTATTTCCATTGACGATAGAGACTTCAACGAACTACCTTAAACTATAATTGAACAACTAATAGAATGTAGAGTTTATTAGCCGGTGTCGTTTAAAAATTCTCTAATTTAAGTTATCGTCGGGAGCTTTTAAATCTGGACATAGCTTGAAATGTGCGTTTGCGAAAATAGACACAGCTCGAAGGGCGTGTTTACGGAAATAGACATATCTCAAAATGCGCCTTTACAATGTTAAACATTTAGCCCAGAATTTGAACACTGAGTCGGAACCCGTAACGCAGCTAGAAAAAACTTAAGGGGAAGTTTTTAAAATTTTGTGCTTTTATCCATAAATCATCACCACAAGTTAAATGTTAAATACTAAAACTTTTAAATATTTTTATGCTACAAATTTTAAACATTAATAACTTAAAAAAGTTAATATTTATTATTTTACCGTACGCAAAATAAAAAGAAACTGAATGAATAACTTTTGATATAATAATCGGATTTAAACGGACTAAGATGAAGTCTTAATGATTAGGGGTTCGAACTTTAAACGAAGTTGTTTAAAAAAAAATAATATATTACATTTATTCATTACAGTTATCAATTACTCCTCATAATCATGATAACAACTTAAAATAATTTTGATTACCACTGTAATTGTGATTACACGAATGAATTACAATAATCAATTACTTGTAACGTCATTACGTTTTTGCATTTTCTTCACTGTGATTACAAGTAATCTAAATACAAGTAATCATGATACATATAATAATCATTAATTGCAAAAAATCACAACTAATCAAAATATCGTATAACAAGTAAATACGATTGCATACTGTATGCCTCATTACATTATACAATTTAGTTCATACGATTAAAATTTTTTACACGTATTTACCTACAACATATGCAAGTATGTGTCGAACTAAAATTTATGAACATGTGTATTTA
Source organism: Parasteatoda tepidariorum (assembly GCF_043381705.1). Taxonomy (NCBI): domain Eukaryota; kingdom Metazoa; phylum Arthropoda; class Arachnida; order Araneae; family Theridiidae; genus Parasteatoda; species Parasteatoda tepidariorum. Next base: position 53,501,706 of record NC_092210.1, on the reverse strand, counting down.
CTTAAAATACATGTACATATGTGTATATCTAAAATTGTGCACGTATTTATGTGTAAACAATGTAGATGTGTGCGTGTGTATGTGCCTACAATGAATATATATATTTTACTAAGTGCGTATGGATATGAAAGGTATTTGAGCATGTATCTGCATACAATGTATGTATGTAAATACAAAGTACGTACGTAATTTAGTACACATAATGTAAGCTGATTCGATAAAATGTTCATACAATGTATGTAAGTGCATACAATATACGTGAAATATATAGACTGTAAGTAAGTACAAATGTAAATTGTAATTACATTACATGAATGTATTAGATATGTACATATATTCATTGGACATACATATATTGGGCATATGTCCATACATGTATAGAACGCATATCATATATACATTAAGCACACATGTGTTGTATATATGTACATACATACATTGGATTTGCACGTATTGTACATATATATACAGATATATTGTATACATATATTGTATATATTTGCTTACATGTATTGTACATATGTATATGCATGTATTGTACAGTGCTCAAAAAATAAATGAAACACCCTGAATAGCTTTTAATCTAAGGATTGGATTTTTACGCACTTAAGTTCAATATTAATGGTTTGAGGGAGTGACCTCAAATATGCAAATTAGTTGAAGCAGATGATGTTTTAAATTACGAAATCAGGCACAAAAACGCACTTTCTCGGAATAAACATACTTTTTCACAGCGGATTGTGATTTCTTACCCTTAGAATTTAGGGGGTAGCCTGAAATTTTAGTTCTAGTCTCAGATAAATTTACCTATGTAATTCTAAGCAAAAAAGAAATAAATCGGATGAGTAGTACGCGAAAAAACTGTTCCCTCTGGCAAAAAAAATAGTTACAAGAAAAACACAACATTGAGTTTATCAAGTTTCCCATTTTTAATTAATCTTGAGTGAAAATTACCATCATTTGGATTATGGTAATTTTACACAAAAATATTTAAAAATTCTAAAGCAAATTCATTTACAATTCAAATAACGGACAAGTAAGTTAATAAATAGTTTTATTGTTTGTTGTCAAGAAATTTCCCATTTCAACAATGGCAGCATATTATGTAGTTATTAAAATGAAGAACTAAATCATTAAAGCTTACAGTATGGCCAAAACAAACTAATCATTGTATTCTTATCCTAATTCCATCCTCAATTTTATTTATTTATTTTATTGCAGCAAAAAAAATAAAAAAATAAAAGGTATTTGAATTGATGGCGGTGAAAACAGCAAATCACATAATAATTGCTCGTTTGATTCCTCTTTTTTTCTCGCCGTTTTTCTTTTTCTCGCCAATTTTATTTTTTCCAGCGATAAGCCGAGCACTAATAGCTACCTTATTGTAACAAAGATTTCTGTTTATTATAGAGAGTTGAGTACTAAGTAATTTGGCTTACTCACAAACACGTGCTAGTTCATTTCTTATTGCCTACTAAGAAAAGAAAATTGAAACAATTTAAGAAAAATAATTTGTGCTTTTCCACTTTTTCATTATCTTTCAGGTTTTTTTTTCTTTCTAGAAATGGAGCCCTCAAAGCTGAGTTTAATGATAAAATCAGTTTTGTTTATTTCGAATAATATCCACTTATTTTCAACACACCCATTTTTAGATTTATTATGCATTTTTTTTTCGCTTTCAATGTTTCTGAAATAAATGATTCAGTTGAAAATAAATAATTCCCCTTTGATCTATTATTTTGGCCAAAAGAATAATGATTTAGCTTCCACAGGCATCGATGATTCAAATAGAAATTTTTGTAGAATTTCGCTTGTGAACTTATAATGTAATCATAAATCATTGTTGTTACATGATCTTAAACATTAAATAAAAATACAGGCGTTCAAAAAATTATTTTAGTCACCCCTACCGCAAATTATTATTATGCTGAAATTGTTACAGCAACAGAAGCTCAAACTTAGCGATTTTAGGTAACATGACTATAAAGTTCCATATAAAAAGTTTTAGTTTTAGATATGCTTAATTTTAAAATCATGATGTTTCGAAAAGTTGCGTAAAAAATTTATAAATTTTTATCAAATTTCTATCCTTCCTGAAAAGTCTATGAGCTTAGTATGGTTGATAACGATTTCTTTTAAATTTAAGCGTTTTACAAAATACGGTACAGTTTACATACAACGTACTTCCTTTGTATAAATGTGTTATTTTTTAATTCAGCAAGTAGTCTTTAAAGCTTGCAAGTATTTATCACGTGAGTATCGTGTAAAACGAGATACTTTTTTTTATATATCTCGAGGAAGTACTGGTGTAGTAGCCGCAGAAATATACTTTTTTTGTATTTTCTGTAATTCGAGCCAGCAGACGGCTGTAGAAAATGTAAATAGGTTATTTGTTGGATAAATGATAAATTATTGTAACTAATGTAATTGTATTTTTCTTTTGAAATTATTTTACAATTTGATTAATATTTGTAAAGATATTAAAATTTATCTTTAACAGAAAATAAATTTCTTTTTTTAAAAATAATCATTCTTAAAATAAGTTGACTTTTTAATATTATATTCGACATTATTCAATCGATTTACAACATTATCTATTGAAATTTCTGCAACACATCCGAGCTAAACTGACTCGATTTGGGGACCGAATATCCTTGTCCAACAAGAATTTGATAGTTACCATCATTGGATTCTGTATAAAATTTTATAAATGATTTTAATTGATTCCATTTTGATTTTTGAATGACTTTTTGATTATACTCTCAAAACTGACCAGCGCCTCATTTTGAAATTCGATCACTTTTATGTTAAACCAACATGTGCAATATCAACATAATTTTGAAGATTCTTATAATGAGCAAAATTAGACTAACTTCATCATGAACTAGCAAATTTTGTTGATTTCTAACCTAACTTTTCACCATAAATCATCATATTTTTTATGGTTGCTTACAAGCCTTACCAGTACATCCCGAAAAAATGAAGTGTGTAAATGAAGTTGAAATTGCAACCAGAAATATTTTTACGAAACTACAATTACAAAACTTATAATTAAAAAATCAATACACAAACTTATATTACAAGAACTTATAACTACTAGACAAAAAATAATAATAAGTTTTACTAGACTACAATTTTACTAGACTTTTCAAACCTCGTAATAAGTATTTTTTGCCACTAAATAAGATTTTTTTTTAAAAATTTGCTGCAGCAATTAATATTTCAGTTACACTGTAAATTGTTTAAAATGAGAAATCTCTGAAGGAAAAAAAAAATAGTGCGTGGAGTCCCTCCGCGCGGAAGAAGTTAATCTTCGCAACCTGCGACGTTAATTGTAGAAGAATCAGCAGTCGTAGAAGGATCACTAGTTCTATTCAACGATTCTTTTTCCTGCTCCGCTCGGATCCGTGCTCTGCAATCACGGTAATATTGTGCATTTTTCCCTCGTGGATCTCTTGAACCAGTGGAAGTGCTTGTGGTTGCCTCATCGTCTCGCCCTGGAAAATGTATTTGTATTAATAATGTATGTGAATGCGTCATAATGTAATTTCAGAAGAGAAACAATCAATTGATATTCACAAGAGACGTACCTTGACATAACCTTAAATCCGTCGCACTGTCCGTGGGATTGTTTTCTCTCATTTTTTACAATTGTTAATTGTTAATTTTTACAATTGTACTAAATTTGAAAATAAAAAATACTACCCTATTAAATTATATGTGTATCAAAACAAACCAAAAAAATATTTATAGAAAAACAATACTTTTATGACTTTTATTATTTTTATGCTAGTGAGAACCAAAACAATATGGAAATGAATGAGGGAAAACTGGATCCTACCACGTGGTTTCCCGGCCAATAAAAATTTAACGTTATGTTAAACGTTAAACGTAATGTTAAACGTTTAACACAACCTTGTTGGAAGTCGCATAAGAAGTATAACTTCAAAAGCTTTTATTCATTCTCAGACACCAATGAGACAAAAGATCATGTGACATCACGCATTCACTCATGAATTCGGATTCTTTTTGTCATCTACAGGAAGACGATGCGAAAATGTTTGGTGAGGCACAATGAATACTAGAATTGTTGAAAGATTCTTAATGCTTCGGAGCTATGATCCATGTAGCGAGTCAATAGTAGCGTTATCTGCTTCTATTAATATGTTAGCTCCAAATGAAGACGAATTGGTCGAATAACTTGAAATTCAATAAAAATATTTACATGACTATTATCAAGATTTAAAATAAGACTTTAAGTAGCATTTTAATTTATCAGTGTCCCTGGTCAAAGCTGACTGACATTGAATCGGAGTAAATAAGATTCGAACTATACTATAGATTCGTATTCTATACTATATACTATACTATACTATTTTATTCTATACTATATATATTATAGATTCGAACTATACAAGATTCCGAAAAGATTACCTTCTCGTGTTGGGGGTGGGGATGTTTTAAAGACATCTTCTTGATGCATGCACAGCTTGGTAAGAGAGAGGGGTGCAAGAAGCAGACGACATCGAGTTCGTGCGTACTTTTTCTCTTTAAATGTTTAAAGTGATAATTACTGAAAATATAACTTCATTTCAAAATAGTGTACTTTGAAATAGGATTAAGTATTGCAAATCAAAAATCACGAAGTAGCCGAGATGATTTAATTAAATGCAAAATTCAGTGAATTGAGGAAAAAATATAAATCTAAAGAGTTATCATAAAACAAAATAAAATGCATAAAAATAACTAGTGAAATTCTCAGTACTAGTAAAGTAAGGCAATAGTCAATACACCATTACGTAGGCAATAAAACGAGCAAAGATTTTTGCGCAAACAAATAATAAAGTGAGTTTAAAAAGAGTTCAAATTTATCGTAAAATACTGCTAATAATTGCAAATATTTGTTTGAAAATGCATAATCCTGAAATGAGATATAAAAATGAAATATGTTTTATAGAATTGCATAACACAGCAATAAAATTTTGAATTAGATTAAAAAAATAATTTTAAGAGATAATTTCTTTATAAAACGTGCTGTTTAAAAATGTATAGAAACCATTAAATTTAACGTCAATCAAGTTGTACAACACAATATTATACCTTTTAAGCAATTTATACATAGCCAAATAAAAAACTGTAACTTTCCTCAGTAATACAAAATGTGAAAGCTTCATGTTACGCGTTTTGAAAGAAAAAAATTTTGAATTTGTGTGCTGCAGTATTTATGTAAAAAAAAAATTTTTTTCCAATGGCAGGCACTGAATTTGAATCTTTGCCTATACTATGCCAGAATTGTTGCTCATTTCGCGTTACCCAGTGGGCACCTGCGAACCAAAGTCACGGAGGCGAGCAACATTGCCCATGCCACACTGCCACAACCCGTTTATAGGGTGGGCCACATTCACACATCATACACACACACAACAGAAGACAGCACAAAGAGAGAGAGAGAAACATCCATGCCCAGAGCGGGATTCGAAACCGCAGTCTATGGCTTCGCAGTCAAGCACGTTAACCGCTCGGCCACCTGGCGGGCATTATGTAAAATATTAATAGCTATTTTGCTTTTTTTTTTTTTTGGAAAGTTAAAATTCGGGAAAACCAGCATTAAATTCTAAAATTATAATTTTTTTATTACATGTTACGATTATATCTGATTGATAGCGTGTTTTTTGGGGGATTCTTTAAAAGAATACAAATATTGTTTTTTTAATTAATTTTTTTTATAATCTCTGTAGTAACAATAATGAAATGATCTCTAACAGTCATTGAATTAAGAGCCAAAAAATTCAAAATAACTCTAATTTTTTAATTAATTTTTTTGTTTTAAATATTCACAAACATTGTTTATCATAAGTTTGATTTTATATTTAAAGCATCGAATTAAATAACTACACTATCTGTTAATATTATGTTTTTTTTTTCAATTAAAACTTTTTTTAATATCCTAGAACCGTAGTAGGACTATTTGATGGTCGCAGGTTGTATATTATTTCTTAAATATATCTAAAAAATAACTGTAATGCTTGCTAACTATCTTGCTTTATACAATTATAATGTTTTGGTTAGGAAGCATTTTGATCGTTTGGTTTAGAAGACATGACCCATCAAAAGCCATATTTGGCCCCCAAGCTGCAGTTTATTTGCTCTACTACATAAAATAAAATAGGTATACAGAATTTGTTTTATTCGGGAAACTTTAGGTAAATTACGTAATTTTGTTATTCAGTGGTTTTACCACGATTCTATATTCTAAACGTATAATTCCAAGTGTTTATTCCAATGCAGCGATTCTTCTTTCTTTCTTTTTTTTCGGTGACAGAACCCTAAATAATCAACTTTCTTTAGGCGGAACCCCAACTTTATAAATAAAGTTTATTAAGGTAATTTTGAACGTTATCACCTACAAAAGACTGTTCTTAAAATATTTAATTAGAGGAATAGAGAGTTTTCTTCGTTTTATCGTTAATAAACTTTAATTAGGGTTTATATCCGACAGTTATTATTTGCAGCCTTTGTGCCATATCTGGTTTAGTTATGAATTTGTTATTAGCGTATACGCATAAGCTGAAAACGAATAAAATAAGACGAATTATGATTCATTTCGAAATGAAATCTTAAAAAAAATGCTATAAACGTTGGAAATGGTTGTTAGGGAAACATATTTCTTTATTAAAGAATTTAGTTATTTTGATTTGAAAAGCGCGATAGGAAATACTAATGCAATATTTTATAAATGCTTCTTCTTTTCATAATATATTGTATTAGAAATATGATATTTTCTTTTAAAAAATTCCATTTCTATTTTACTTATAATAATTTCATAAAAGCAACAGAAAGAATCAATAAATTATAGGTTATATCTAATTATAGTCTTTGAGGTTTCAAAACTCATCAATGATTATAAGAAGTATTAACTCGTGGAACCCCTTTAACCTTAGGGTTCCCTGGAACACTACTTGAGAAACGCTGTTTTAAAGGCTTGCCCAACACCAATCCTTTGAGAAAGTTCATGGATGTTAAGGTTCCCTAATTTCATTGCTAACAGCATGATTCCTAACAGCAAAATAACTTGAGCCCTCTTTGGACTAATATTCATTAATATTGACTCAATGAGAATAAAAAGGGCCGATATTTTCCGATATTGGCCCTGTATAGAATTGTCCATTTTACCCGATATTTTACAGCCATTTTTCGACCAATTTCGCCCCTATATGGAATTGTCATTGCCCAATATTAAAAGTCATTCTAAAAAAATCTAGACATCCCAATATTGGTCCCTCGGTGTATGATCTTATAGGACCCACCTTGACCCAATTTTGAGCAAAGTTACTAGAAAACAATGTGGCCATCGTTGCGCACCGACGGTCTTTATTTCTTATGCAAGCTGATACTAATCGATCCTGGTCTAAATGGGCTTCAAACTACCACTGAGCTAGAAACTCAGTATTTAACTATAACAGCTCAGTGCTATCGTAGCTCAAAGGATAAATAACTTGAAATAAAATAAAAATAATAATAAATTGATAAGTATGGGAACATTGTTATAATTAAAATTCCATAAACTCTTCTGAATTATGTAAATTCGAGTTAAGCAATAAATATCAGTTTAAAATATTTAGATTTAGTAATTCTTTATTTTTCTTCTAACCAAATATTTCCACTATAAAATAGAATATGTCATAAAGTATTTATATAACTTCGAGTATGTTAAATATTTGTTGAAACAACGAATCAGTGATTCAACAAAATCCTCCTCTGTATCGAAAGTTTTAAAAACTCGTCGTGGGTCATTAATGTTAAATTCTAAATATAATTAATTTTCTAAACTCTAAAATGTTGTATCAACCCTCTTGGGGGACGTAGCGGAGACTTCCACAATATTTGTCTGGTCCCCAGAGGGGGGCAGATACAAGAGAGGGGGGTGGTACCGCTCTTTGCTGTTTACTTTCTGAAGGAAATTTTTACCTCATATATTTTCCCCTTTTGTCCATTATGACTAAGGCAAACGCGATTATTGGAAATTCAGAGCCGCTTAATTCAAAATTTAGATTTAATTTTCCCTCTCACATTATTCGTTAGCTTGCGCCCTCTATATCTCGTCGGTTCATTCAATTATTCACTAATTTAACGAGCATGATTAAAAATTCCAATTATGAACGTGGCTTGACTCTGCTGCGTTTAAAGCTCTGATTATTAAAACAGAAGGTTGAACGGTACAGGAGACATAATTAATGTGCAGACATACATTTTTTCTTTCTTCTTTCCACTTTTATTCTCAGTTCGTCGTCATAATTTAGGGTTTTAGAAAAGCGAACTCTTTTATGCCCCACTTCACCCCCCTTTCCTTTGGAAAAGTCAAGTCACTGTGGCTTTTCCATCAAAATCGAACTCGGGGAAAAACATAATGAAAACAGTTTTAAATTTTCATTCATATAGTTTAAATCCTTTGTTTTTTAGACCGTAATTAAAAACTGATAATTATTTGTCCTAATTGCTTGAAGTGTGAATTAATGCATTGAATCAGTGTTCGCGTTTCTTAAGATAAATTAAATTCAATTTTTTAACGAGGAGATAATTAAATTTAGGATACTTCTCCTTTTCCGCGAAACTGAAAAATTTCGAGTCATTGCGATTTCTCCATCGAAAAGTACAAAAAGCAGTGTATTTTTTAATTTTTTTATTATTTTACTGATTTTTTATTTTTTTGAAAAATTTAAAATCTGTGATTTATTTTTAACTGTTTTGTGATATTTGCTAATCAATGCATATATTAAAAGTCCTTAGTAAGATAAATTAAATTCAATTTTTTAAGGAGGAGATAATTAAATTTAGGATACTCCTCCTTTTCCGCGAAACTGAAAAACTTCGAATCATTGCGATTTCTCCATCGAAAAGTACAAAAAACAGTGTATTTTTAAATTTTTTTATTATTTTTCTGATTTTTTATTTTTTTGAAAAATTTAAAATCTGTAATTTATTTTTAACTGTTTTGTGATATTTGTTAATCAATGTATTTATTAAAAGTCCTTAATAAGATAAATTAAATTCAATTTTTTAAAAGGTGATAGTTAAATTTAAGATATTCCTTTTCCCCGAATCTTAAAAAATTCGAGTCATGAATACTTCCATCAAAAATTACGAAAAATAACTGGGTTTCTTTTAATATCTTACAATTTTAATAATCTTTTATTTATTTATTTTTTGAAAAAAATATATTTTATTTTATTTTTTTTTAATTTTTTTTTTGAAAAAAATTAAAAGCTGTGGTTTAATTTTAATTGTTTTGAGATATTTATTAATCAGTGCATCAAAGTTAGTTTAAAGATAAATTAAATCCAATTTATGAATAAGGAGATAGATTTCAGATATTCTTAACATTCGTCTTCTTTTTCCTCTTAACTTGAATTGTCAAAACATTATGATTTTTATGTAAAAAGTGCAAAAGATAACAACGTTCTTTTTTTTTCTTTAATTTTTTTTTCTATTTATCCTTCGCTTTTTGAAAAATTTGAAAATTGACTTTTATTTTTAATTGTTTTAAGATAATAATTAATTAATGTATCACTTAATTAATTATTGTCAATTTAGATAAATTAAATTCAAATTTTTTTTTATCAGAAGATAAATTTAGGATATTCCTAGCATTCTTCTTTCTTTCCCTCTAATCTTAAAAATGTCGAGCCATTCTAATTTTTCCGTTAAAAAAAGTGCAAAAAATAACAGTTTAACTTTTTCTAAACAAATATTTTATTCTTTTAATAGTTCTTTTTTCCTTTGAAAAATTTAAAAACTGAGATTTTTTTTATGATTATTGAGAAAATTTTTAATCAATGTTCGTGTTTTTTTTCCAGATAACTTTAAATCAATTTTAGTAGATAAGAATATCCTTAAATTTTTTCTTTTATCCCTTTTTTTTTAAGAAAGTCATTACGATTTTTCAATCAAAAAAATGCAATAAATCTACCAATAATTAAAAATTACGATGTAAAATTTGTAGTGTAAAAATCAAAACAAAAATAAATAAATAATTAAATTTGAAACATTGTCATTGACAAGAAAATAGTCTACAATACCTTTAACCTCTAAATAACATGACGTCTGCCTGTATCTAGTTTCATGTGATTTCTCATAAATAGAAACAATAGTCTATTAAAAAGGTCTTAATCCCGTTTTCCTATTAGTTTTTGTTTAACTATTGCAGCAACTGAATTTGATGCGGCATTAATCGACCCAAATTATCAAATTTTAAAAATGTCATATCTTTGAAATTTAATTCGATCTATGTCATTCAAATTTTTATATTTTGTCATTAAAAATTACGTACTTTAAAATGGTGTTAGAAAGTGTATACATAACAATTTAAAATTGGAATAGACTAAAAGTAAATAAAATTGCAGAAATAAGTAAATAGTTACTAAAAATTATTTTTAAAGTGGAATTAGTTTTTAGGTAAGCAAGTTTTTTTTATTCTGTGTAAAAAGTTTTGATCCGTTTTAGAACTTTTCGAAATATGGCGGAATAAGCAAAATGAAAAAGGTCGAAATATTCGACAGCTTTCCTGACCAAACTATTGGAACCATGTTTTCCAAATTGTGGCAAAGAGAAGTTGTTTTTAGGATCAAAAATCTGAATCAATAGAAAAAAGGCATGTTTATTCAAAAAATGGCTTAAAATATCATATTACTTAAAATATCATCTGCACTAATTAAATAGCTTGTTTGAGGTTAGGACTTCGAACTATTAAGAATGAGGCTTAAAACGTGAAAATCTAATCATTCGATCAAAAGTTATTAAAAGTGTTAACATTTTCTTGTGCTCTGCAAATCAACTAATAAACATAGCATATTTTTTGTTTTTTTCAACATATTTTTTGAAAATTTAATAACTTTAAATACCCTGGGTTACCTTAGAAAATTTTTTTACCATTCCGAGCAACAATTCAATTATACATATTTCAGTAGTCTAACTTTCAAGTTGAAGAAATTTTGATGGGTAATTTTTTTAATATTTTTTCTTTTATAAAATGCGAACTAAAGGATTGGAAACAGCTGTCAAAGAACTTAAAGAATTAAATCTTCCACTAAATGTTCGCTATTAAAGTTTTTGTTATTTTATTTTCAAGTTGAATGACTTATTATTCAATTTTTATTCTGTTCTTGTATATTTTGAATCTCTCATCAGCCTCGGGCTGCGATTAACAATTTTGCCTATGCAAAACTAACCGATTCGTTACATACCAAATTACAAAATGATACAAAACTGGTGATTAGTATACATTTTGTTTCAAAGTTTCAATCTGAAATTAAAGCTCAATCCATCTCAAACCTGTCTGTTAAACATTCGTGCAACTCCGAGTTCAACTACATACCTGCTAATTTAAATTCCGGCTCGCCAAGTTTTCATAAAAATACCGCCAAGGTAACTTTAAGACGTTGAAGAAGAAGAAAAAAAGTATAGATATATATTAACTAAATGACATATCGGCTACGACCTCATCTAATTTCAATTCTGTTCTTTTTTATAAAACATTTTCTTGATTACAAGTTATGAAACGAATGTTTAAAAATAAAATAAGAGCTGGAAGGGTTAACAAAAAAAAATTTGAAATGTTAAGTTGTCGCACTGTATTATTAGATGGCAACACGCGATATTTTGAAGCTTCACCCCTCATCGTTCATTATTTTATGATTACTTTTTTTTATATATATATATTTGAAAATGGAACGGGTTATGCTAATTGTTATAGCGTGGTATCGAACGCCATTTTTTTTTTTTTTTAGTCAACTCCTCATGCTGACCTCTAGAATTTTCTCAGATGTCGGTCCTCATTATCTAAAGGAAATCTAGTAATACCGATTATTAATGAATTAACCGGCTTCAGGATTATTTTTCTTTCCTTTTTCACTGAAAATAAAGTAAGTTTGTATCAGTTTTGAATATGATGAACTTAGAGAACGGTTGACGGAATTTCGGACTTCCTTAAACCTTTTTAGAAACTATTTGAAATATAAATATTTTGAAATTACAATCTGCTTTTCTTGCCTTTTTATTTATTTATCTATAGTTATTATTTATCTATTAGTTTTATTTACTTACCAGTTAAATACCCGTTCTTCGAACGAAATGAGATAAAGAAAAATGTTAAAAAAATCAGTGCTAAACAGCACTAAGAAATCATACGCTAAAGACATTTACCGACACAACTGACAAAATTGAAATAATTTTATATTTTTATTTATTTATTATTGTTTGTTGCCCTTCCCGGTAGCTTTACGTTATTAAAATAAGCAAAATTTCTGTTCTTCATTCCATAAGAATAGAGATTAATTTGTATTCAGCATGACTTGGCGGATACTATTACTGGCGGTTAACCCATGATAATCGAAGTTTACCACTATATCGTAATTTTCTCTGGCATAAGCTCCTTTCGAAAGGCTGTTCAACTCTTATTTTACCAAATATATCAGCATAATGCTATGTATCTATTACTTAAATCTATTAAACATCGTTGGCGTCAGTAATAGTATGGCGATTTTTTACGTTCTCCTAAGCGAATTAGTACCAAATTCCCATTAATTTTTCCTTTTAAGTACGTAACTCTCTTTTTCATTTCTCTTGCCGTGCTCTTAAATTATTCACTCTTATAGAAACATGATGTTTTAAAAGAAGTACTTTAAACAAAATAAAAGCGTGGTATCAGAAAAGTTTAGAAATACTGATTTGGTTACGCTGTCCTCCCATGCAACTACGTTAACGTTGTTCAGTGAATTTATCTGACGTAGTGAAGAAGAAAAAGAACTAAACATTAAAATACATCTAATCAGAAAATAAATTCAATTTACAAAAGTAAAAAAGAGACAAAGAAGTAAATAGACTATTAAAACATTAAATCAAAATGGAAAAGCGTCTGAAGTAGCTAAAACAAAATTTGCTTTATTTAGTTTAGAAATTCAAACAAACATTAAATCCGAAAAAATAAAAATATGTGTGTTTGTAAGACAGCACTTCTTCAGGGGACACACTGTATACAAACAGACAGGAGCCTTTCTGTTGTCAGTGGAAAAACCAAAACTGACAAAACTGTCAGTTTTGGTTAACCTAGCTTAAATATTTATGGAAATATAGACATTTTTATAAAAAACTAATTATTTTTCTGTCTCACGTTTTTTTTTTTTTGTTATAACTTCAAAAATATTCAATAAAATGAAACAAAATTTTTAGAGCAATTAAAAATTATTTGCAAAATTATTGCTTTAAAATTTGAGAAAAATTCGTTTACAAATGCGCAAGATATGAGTAATTAAAGTAATACTTTTATACTACGCATGCGCGGTAAAAATGTGAAATTTTTTTTCTTAATTTTATAGAGAATCGTATTTGGCAACTAATAAAAAAGTCCGATTTGAATATCTTAAAAATTTTAAAAGTTTCAAGCAATTATCTAAGTAATTTTTGTACTTTTAAAGAAAACTCAAAATGATTAGGTGTTTTATTCAAATATTATTTTGTATCGTAAAATAAAATTAATAACAAATGATAATACCTTACAATAAACGTTCATGATTGTATAAGGAAAAAAAAACAGGCGAAAGAACAGATACTTTTATGGGGATGGTCCCCAATATTGCCGGTGATATTTTTAATAAATCTAATTCAATTGTACGAAATGAAATTTGTGGAGACCCCCTTATCATTTTTAGTTTATTTTAAAAAGTTCGAAAACTGCTATGAAAATTGATTTAAACTTTTTAAATTTTTAAGATTTTCAAATTTTTCCCGTGCATGCGTAGTATAAAAGAACTACTTTAATTACTTATATCTTTAGTAGTTTTAAAAAAAGTTTTATCAAATTTTAAAGTTATAGTTTTGAAATTAATTTTAAATTGTTCCAAAAATTTTGTTTCATTTTAATGAATATTTTTAAAGTTATAGCAAAAAATCGTAAGACAAAAAAATTTGTATTTTATAAAAATTTTCATATCCTCCATAAATATTTCAGTTCGGTCTATGAAACGGTGTGCAATTACATTATGACCACCCTGCTAATAACATGTAGGACCACCTTTAACCCTCAAAACTGCTAGCACCCTCCGTGGCATTGATTCCACAAGGTGCTGATAGGTAGTCTTAGGTATCTGGTACCAAGCGCTCACCAACTGGTCCTGCAATTCCCTCACATTGCGAGGGGGTAGCGTGGCAGCACGAATTTAGTTTTCCAAGTAAGACCACAAATGCTCTATTGGATTAAGGTTGGGTGAATTTGGGGGCCAAGACATGACTTGAAAGTCACTGGAATGTTCCTCGACGATTCGACCCTGATGACATGGTGCATTATCCTGTTGGTAAACACCATCCCCCGCAGGAAAAACTGTTGTCATGAATGGGTGAACCTGGTCTGCAACTGTGTTCAAGTAGCTTACATACGTCGGGGATTGTTCTATGAGGATTATGGGTCCTAATGTGCCCCATAAAAACATTGTTCCTGGGCGAGAAACCATGAAAACCTGGACGAGTCCATTGTTATAGATGGAGGGTAGTCATAATGTAATGGCTCTTCGGTGTATATATATATATATTATTAGGTAAATTAATAAATTATTTACAAAAAGTTTAGTTAAATGTTGAAACCTGTACACAAAATGATAAATTAACTTTAAGAAGCATTTAGAGTATAGGTTTTGTTTTGAAAAGTTTAGAATATATCTTCAAGCTTTAAACTTTAAGACATTTTCTATTTTTAATAATAGAATGGGAACCCCTTTTAATCTCATAGGGTTAAGAATTTTCTTATGCAGCTCTGTAATATTTAGCTTTTTAACGCTTCACTTCTTATTATTATGTCATACTTTATTTCATTCTGCTTTTAATTATATAATTTAATAATTCAATTAAGTCTTGGTATTCTTGTTTTTTTTTAACTACTGTTTATCTCGTATTTCAGCTATTTTTTGTTATGTTTTTTCCTTAGATCCTTTAAAAAAATTCTGTTAATTCAAGAAAGTCTGAAAGAACTCGTTTAATTATCAATCAGATTTTTATTTACCTTAAGTATTTGCGTCATTTTCATAAGTAGTGAAATTTCTGTTTTTTTTTTCAATTATATCGTACATCTATATAATGCTTTTTCCCTTTTTGCAGGTATTCTTTATGCTTTTTTGTTATTAATTTTAATTTTGTATTTTGTTTTATATCTCCCATGCTATTTAAATCTTTTTTTAATATCTAATTCTTCTATTTTATTTCTTGTTCAGTTTTTTTTTATTTGTCGTATAAAAATTATTGAAAAAACTTATATATTAAGTTATTAAGCTTCAAGTACTCTAAAAAGTCCCAATTGAACTACGGTCAACGAAGTGAACTACAAATTGCTTTTACGGAGTCTAATTTCAGTATTTTTTTTCTATTTTTTCACTTAAACTTATCTGAGAATATATTTTTTTAATTGCCTTATTATCTATTTTTATATAGTTTCTTATTTCTTTTCCGTTAAATAAATCAAACTTTTCTTGCATTTTTTGATGAATCAAAAAATGAGCTAAATAAAAAGTTATACTATAAAGTTTATCCCATGGGCATTTTCTAAATTACATAGCACAAAATTAATGCTTTTTTTTTTGTAAATATCGCACACTTTCAACAGCAACAAAAAAATGTTTCATATATTTTATTAACTGATTAAGAAAATTAATTAATAAACGAATTTCACTGTAAAGAGCGTATTTTAATTAAGGTTGATCTGTGTATAGTTTATTTTTTTATCTGTTCTCAGAAAATCTAGATAAATTCTTTAGATAATGATTTCAAATATTAAATTAGCGTTTTTCATCAGAGTGTATTAGCTGTAGCGAAAAAAAAAGAAATTCAATAAATTATTATAGATTTTTTTAATTAATTGCTTTAGCTGGGCGAATGAATTTTTTTTTCTTTTAAGTATATCACTGCATGGATTTCAATCCTACATTAAAAACTACGCCTGTTTTTTCAGTTTTTTTTTCTAAACTCTTGTGTTTTTCATCATTTTCGAAACAATCCTGATTTGCAAGTTTTTTTTTTTTTTTTTTTTACAGCAAG
>NC_092210.1:53394250-53482220 GCF_043381705.1 Parasteatoda tepidariorum | reverse complement strand
AAAAAAATAAAACGTAACTTCAATAACTATATTTTGAATTCTCTTTTTCACAGTGAGAAAAATAAGACTACTACATGCAATTAATTCCACTTCAAACATATAAGTACAAACACTCACCTTATAATTTTTTCAACGAAACAAGGTGTTGCAGAGATAATAACAAATTCAAAAATTTTTTCAGCGAAATCTATTTGACCAGGTAATCCAAAATATTGCTAGATGACTTCCTATTGTTTGGCAGTAAGCTATTGTTACCAATCAATCTAAAGAAAAACTTTCAAATTCTTATTTTTAATGAATATATATGAAATGTTCCTTCACTGGGTAGTGTTCCTTCACTGGTTGGTTTACCCTACAAACATGAAATGTTAAAAGTATATGGAAAAATTTCTCATATTTTTATTTCCTGATAATTTTCTTACTTTAATGACATGTAAATGATATTCAACAATTGAGAACTTAGGGCAACCTTATTTGAAGTTAGTATTATTATTATTTTGAGATAGATATGTTGCCATTTTTCTGTCTATGGTTTCAGGTTATAGTTCCATTTTTAAGGTTTTGCTCACCAAAATACTACATCTGCTAATATCTTAAAAATTGTTCACATTTTTTTCGTGTAAATAATGCTAATAAAAAAGCTTACCCTGGCTAGTACTTCTGACTGAGAAAAAAAGTATGGACGAAAAATTTACCATGTCTCTGGCTGTATGGTAGCACCAAAAAGATCTGTAATTTTTACCAAATCTCTTTGATACTATTAACTTGTACTTTAATAAAATTAACAATTAAATATAGTTTTATAACGTTTGATAAAATTTAGTAGGATAGGATTTTTACCACTTATAAGTACCATAATATCACCATACTGCATATTCATGTCATCTAATACTACAAACTAAACTAAACTCAGTGGCGCGACAGCTCATAGAGGGCCAAGGCCTACTGTGCCCATCTCAGTTTTCTTGACCTTGGGCTCTGAGGTGCAGGAGCAGATATTCCTCGCAGGTGGTCAGCCGAACGCGGAACTCCCAGTGTTTAGTTCCCAAGCATGCTTGATACTCATTTATAGACCCACTGAAGGGATGAAAGGCTGAGTCAGCCTTGCCCGGCCCGAGGATCGAACCAAGGACCTGTGGCACGGCAGCGCGAAGCGGTACCGCTCAGCCACCGGGCGTCCATGTCATCTAATACATAACCGTTATTTTTTATTACATATTCCAGTGCTGTTCGTACAATCGAATTTACCATAATATGAGGGGTCTCTCACCAAAAGAAAAAGTAGCTATACATATATAATATCATTTAAAATGAGATATTCAGAATTTCTCATAGTTTAATTGCTAACTTCGGATTTATTTTATAAGGCCCTGTTAAGTTTCCATTCTTTAAGTTTTTGAGACACGCTTTAAAAGCCTAAGTATCAATTATAAGAAATTCGTGCTTTCATATACCTTTTAAAATCCGAATTCTGAGACGTCATCGTCATTTGTACCGAAATTATTAACATTGATTTTACTCGTGACCTAGAAGACAAGTGAACTCCTGGATCAAGTATTGGGAGAAAGTTGCCTTCGTGGAGGACTTTTTGATGGATATAATTCGCATGTGCATTGCATGAAGAGGATTTTTAGTACAGAAGTTATTTTTTTCATTTCAATTTATATATATTACCAACACTAGTTGAGCATCATTGCCGTCAATGATAGGAGCATCATTGACATCAATGATAGTATGGCGATTTCGTATGGTTCTTCTAGACAAATAAATACCTTTACTCTTACTTTTGCTTTCTAGTACATAGCTTATTACTTTTATTTTAATATGCATATATTACCTCAATTAATTAAGCATCATTGGCGCAATTAAGCCTCATTGGCGGCATTTTTTTATAATTCTCCTGAACGCATTAACACCACTTTCCCATTAATTTTGCTTTTGAATACATAAATATTTTTTTTCTATTTCATTACCGTCGGCTTTAAAGAAGTAAGGTTTTAGAAACACGTTTAAAAGAATTAATCTAAATAAAATAAAAGCGAGTTGTATCAGACAAAGTATAAATTTGGTGACGTAAATCTCGTGTACCATGACGTAATCGTGTTCATTGAATTTATCTGACGTAGTGAATATAAAATAAATAAATATTTAAATGCGTGCAATAAACTATTTTTTGATTAAATAGAGCTATAAGCTAGCGATTATCACTGATGTATCTTTAAAATATGTTATAAATGGATTCGTTAAATTTAAAGCAATAGCTAACGCTTAACCAATCAGAAAATTCCATTTCGTTTTTCGGTCATCCCACTCGAACGATTTGTCAAAGAATGTTCTAATATCGACTGTGACCTTTCTCAGGCTTCAAACTATCTGCATGCCAAATTTCATAGATTGAATAGTTTAGGAGTCTATAAAAGATCGACGGCCGGGATAGTCTAGTCGGTAGGGAGCTGGGCCCATGTCCGAGAGTTCGTGGGTTCGAACCCCGTCTGCCGAAGACTCCTTGTGTAATAAATGGTGACTGGTGCACGTAAAATCTGTCGAGTCGCAAGGTCCTCCATGTTCCCGTAACAAATCAATACCTCTGGGGGTACTGGATTGGAGTTCGATCGTTCTCTGATTCAGGTCAAAATTACGATCTGTGGATGTATGAATGGGTCCGCCCTATAAAACGGGCTGTGACGTGTGTGTGTGTGGCTGAAGACGAATTCTTGGCTATAGGATAGCGCCTACTGAAGAAACAAGAAACGCACACTCTGCTTTACATTTGCTCGGTTTTACCAAGCAAGCTTGCCCGTGTGGCAAGTGGTATTAGAAACAACAATAAAAGATACACCCACCCACAAACATTAATTTTTATGTATATAATAGCAGTCACATAGTTATTTGCAATGATATTTGTAAGATGCAAACATCTGTTTCATGGTATTATTTCTTGCAAACCATTCTACTTCGAAATAAATAATATTCACAATATGTATCTAAGTTAAAAATTTTATTTATTTAATAAAAATTGCACCTATTTATATATTAAATTCTAATAACCACATTGTTATTTACATGTACATTTAAAAAAATATTATTTTCATTTAAAGTTAATCGTCTTTAATCGAAAGCATAAAAAATTAAATTAAAAATATCTCTGCAAACGAGAAATTACACAAAGGATAAACGCACTTTTTTTGCTCTTTCTTTTTTAAAAGTGAAAACTAGCCCGAAGCAACAGATGTTAGCGACCCCAGCCTACTGGTTGCATGTTGCATATATTCTAACCCTTTTCTTTCTTTTTTTACCCATCTAATTATTTATCATTTCTTATTTATCGAACTACTTTAAAAGGGTCATTTTTAAGTCTTCGATTATATAATTATAGTTTTCGAAAGAATTTTTGAAGCACATTATTTATAGTTTGTTATTTCTTTATTCATTACCGTATGCCCGCGAGTTCTAAAATTATGACAAAAAAAATATCGTCATAAAGTTAATAGACCACTATGTTATTAACAATCCCCTTGATTTTATCCCCCCCCCTCTTCTACTTATCTTCATTCGCGATCGTTACAACAATTATCTTACATGTCTCGCAGCCCTGCTGGAGGTATTAAAAATTCCCTTTTTGGAAAGTATATAAATACGTGTAGAGGATTTTAAGGGGGTAGAGACAACTGTAATTGTTAATAAAGTAAAAAAAAATTATTATAACTACATATTGTCATGAAATTAATATCACCACTTGTCCATTGATAAAACATTTATGGAAATCTTCAAATTTTACTTGCAGGTCCTATCTTTCTAAAGTTTATTACAATGTACGCGAAAAGTAATCATTCTTTATCAAATGTTGCCAACCTGAGATGTAAAATGATAGGATATTAATGATGATCGAGGCTTCGGGCTATCTTTTGTAAAATATTTCAGGCTGTTTTTTTTTTATTTATATTTTTTATACTCGTATAAATCGAGACTCTCTGTCATTATTTGCGACAGATTATAGTAAAATGAATCAAGAAAAGAAAAAGATTGATTTGTTTGTTAGGCCTAGCAGAGTTTCGAATTTGATCTCGAAATGACATTTGAGATTGAAAGTATTCCTCCACGTGGGTTCGTTAATTTGAAATTTTAAAAATATTTTTGCACAAGTTTTTTTGTTTATTTGAATGTATTGTGTTGAAATTGTTATTCATGCATTTTTGTGTTTGTAAGGAATTGTTTTGTTATTTACTTATTTGTTTTTGTTTACATATAAGCTAACGCAAAATATATAAGAATTTTTTTTTTTTAAACAAACAAACGAAACGTTATTGGGAACAAAAAAAAAGCACATAAATACAAAGAATATATTCGTCGCCAAGAGAAAAATCCTGTCGAGGCGACAAAGAAAGGTAATACAATAAATTTAAAATTAGAAATTAAGGGGAAAAAAGGGAGGGGGGAAATTACAGTTTTAAATTATTTTGCTCGTCATAAGACATCATATATTGTTGAACACTGTAATAATAGAAAAAAAAATACATGAAACTATATTAAAAAAATAACAAAGGTGACATAAGAAATTCATTTGGATTGGCACAAGACTGGTATAAAAAATCAAATGCTTCCTTTAAAGTGAAAAATAGAGATCTAAATCGTCAATGTTCATCACAAATTGAAATAAAGCACGCTTAAAAGAAGAATATATTTGGATATTTTGCAACTGAAATGGTAATTTATTATATAATTTAGGTGCTAAGTAAATAAACTGTTTTCGTGAAATTTCTTTTGTAAAGTGGGGAATCTATGTATTTCAGTTTGTCTCCTTTCAGACACATTAGTTTTTAATTTGCATATTAATTTATTGTTGTGTAAATAAAGTAAAATACGAAAAAATACACTATCTTAAAGAAAACAGTAGCATTCGCATTTCTTTAAGATACAAATTTATCTTAAAGAAAACAGTAGCATTCGCATTTAAATCATTTAAGGGGGCACGGGATCTTTAGAGAAAAATTGTAAAAAATTTTATTTAAACTGATAGGAATTTTTTTGTAGACCAGTAATTATAGTGAAAAAAAATGTTTCTTCCGAAAGAATAATAGGGTAAACCAACCAGTGAAGGAACACTACCCAGTGAAGGAACATTTCATATATATTGATTAAAAATAAGAATTTGAAAGTTTTTTTTTTAGATTGATTGGTAACAATAGCTTACTGCCAAACAATAGAAAGTCATCTAGCAATATTTTGGATTACCTGGTCAAATAGACTTCTCTGGAAAATTTTTTGAATCTGTTATTATCTCTGCAACACCTTGTTTCATTGAAAAAATTATAAGGTGAGTGTTTGTATTTAAATGTTTGAAGTGGAATTAATTGCATGTAGTAGTCTTATTTTTCTCACTGTGAAAAGGAAAATTCAAAATATAGTTATTGAAGTTACGATTTATTTTTTTTAAAGCACCATAGCATAATTAAGTACTGAGATAAGGGAGTGTTCCTTCACTGGATCACCAAACGACGGAAAACCAGTGAAGGAACAAGTGTTTCTTTACTGGGTTCATTTCCCAGTTAATGAAAATAAAAGAAATTTTTTAATTTTCTTGTACGTTTAGCCATATTATACATCAAAATTCCGTTTAAAAGACAAAAAACAACTTCTAACCAGTGAAGAAACAGGCATGTTCCTTCATTGGGAATAACAGTAATGTTTGAAATATGATTTTACATGACAGTAATTTTGCTATATAGATATGACATGATAAGTAATTCTGCTATATAGAGGACAACCGAAATTTTGTTAAAAATTGTATGAATAATTCCTGAAATAATTTCAGTTCAAAATGTTAATTTAATAGCTTAATTTATGAAAAAATTATAATTTATATTTATTAACGGGGTGTGTAGTTACATCAAATGTTAGGCAACTTAATAAACTATGTTTACAAATCGAAAACTAATTAAATATAATCATAAAAATAGAACATTTTTTCGCTGGCTTTTGCACCAAGAACTCCTAATAAGCTATCATTATAGGATAGCAACGTGATTATATAATTTATAGAAACTACTTTACAATGTTAGAATTTAGAAGTAAGTTCCTCAACAAAAAACAAAGTTAAACAGAAACGATACTCAATTTCTTCAGAAGCTTGAGAGGGAAATCCCTCAAGATATGTTGTAAATTTTTAACACAGCATTGACGGAAGAGTCTAATATCGAAAATGTCCAAGAGCCTGTACTTTTTCCAATATGGAAGAAGCACGTATTAAAAGAAGACCACTTGGTTAAGTCAAACTTAGGAACTGAAGCTAGTATTGATAATGAATGCATATTAGATATCGAATTTGAAATGAGTCCTCATGCTGATTCTCTTAGTTGAAAAAAGAAATGATTCTGTAAGTAAAATCAGTACTTCTAAAGATCCTCTAGATATAAGTCAACAAGAGATGGATTTGCCTCAAACTTCAAGACACCTTTCCCCCGTCTATTTTCGAGAAAGGCATTCTAGAAATGTTGCTGAAAAATCAGAAGAAGTTTGGAAGAGCCATTTACATTGGCCAAATATTGATGATAAAAAGAAAGGTCAAATAAGAAGAAAAGCGAATAAATTACCTTTTGCACTAACTTCAGAGAAATGGCAAAAATTTCAAGAGGCTGAAAGATCTAAAAAACATTAAAACAAGAGAACATGGAAAAGAAAAAGAAAGAAAAAATACTTAAAAAAGAAAAAAAGCTTCAAGAAATAAGAGGAAAAAGAGTAAACAAAAAGGTGATAAAATAATAATGATAATAAACAGCATCGGATGACACAATGATTTAGATTTGACTGTCAAATTATAAGAAAGAATGATTTTTTTTATTTATTTTGTATTTAACATCACTTTAATTTCTAGTTCATGATTACAGAAAAAAGTTAGCATTTTACAAGTACTTGTATGTTATAATTTCACAAATAGTCTTGTTTTTATATATTTGTATGCCTAAAAAATTCATAAAGAGCATTAAAAAATAACCAAAATTAAGTGTTCCTTTACTGGGCAATTTTGTGTTCCTTCACTGGGTAGAGCTGTTCCTTCACTGGGTCTTCTTACTACTTGTTATTTGAACCTCCAAAACTTTAAAACAATATTATGTAAGTTCTCTACAATTTTTTTGCATAGTTTGCAATTAGTAACAAATATGTTGACACTGTCATTTAACTGAAATTACGAATTTTGAAATTAATATGATTTTTTAAAAGGCAAGCGAAGCTTAAGTGTTCCTTCACTGGTTAGTTTACCCTACCTAAGATTTTTTTTCATAGAAAGCTTTGTTATATTATTATAAATGACAGCTGGGAATCCCCCTACCCTCTTCTGTACGCTTCTCCATTTTTTGAAGGAAAAGTGGGTAATTAGGTACTTGCACTCCAAGAAGAAGAATATCACGGATACCATCACATTAAGGCTCCTATACTATCAGAGCTGACCTATCAAGCAATATTGGAGCAAAAAAGTTCACAAGTTAACGTTATGTTAGTATTGTGCTTATGTTAGCTCTTTGGAGCAAAAATAGATGATGAGTCGGCCTGTCTAATTCAGTATTGTTTCTGATGTAATTTTTAATGTTAAATTGAATGAGGCCAATCGTGAAAAATGTGGGAGTAGTATTACTTGATTAAAAAAAAACTTACTGGTTTTAAAAATATGCAGATGGAAATAAAAGTCGGCAGATCAATCAGCATATTTATGACGCCCATGAATTTTTTTAAAATTAAGTTATAGCTTGCCGCTTGAGTCGCGATGGCTCAAAGCATAGAGCGTTCGCCTTCTAATGAGGTGAACCGAGTTCGAACCCTAGCGATGGCTAATCAATACGAATTCCGCATCCTGCTCGCTTTGACCACAGTGCTGACGTGATATATCCTCAGTGGTAGACGGATTATGGGTTAGTGTCCCCTTGCCGTCAGGCTAACCGTGGAATGTTCTCGCCTTCTTTCTCTCCATGTAACGCAAATGTGGGTTAGTTCCATCAAAAAAGTCCTTCACGATGGCAAATTTCTCCCAATACTTGATAAAGGAATTCCCTTGTCTTCTGGATGGGGTTAAAAGTTACAATGCTATGGAGTTGAACATCAGCAGTTGTAAACCTAAAATTGGATAGACTGATCAACGACGGTTATAAAATAAAAATATCTTACCGTTTTAGTTTCTTGGGATTATTTATTCAATATAGCAGTTTAGAAGTTATAAGGAGTTATGTACAAAAAATAAAAATTAATACTTGTACCTATTTACGAATCTGATAGTATTATCTAAACAAATAAGACATTGCTTGCTATATATCTTTTTTACGTTAAATCGAATGAGATTATGCACGAGTCAATAAAATGAAAAGTTCAAAAGTTGCAAGCATTTTTGTGTACAAAAAGTACTACTTTTGACAAATTTACACTTTTTTATTTAGGTTTCTAAGGGATAACTTTACATTTAAAGTACATTTTCCAGTCAGATTTTAATACTGAATTAAATGAGATAAATTTCGAATTGATAGGATTAATAGTTTTGAAATTATGCGTTGTTTTTTTTTCTTAAGTGCTATTCAAAAATAGTATTTTTTATACAAAAAATTTTTTATTTAAGCTTTTGAATTCTTAGGTCATTTGATTCGCGTTTGGTCTCATTTGATTAAACTTGAAACAAATTCATAGAAAACAATGCCTCACTTATTTATATAGCAATGTAATAGGCATTAATAAATGCAAGTACTTATTTGTGCTTTATGTAAATAAAACCCTTCTAAGTTATAGCTACTGTTATGTGTCTTATTGATTTCTATTTTGTCTCATTCAGTTAAGCATGACTAATAACATGGAAGAATAGACGTTCAGATAGTCCCTGGACAGCAATCTAAAGTGGGTACTAAGTACGTGTCAAAAAAATACTTTTTATGCATAAAAACTCGCAAAACTTTTGAACTAGTTGTTCTATAGACTTGTGGATGTTTGGATGTTCTCATTCAATTCAATGTAAAACACATGCATAAAGAACAATGTTTTACTTTTTTAACAGCAGTGTCAGATGCGTAAATAGGTACAAGTACAAAAATGTACTTTCTATAGACTTGTGGATTTTCTCATTCAATTCAATGTAAAACACATACATAAAGAACAATGTTTTACTTTTTTAACAGCAGTGTCAGATGCGTAAATAGGTACAAGTACAAAAATGTACTTTCTATAGACTTGTGGATGTTCTCATTCAATTCAATGTAAAACACATGCATAAAGAACAATGTTTTACTTTTTTAACAGCAGTGTCAGATGCGTAAATAGGTACAAGTACAAAATTGTACTTTCTATAGACTTGTGGATGTTCTCATTCAATTCAATGTAACACACATACATAAGGAACAATGTTTTACTTTTTTAACAGCAGTGTCAGATGCGTAAATAGGTACAAGTGCAAAATTGTACTTTCTGTAGACTTGTGGATGTTCTCATTCAATTCAATGTAAAACACATACATAAAGAACAATGTTTTACTTTTTTAACAGCAGTGTCAGATGCATAAATAGGTACAAGTAGAAAATTGTACTATACGTAAAACGCTTATAACCTCTAAACTATTGATCCGGTCGTCTCGAGATCGGTCTCATTTAATTCAGTGTAAAAGAAATACGTCGAAAATAATGCATCAATTGCATTTTTAGAAAAAAAAATTCTTTCCCCAAATCCCCCTCAATATGCAAAAAGCGTACAGAGGAGAGGTGGGGAGTTTTCAGGTATCCTTTACAATAACACAGCAAAGCTTTCTATGAAAAACTCTTGGGTAATAATTTTTCCGAAGAAAAAGTCTAATTTTAAACGACTAATGGTAAATTTTATAAATTGTTTTCGAAATATATGACAATTTAAAACAAAGATTTTCAAACCTTTTCACTCTAGGATCGCTTTGGAAATGGGGAATTTTACAAGAACGTTAAATTTTATCTTGCAGCTATATACTGTATTTAGTAAATTGAACGGCAAAATAGCAATAACAATATGAACTCCTTTCGTCATTTCAGCTTACAGGACATTAGATTTCAACTTTTAAAATTATATTTTTGGATTGATATCTCATTGCAGGCAGCGAAAGCATTCATGAAGGAAAATTGCTGATCCACAGTTTGTTATTTTTATATTTTGACACTATTATATTTTATTAAAAAATTTTGGCTTCGTTCCGCGCTAGTTTAACTCGGAAAAACAAGCAGGGCTCAATATATTCCATGTGTACTCCAATATATTCCATGCGTTCTACGACTTCTGATTCTTAGAAAACTAGATACCTGTTCATTTTTTATTTTATTAGAAGCTGAAATTTCTATCCTTATCTGCCTTTGTGAACAATTACAAGGAATTTCAGGCATTTTTCTTCCCCCAGACGTTTTATCAATTACTGGGGTCATAGAATCACCCCAGTAATCCCAATTTGCCTCTAACTCGTGCGTTTTTCGGTTTGTTCAACAAATCATTATTATTTCTGGTGGCTGATGAGCTCAGTGCGTTATTTTTCTTCCCCAATTAAAGTGATTTCTACTTTACAATACTCACGAAAGTTTTGTCTCAATAAATCTAGCAAAAATCCACCAACTATATATAAAAATCGGCGACGTATAAGAATCAAACTGTATCTAAGAATCCAACTGTGTATGAGAATAGCAGACCTTGCTATGTCACTTATTAGTGATCAATACAGCAAGTGAGCTCGAATCATGATTGACAAGTTCAAATAATAAACAGTTTGTTGCTGCCTGGAATTACATAAATCATTTTATTTTTTGTTATATTAAGCACTTAAGTGCAATCCGCGGAGTTTAGTTCGAAAACTCTTGATTTCAAAGAATTACAATAGAATATTACAAGAGAAGGAGAGGTTTTGTTTAACTTTTGTAGTATTTAAGAAAAATATATATAAAAATTACTTTCGGTGCATTATCTTTCGCAAATCTCTGCGTTTTTATTTACTCAAACCACAAGAAAAAGTTTGTAATGCGTATTTCAATAAAATAATCCTTATCAATTTTTTAAATCAATATCTGATAATTACGTCAAACGTTCTGGAAAAAAAAACTAGAAAAACTGAAACGCGAAGAGTAAAATGATATAGCAAATTGGAAAAAAAATATTTTACCGAGATAAAATTCAGAGTTTTGTGCAAATTATCATAAATATACGTGCCATTGATCAAAATGTCAATGCGAAACTATGAGCATAATTTTTTTTTTTTACTATTTTTACAGAAATAATTTTTCGAACATTTGATGAATTTCTAGGCCCTGAGATTCCTTAGATTTAGAATTATCATCCGTTACCTTACCGGATATGGTATCTCAAAAAAATAATATATATATATATATATATAAAGATATCATAAATCCTNTCATATATATATATATATATATGTACAATATATATACAAATTTAATTAATAATTTGCCTATGAATATTTATTGTCCCACAATTTTCAGTTTAAAGTATAGAAAGAAGCTTACAAGTTGTTTATTAATCAATATTTTTTTTACTTTACTTTTTTGAGAAAATGTTTGCACAGTGATTGTCTTTTAGTGTGTTTTTAATTATTTTTTATAAGCTACAAATTTTTCTCTTATTTTGATAATGAGTGAGTATTACTTTTTGAAATACACACTTAAAATAGTATAAGAGAGTAATTTAAAAATTGTTGATATTCAAATTCATTTTTTACACAATATTACACATTTGATAAATTTTGACTTCGTTAAGTGAGTGCCGTTTCGAAACTCATGGCTCCTTTTTCTAAAAGGAAGCACCCTACCATTTTTTATTCCTAGAGAATTCTGGAATTCTATCAGCTATAATTCGCTACATATTCCGAAAAGTGCCACTATTTATCTGAGCAGTTTATAATTATTCTTTTTATTTTCTTTTTAAAATGGCCTCAAATTATTATTTTGCAGTTGGCAAACTAATGACATAAACTCTATATTTTGAGAATGATATAAACTCGATATTTTTTAGATATAAACTCTATATTTCTCCTATCCTTTGCGTTTTTAACTTAAATTACCATTTTTACCTTCCATTTTTTATTCCTGGAGAGAATTCTGGAATTCTATCAGCTATTAGCTATAATCCGCTACATATTCCAAAAAGTGCCACTATTTATCTGAGCAGGTTATAATTATTCTTTTTATTTTCTTTTTAAAATGGTCTCAAATTATTATTTTGCAGTTGGCAAACTAATGACATCAACTCTATATTTTGAGAATGATATAAACTCGATATTTTTTAGATATAAACTCTATATTTCTCCTATCCTTTGCGTTTTTAACTTTAATTGCCATTTTTACCTGCCATTTTTTATTCCTGGAGAGAATTCTGGAATTCTATCAACTATTAGCTATAATCCGCTACATATTCAGAAAAGTGCCACTATTTAACTGAGCAGGTTATAATTATTCTTTTTATTTTCTTTTTAAAATTGTCTCAAATTATTATTTTGCTGTTGGCAAACTAATGACATAAACTCTATATTTTGAGAATGATATAAACTCTATATTTCTCCTATCCTTTGCGTTTTTAACTTAAACAGTTTTAAAAATTTGTGAAAGTCTTATTCTCGGAAATAATTGTTTTTCAATTACTTAATCGACAGTATATATTTAAAAGTTATACAATTGGTGCTTGTCACGGAAACTCTGTGTTGCTTACAAATAATTTACGAACGATTTCCTGGGATGACTTGTTGGTGTGTTTTAAATGTTTTTCAGAGAAAACACGCACAGTGAAAACTATTTTCGATATTATCCTCACATTTCTCAAGTTCGTTAAAATGGGCGTGTCTCAAAACGTATCGTCTTTTCCTAAAATCCCCCAGTATCTAATAAAGAATTTATAGCCCTCTTCGTGGCCAAGTATGTTCTTAGACGCCAGACCCTGTGTAAAATAAATTATAAGTCGTTAAAAAGTCGCCAAACGATGTCAGTTTTTTATATATTTTTCTAACGTTTATTTGCATTGGCTACATTTTAGAGTTTTGTTTTAAAACATATTCGTTGTTTCATTTCCGTATCCACGTGGATACGGTTGAAAACAATTCCAAAGAATAGCGTGTGCTTTCTCAAAATAATTGCACCAACACGTTTATTTTTACTTTTAAGTTTGAAATACGTTTATTTCATTTTATGATTTGACAGCGTTTTTTTCCCCCTAACTTATCCATGTAGTTTCTTTTATTGGTTACTTTAGAGTCGATGGTTAATTTTTAAAACATCTACATAAATGCATGCGTGATTGTCGAGCAGTAATTTTTTCCATCAAAATTTACATATTTTTTTTCGTCCCATTTTTATCTGTATTGTCTGGGCGCCTTTAAGTTTCAAAGAAGTTTAAAATCAATCAAAACTCCATTTTTTTACCGCTGAATTTTATCATCGAATCTCTTTAAAACGCTGTGTCAAACATTAATCATTTTGAAATGCACGAAATTTGAACATTTTAATCATTTTATATTCATAAAAAGAGGGAAAATATTGTAGCTTAAAATTAGCTATTTTCTTTTTTCCAGCTACACTTTGAGCTCTTTAAAATCATTTTGTAAAGTAAGTGCGTTTTCAAAATTACACAAATGTTACTTGCAAATATTAAGTCCAAAGTTCATATGCGTTTTCACCGAGCTCAAATTTATATATATTTTTAAATATTTTATTTCTTTTTATTAATAATAAATTAAAAAATTTTTTAAAAAAATAATACAAAATCTCTTTTTAAAAATAAGCACGTTTTGTGAAATACAAATAATATTCTAAAATTTGACATTCTACTTTGTGATTCTACTACATATTCTACTTTGTGAAAATTTCATTCCTTTTACAATTTTTAAATGTATGATGACGGATCATTTATAAAATCTGAATGTCTTTTTCAAAGAAACTTTTAATACTAAATATTAGAATCATCGAACGCCGACCAGGTGGCCGAGTGGTTAGCGTGCCTGACTGCGGAGCCATTGGACGCGGGTTTGAATCCTGCTCAGGGCATGGATGTTTCTTTCTTTCTCTGTGTTCTATGTCCTTTCCTCTTTGTGTGAATGTGACCCGCCCTATAAACGGGTGTGTGTTTGTGTGACGTGGGCGACGCTGCTCCACTGCCGTGGCTTCGTCACAGGTGCCCACTGGGTAACGAGAAGAGAGTAGCAGTTCTGGCATTTCTGTGGCCAATGGGACAAACCCCAAGTGCCCGCCAATAAAAAAAAAGTGAAAAGAAAAAGAATTACCGAACGCATGCCTTCAATAATCTTAACATTCTACTCTCATTTCGTAGAGTTGACGAAACAAAATTTTTATCGTATTCTGCCGTTTATTAATCAGATAAATAAAATTTATTTTTATTGTGGCATTAGATTTTTTACTTGTTTGCCCCTTGCGTTGTCTATTTTTTCCATGATTACTTTAGATGATTATTTTATTTTAGAAAATTGCATATTACTACAAATATGCTGTTCTATGTTAATAATACTGGGATCATTTGCACCTGTACCAACAGCTGCTAATAAAATCGAAATGTGAACATCACCGGACTCCTATCTACTTTCAAATTTAATTTGCCAATGCGAAAGAATTTCTAATTAGTGTATCGAAAATAGTTGAAACATGATAAAACAATTTTGTAGTAAAATTCTTAAAAATTAGGTGGAATACATAAAAAAAATGAAGCAAAAATGTAAAGATGTTAATTTTTAAAAGCTTTATTTTTACTATAGCTCAATAAAGTAAAACAAACAGATTCATGAAAAAAAAGTAATTGTATTTTGATACATATTCGCCAGACGATTTCGAGAGGCCCTTGAAATATTGGAGCCTCCTACACTGTAAAAAATTTGGAGTATAGTTGTCATCATTTTTAGGTTTGAGGTAAACTAACATTTTTTACAGTGCATGTAGTCACATTTTTCACTTTTATAGCTTTAATTACTTATTTATTAATTTTTTGTTAGTTGCTTTACAAATAATAAGCGTTAGAAACAATTTAAAACGTCATTGCAAAAATATTTCGTTTAAAAAACAAACACATTTTTAGCAATATATTCACTCTAATTCTTTCAAGCAATTGTTATTTTTGACAATTGTTTTTTGTCCAATAATTACAATTTTTTACTTAAAAACGTTTTAAGTTTACCACAAATGTATTTAGTTTACCGCAAAAATGATGGCAGTGTAGGAAAACTGATGACTTAGAAGCCCTTTGAGGCTTTCGTCTATTTTATTGAAATAGATTATATGATTGTTTTTTCGAATTTCGTTCCTAAAAAGGGAAAAACTCAACATTTTTCTATTACAGCCGAAATCGCTTATAACTAACTTAGCTCTGATTTAAAGAGAATCCGGATTTAGCCAAGAAATCGAAAATACTTGGTTGGTAAAATGTTCAGACTACTGGACAATAGCAACCAAACCTCAGTTTTAGCGAGCAATATTTTTGTGATTTATAAAAGTTCTTCTTAATTCCACCTCTGCTGCTCAGCTAATCTCATTTTAGAAAAAATTCTCATTGATGTTTTTCGGATCACTGGGTTCTTTTTTAATTTCTGCGATGTTTTTTCATGTCATGGGTCTTTTCAAAGAACAATGCAACAAAGAGACAGTAAGAAAGTTAATGTAAAATAACTAACCTTTTTTCTACGGTATACAGATAATAATAAACTAATTACTGCATTTATAATTTGGAAAGTATGTATGATTTTATATGCAACTAATATTAATAATGTTATTTCAAGCTCTATGCTGCTTTTAGATTAGCTTTGATAAAAATAAACTAAGTATGTAATACATTTATAATTTAGAAAGTATGTATGATGTTATATACAACTAATATTATTAATGTTATTTCAAGTTCTATGCAGCTTGCGTTAATAAAAATAAACTAATCATATAATGCATTTATAATTTAGAAAGTGTGTATGAATTTTTGAAATTTTTTTTTTCAGGAGTCCGCTTTTAACAAGCAAATATTTCGGTTCGTTCTCACTCCTTGTAATAAAATTCGACTATATTATTATTTTTATTTCATGTTCAGTGTAGATTTTAGATTTAGAGCTTTTAAATTTCAATAATGTGCTCAAAAATTCTTCTTAAAGAATCATTTAAAAAAATATATATTTTACTAATTATATTGTTTTTATTTCTATGAATAATTTTCTTGTCCAGAGCTCTTTGAACTGCCTTCAGAAGTCATTATTAAGTTATCATCGCTCTAAATTTAATAGAAACGAAGTTCTTGAACTTTAAATATTCAAAATAAACTTCTTAAAAAATTGAAATTTTTATAACTAATTCAAAACTATTGTCCTTTAATTATCACTGACCCCGGAATCTCTATTGTCTTTAAAATACAGGAATTATATCTAAATGGTAATAATATTAACTTTAAGAATTAATAAATAAAGAGATTGTAAAGAAAATACTATTTTAAAGGTTTGTAACGAAAAAGGCACTTTAATTTCTCGCATGAAATAAACAAAACGAGGAACTGAAAATAATTATTTGTTTTAATCGATAATTATGCATTCACAAATCCTTTGAGAAATTAAAGCTTCGTTAATTCGATTAATGAATAAATATAAAATTAATTAGTGCTCAAAATTTTAATTAAAAGTAAAAATTTATTATCGTGTTTTGACTTAATTTTATCTATTTATACGAATTTTCATAAAATTTCAGTTACAGAATATTAAAACTAAGGTTTACTAAATGACGAGAAACAATTTGTTGTTATTTTAACTTCTAGGAAACATTGATTTAATGTTGATTTATTTTTTCATTAATAAAATTCATAAAATGCTTTTTTAATAAGGTTAAGGTAGCAACCGGTGTATTTTTAAAGAAAGCGATGAATAATTAATAAACAAATACGAAAATGATGTCTTAGAATATTAAATTTACTAGAACCTTAGTTTATTGCTTTTCGTATCTTTCAATTAAACGAACGTTTTAAAATTTTACCGTTTCCTACAAAATTCCGTGTAGGTTGTGTCCTTAAATGTGTTTATAATTAGACAGTGCAATTGTCTCCAGAAGTTCAATTTAACTCGAAATGCAAATGAATATTCATTTGATTGCATTAGCATATTCAATTATTAAGAGTTCCTTTCCTCTACATTATAAATACATCAGACGTATATTAAATAAATTCAATTGAATTCTTAATATGTAAATTTTCTTTTACATTTCTTTGCACATTATATTGAGGAACCCATATCGTAGTCAATTAGTTTAAATTCTTATTTTAATTTAGATTTCAATTAGGAAAATAAAAATGTATAATTTGCTAAAAGGGGTATTGGGTCAAATTTATGGTAAAAAAATTAAGTGAATAAAATTGCCTAATTTTGTACGAGCAGCAAGGACAAACCGGTTAATTGTTAATTCCATTTTCGTATGTCCTCTTAGCACAAAAAAAAACTTATTTTTTCTGTAGAATAATTCGTTACCAAATTTTTTATAATTATTGATCAACAAAATTTATAGCTGAGAATTTTGAGAAATATTTCAAAAATACATACTGAAAAAAAAGTATGATTAAAACTTCCAGTATATGGTTAAACTTACTTATGGTTATGGTTGTTTCCAACTCTATGGGAACAGTAAATAGCAATTGTTATTTTTACAGAAGCGCTTTGGTAATGACTTTCAGTAAAATTAACAATAAAATATGTTTTTTTTACTATACTTTTTAGTAGTAAATGTGGTAGGTTTTGTTGCTTCTATCACAATAACTTTGCCGTTATTATAAATACAATTTACTTCTCAGTTTTGTATTTTTACTAAATATGTGGTAATTATACTATAATTTTGAAAATTAGAATTTTCTGTAAACCGTTACTATACGAAAGAAAAAATTAACTATTAGTGAATGGATTAAGCACCGCATACTTTTTATTACCAGAATAATAAGGTTTTTTTTTTTAATAACCAGAAATCGCATTACCAAACAAATATTTTCTTTGCGCACCATATAAAATCATCTGATTTAGAATATTGCTTTTTTTTAATAATTGTTTTTTCGAATAATTTAAGATATTTTTATGGCACAAATAGATTCATGCAAAAGTTTTAAGTTCTTTAGAATTTAAATGCAAGTTTTACCATGTTCTCTGTAAAAAATATCTTTCATAATTTCCTTTCACATGGGCGAATAACTAAATTACTAATCATTTATTTTGTTTTTAAAAATTCTCTTCCTTTCACTAATTATCTTATTGTTGATTATTGCTGTATCAGTTGAAAATTTAAACCAAAACTTTAAAATTACTGAAAGATTTAAGATTTTTAATTTGAAAACTAATTTGAAAAATTTGTTTCATTTTAAATCAGAAGCGAACATTATAAAATAACAAACATAAAATTTTTTCGAAATAAGGAAAATCAAATTTGAAAACCATTTTAAATGAAAAATAAATAATCGAACTGGAAAAAAAGAAATATAAATTCTTTTTTTTTATTTGTCTTGCTAGGTACACTGTTTCGGATCAAATTAAGATGCAAATTACTGACATTCTGTGTGCAGTATCCGTATAATCTCTTTTACACAAAATTTTATACCGTAATTTTATTATTTATTAAATTACAGTGATTCAGGAATTTTACAATAAATATTAATATAAAAATTTTGGTATATCAGATTTTTTTATTCTGGTAAGTTTTACTGTAATTTCCAAAATTTTTTTAAAAAATTATGCCTTCTCTTTAGGTACGTTTCTGGATCGTAAATTAAAGAATTTTTGAGCAATAAAATAAAAACACGTTATTATTGTAATTATCTAAAATTTTCTCTTTGATAAATTTGAAATCAGTTTTCAGTTTTAATTTTTAATTAGTTGACGTAAAAATGCATCATATAAAAGTTAAATGTGAAAGTATATTTTAAAAAAAATTACAAGTTTCTTTTTCTCTTTTTTAAAGTTCATAATATATATATTTTAAAAAGGGAGGCAGGTTGGAATATTTTTTCAGAAAAGTAGACAGAAACATAATTAAAAGTAAAATTTAAAAAATCTTATTAAACATGATTTTTTTTTAAAAAAAAATTAAAGGCTTTAACAGCATTTTTTTTAAAAAAAGAAGACTTGACTTGTAAAAGAAATCGTTAGTTTTTAATGTGCTAAAAACAAATAAATATATTTCTAATTTTTTTTCTTCTTCTGAAAATGTTTTTTTTAATTCTGTAAATTTTGTAATGTTCAAAAGATACTTAAATAATATGAATTTTTCTACTATTTCAGTTTTTCAAACTTTAAAAATACAAAAAATATCGATCAATAAAAAAAAATATTTTTAGAAACTTTCAATAGATTTTTAGGTATTTTCAAGTAATTTCTTCCTTATTTCTCTTTCTTATTTTTTTAAACTGCATGGAAAAGCAGAATTTTTAAAAACATTAAATGGCGAAAAATAAAATATTCGAAACTAAAATATGAAAAAAAAAAATTTTTCTTTTCAACTATTAAAATTAGTTTTATCTATTATTTTTATATTTAAAAATGCTTGAGGTAAATGAACAAAAATACAAGCTTGAAATTAAAAAATGTTCAAATAAACAATACTTTCTTTCTTTTTAAAGTTTAAAAAAAAATTCGATAAAAAGTGAAAAAAGCATGTACTATATTCAAAATTATCTAAACAAAATCTCTTTTTCTTACTATGCTTTTAAATATTTATATCATTATTGCCATGTTTTATTGTTCAAGAGTTGAATAAACACGCATATACTCTTCTGAAAATTACAGTGCGCCAACTTTTCATATCTGACAATATTTAGTGTTTAAATCCATTAAACATTGCACTATAATTAGCCATTTTCATTTTGAAAACTCTGAATAAGAAACATCAATAAATATTTCATTTCCCCGTAAAACTGTGAACCAAATAACATATGTTTTCAATTGCTTACATTGTTTTCAACTACGAATGTAATTGTTGTTTACCGAATATATATGTTTGCAGAGTTCGTTTTTAGATAAACCAATTTGGGTTTCATCTAGCTCACTTATTGGTTTTGAGAATATTTTTACAATAAAGTTTTGTTTCCGAAGAGCCAATTATTCCCCATTAAAATGATATACTTATGCAATCGCATTTATTGGACCTTTTGTTTCGTTTCTATTGTAAAAAACTTTGTAGTTGTGAAGTTTCCTGAAAGATGCAGTTGACAGAATGCTTTACTTTACTGTATTTTACTTTATTGTATAGATTCTGTTGTTCTATTTATTTTACTGCTAACTGTTCTCAAAGTTATAATTGTTTTGATGAAATAATCAATAGGAGGAATTATATAATATTTAATATTAATCTTCTGTAGCAATTTAATTTAAAGGAATATTAGTAAATGCGTGCTTCTTAAATAAAGAATACTTTTATCTGGACAAAGATTTTTTAATAATAATTGTCCAGAATAGTAATTATTTTAATTTTGTTTTGTTTCTATTGTAAAAAACTTTGTAGTTGTTGAAGTTTCATGAAATATGCAGTTGACAGAATGCTTTACTGTATTTTACTTTATTGTATAGATTCTGTTGTTCTATTTATTTTACTGCTAACTGTTCTCAAAGTTATAATTGTTTTGATGAAATAATCAATAGCAGAAATTATATAATATTTAATATTCATCTTCTGCAGCAATTTAATTTAAAGGAATATTAGTAGATGCGTCCTTCGTGATGCGTAGATTCGTGATAAAGAATACTCTAATACTGGACAATTATTTATTATCTAAAGAATACTGGACAATTATTTTTTTAATACTGATTCTTAATAATGTGTTCTCAAGCACATGATAAAACGCAAGTTGTTTTAAATCAGGGTTGGCAATAAAACTGAAATGAGCTAATGACATCATCTTCTTTTTTTTTTAGAAAAAAAGATAAAATTGGTTTTTTTTTTCAGAAAATATCTGCCTTATTTCTCGCGAAAATAATTCATACAATAAATAAGCAATACAAGTCTTAAAAATAATTCAGTGTTTTAAAATTACTTACTGAGATAATTCAGTATATTTCAATCCTAAGGTTTTCTAAACTGTATGAAATTCCGTAATTTTGTTAATCTATTTTCTGTAAATTTGTATGATCCCTTTTTAGAGCAAAAGCTCCCCTTTTGATTCTTTTTTTCCCTTCTTTCCTGTTCAAAAGCTTTCTGATCAGTTCCATTTTTAGAGCATCTTCAGCAAAAATAGTAAAGCTGACCGTTAAATTAAACACGAAGCATTCTACCTTATTCTACTTCCTACCTTATTCTACTTTCCTTTCTACCTTATTTTAATAAAGCAAATACTTATATTTCACACTATTACAATTTTAATGTATCGAGAATTTTAAAGTAAGAGTCATACAAAATTTAATAATTTTATTTCTGCATAAAATTATACAGTTTATGGTGATTCTAGTGATTTTATAATTGAAGACATTTTTATTTATTCTTTATTTACCTATACTTTATCAAAAATTATTTTTACTTATGGTTATGATTAAAGAAATTAAATTATAAAAAGATAAAATATATAATTTTTTTTATTCTAAATCATTCTAAATTCAAATTGTTTCTTAACCAAACCTAGGTTTAGCATTTTGTATTATCGTAATAAATTACTTTCATTATCACTTAGGTTTCAAATAACTTTATATTGCATCAGCCATCGATATTAAGCTTCCTTACTACAACATGACAATTATATTATTAAAATATGTAATTATATTATTATAGTTTTACGATAAGTATAACAACAATTTTGTATTAATGAAAATTATTTTGAAAATTTTTAATTTATTTTAGTTCTCAGAATTTTTTTCATATTGTGCATTTTTGCAGAAGCCTAAAATTAACGGCAATAATTTTAGCAATCCTTAAGTTGAAATCTGAAAGAAGAAAATAAATCTTATGCAAGCGATTTATTTCGTGATGCAATTCGCTTTGAATGAAAACGATAAAAACAGTACAGTTTATTTTTCTCAATTATGTTTTTTTTTTTTTTTTTTTTTAAGTCAAGAATATTTTTATTTTACCAAATAATAATCCTAAAAAGCATTTCATATAGTGATTTAAAAATAAAATCGATTAATTTCTATCATGGAATAAAAAAAAATCTATATTGCATTCGTTTAATCCATTTATTCCAAAATGAGAATTGATTCTGAGTAAATGATTTTATAAATTGAAAGCGATTATTTTTTATTAAATTGCTATAGTTTAAGCATTTATGTTCACGTATCAAATGTTTATCTTTTAAACGTTTAAATATCGTTCAACGTTCGTTATCGTTATCGTTACCAATCGTTTTTGATTAATTTTTTACCTTAAATAAACTTTTGCATAACCATTGTCAATAAAATTTTAAAAAATTGCTT
Source organism: Parasteatoda tepidariorum (assembly GCF_043381705.1). NCBI lineage: Eukaryota > Metazoa > Arthropoda > Arachnida > Araneae > Theridiidae > Parasteatoda > Parasteatoda tepidariorum. Next base: position 53,459,842 of record NC_092210.1, on the reverse strand, counting down.
ATCTTAAATTTTGGCGCTGCTGGCGCAAATTACAAAATCAAAAATGGGAACCATTGTTGTGCATATGCATTATTGTGCTTAATAATTATTTGTGCCTGCTAATTCGTCCCCCTTCTAAATGCAACAAATAAATTCTCTTATTGCAACAAATTTAGCTGTAACAACTATTTTCATTATTAACAAAACATTGTTTTGTTTTAGAAGCAAAATATGAAAAAGTCCAAATCTAAATCGAATACTAAGAAGAAGGAAAAAGTTTCAACTTTAAAGTTGAAAAAGAAAAGAAATAGTTCTCCCCATACTGAAGGAAGCTCAAAAATCATAAAGAAAGAACAAGTTCCTCGAAAATCTCGTTGGGAGGAGTCAGCAAAAGTTGATCAAGATTTAAAAAAAGTAATTTTATGAACTTTTTATCAAATTTTTTCAATGTATATAATTTGTAACGCAATTCTATTTCAGTAAATGAGCATGTTGTTCAGAAATTGTGCATATGTGAAAATGAAAATGTCAAGTTTGAAGTCCGGCATTCTAAGGAATATTTTTAGCATTTTATTGAACACTGAAACCTGGTTGCTGAAAGCAATTAAATATTTCACGTATTGCTAGGCATGGAATTTGTTTAAAAATTAATAAGATTTTACCGTTATTTATTCAAATAAAATTTGATAAATTTTTGCGTCGTGAATAAATTATTTTTGAAAACTTTTTTAAAGTTTTATTCCAAGAAATCTGAATGCTAGAAATTGTGTATTTTAACACGACGTTATTACACTTTAAATTTGATTCTTGAAAAATTACAGGCGATTGATCTTAATTTTATTTCTTCAAATTTACTTCTAATTCGTGAAATTTAAAAAATAATTATTGAATTGTAAGTATTTTTCTAAAAAGATTGGTTAGTTTGATTAAGTACATGCGAATAAAGTCAGAATTTTTTTTTTTAACAAAATGATCAAGAAAGGTTATTATATCGGCAAAAAATATGAGATAGCTCTATAAGCGAATATAATTGCCTATCTTTTTGCTAAAATAATACCATTAGAATAGTTTCGAGTCCTAAACTAAACATAAATAATAAGCTAAAATTAAACGAAAAAATAAAAATCTGAGCATAATCCCAATATTAACTTCACATTTATAGATTTTATTTAATGTTACTCTACCATTTATCTATATGATCTTATTTATATCTGTGTGTGATATATGTATATACATTTATATAATACCATTTTTATAGAAACAAATTATCAATTTATCGTATATCCCTTTTACTCCACCTGATTTTAACTGATTCCTTTAAACAAATGTGAATTCTTAAAATAGATTTTAATATTTTTGATATAAATGTTTTGTCAAATTTACAATTTTATTCAAAAAATAATTCAATTAGGTTTTAGATATTTAAAAAAAAATATTTTAAGATGCAATACATTGTTGTTTCTAACTTATTTTATTTTTGACTTAACATGGATTTAAATTAATACGTATTGAGCTTCATATAATAAATACAACCTGATCATTATTTTGTTCATCATAATTCTATTAGTAGCGATAAGTCGAGACCTCAATTTTTAATTATATTTAGACCGAAACTTCAGTTTTACCCATGAAGACGGAGAAAGAAGACGTTACAGAATCTCCTAGAATCAAGAGTTTGCTAGAGGACAAGAAGAAGCTAGTGGAGCAACTTTTCGTCACTGTTTCTGGAAAGACACTTGATGATTTAATCCCGGATTACTTGCGGGTAAGTAAAGGGAAAATCATATTTCTTTAGCGGGAGTTTCCCCTTTTTTTAAGTGGAAAGACGTAATTCAATGATCCTATCCTGCTTGAGCGTTTAAATTTAAACCAATTAAAGGTTTCCTAATCTCATCTTTCAACAATAAGTCTCTATGATTAATTTAGATAATTTCTGGAATGGACAATTTGTCGACGCAGAATTCTTAATTATGTTACAGGACACGTACTTGTTTCAGTATATTATTCTGATGTCTAAATATTAGTTTTAAAAAAAAGTCTATTAGTAACCTGATTTTGATCATTGGAAGGTAATTTAATAATTTTTGTTGTGTCATATTGTTGGTTCTGGAAAAATGTAGGATTGTTAAATGTTAAATAGTATCTTTTTCTCAAACCATTGATAGAATAGAGTGGTTCAGTAAACGCGAAGGTGTATTTTGTTTTCAATACATTCAAAGCAGCTTATATCATTCTAGTTAAGAACGCATATCTCCCCTAACGCACTGCGATGAGGTTCCGAGTTGAGGAAAAAATTTCGTTAGATATTTGAGAGTTCACGTTTCGTCACAAATCACGTGATATCGTAACAAAATGATACTCAATATTAACGAAATACAGGTTAAAGATACAATCGTCAAAAGTGAGGGTTTTATTTCCGAGAGTGTAATCTTTGAAAATCAGTGATTATATTAAATTTTGTTAGAAACAAAGTTTAAAGATAACAAATGGTATTTCTTTTTATTAAGACAAATACGCGTTTCGGTGACACATTGGTACACCTTCATCCATAGGATAATTTGCAAGGATAGTAAAACAGAGATGATTTAATATGTCTTACTAAAGAGATAAGTGTACAGTTTAAGGTCAAATATTAAATTGACAGGTAACACATTGGTACACCTTCATCCGGTGGTCATGGAGTTCGCCTCATACCAGAAAGATCCCACTATGAATGTAATTTATCTCTCTGTTTCATCTGTTCTTGTGTTGTTGAGGTGACATTAATCCACCTATATAGTACCTACGAAAAAGTGAAAAACAATGCTGCCCGTTAGATACCATCAGGCACTACACGTTTTGACTTTTGACGAAATTCATTTCCTTCGAAAAAAGGCGCGATAGTTATTTCGTCACTTTTAGCTAGCTCGAAGTTACTCGTCACTTTTAGCTAGCTCGATAGTTATTTCGTCACTTTTAGCTAGCTCGAAGTTACTCGTCACTTTTAGCTAGCTCGATAGTTATTTAGTCACTTTTAGCTAGCTTCTTAGGCTAGCTCGAAGCATGTATCATAAATTGGTTTCCTCAAAAACAAAGATTTCGTGTGATTTGAGTATCCATTTCTTACAGTGCAGCTTAACATTCATGGTTGTTCAAAAAACTATATGACTTTTCAATTTATTGACTGAAAAAAAAATCACAATAACTGTTTTATAAAATCATGGTAATGGATTTCATTTTCAAGTATAACTGACATAATGAAATAAATGACATATAAAATGAAGAAAAAAAAATTTTTTTCATACAAAATTATTTGGAAAAAAAAAGAGTTGACAAAGTTACAAAATAGTTATGAAAAATTTAAGAGAAATTTTCATGCAAAGTAGTGGGAGCGAAACTTTGACCTAAAGTTAGATTAATGGAATTACATTTGTACAACAATTTGTGTGATTACTTCTAACCTTACAATCTCTTTAGTTACTCAACTCAATCCAAACCTCTTCCATAGCGTGAAAATGTGTTAAAAGAAGCGTGCTGTAGAGCTGAACGATATTAGATTAAATATCATGATGTATCTATAGAAAATATAATGTTTCGTGATATATCGCAAAACTTTACAATAATTTACATTACTTTTAATCTGGTTAATATTTTCGTCTCCCAAAGGAAATTTGTCAAAATTCAATATAGTATTTTGTATTCAATAAGTATTCTCATCGATAATGCTCAAGACATTATTTACCGTTATGGATAATGTTTACGACATTATCGTGGTCGATATTTATCGTATATCAGATGTATATGTCTAATAGTCAAATATATTCACGATACATTTTAAGATTATTTTGTGAAATGTTTCTATCGTGAGATTTAGAAAATATCTATAATTCAATATTTCTCGATATATCGATTCCTGGACCAGCTCTGTGTGAAGAATAGTTTAATACGGAGTTTGTTTAATTAACCTGAAGCTATTAGTTTTGAAGCCAGATAACTTTTGACTTTCTAAAATTATCAAGTATTAAAATTAAAACGAAAATCTAAGTTAGAAATCTATTTTAATTTTCTGGTCGATGATTTTTAATAGTATGGAGATCTCAGCTTGTTCAAATTAACTTTCATACTCTGTTTTTAGATACATTAAAAACGTATTTTAAATTGAGTCGGTTTCGTTAAATAAGACAAGTAGTTTTTGTAAACTTACGTAGGGATAAGTAAATCTATAGTATTGTCCTTATTTTGTAATTTAGTGGAGTTAAAAACCGAGAAAAATTGCAGTTTGAAAAACCTCATCGATTTATAACTAGTCTGGAATAGACAAAAACATTGAATATTGCAAAATATATTTGTAAACAACAAATGAATAAATAAAGTTCATCTGACTGATACTATACGAATTGTGAAAAATTCCAGATCAAATTACGATGTGTAGCGGAAGTTTGGGTACATTATCCATAAAATCCATTTTTACCGTGAAATTCATTTTTACCGTAAAATATTATACCATAACTCTTACGGTAATATTAATATAACTAGAATAATTCGGAGATTTTACTGTCATTATTACTGTAAAAATTACGGTATATCAGAATTTTTTAGTTCCTTAAAATAATCCGGTAAAAATGGTTTTCACGGTAAAAAGTACCGGCATCCTTATTGCCGGTACTTTTTACCAGAATTGCATCCGGATTTTTTTACAGTGAGGGGACACACTTTTTCTTCATAAGATCAAGGTATTGTATTAAGCTTTAATGAAGTTATCTCACTTTAAATTTAGAGATTTTTTTAAAAGAATTGCAGGTGTATTTAAACTTTCGTTTTGTACTATTAATGATTTAGAAGTCTTATAAATCGTGTTTCATCATCGCTCTTTATTTTATATCTCGTCACTCAGCGAACTATAACTCTGTTGTTCCTGAAAAGACAGCAGAGAGACTTTATTTTCTTTTTTTGAAGAGAATACTCCTTTATTCTTTAAAGATAAACTTCAACACCTGAAAAGTAATGTCCATATTTATTCAGAGTCACTTTTAAGGACAGATTATGTTTGTTCAGAGACACGCATAGTCACCCTACTTGATGATCCTACCGATATTTAAGAAGAGGAAAAAATGTCTCCACCATGGTAGAGGCGAAATATACAATGAGGTTTAAACATTAATTGCGAATAGAAGATTTAATAAATTAAATAATAAAATCGAGTTCGCTGGTAATGATGTTAAATGTGAAGTTTGTCTCTCTGTCTGGATTTTCAAGGACACAAATATTTTTTCTATCAATTTTGATTGTTCAAATTTGATAGTCAAGTAACGGAAATACCGTGAATGAAAGTTTGGTTCTCGCCCCACTAGCTATCAAATACCTGTTGTGGTTGTTATTGTTTTTTTTATAATTCCACTTTATCGACAGCAGAGTCAAAATCAAGTCCATGAACCCATGATTTTTCAAACTATCAAAAATTACTTGTGTTGACTTGTGTTTGTTCGGGAAAACTTAAAAATTAGGCCAAACAACGTGTTTTGTTTGCAATAGAAAACTGTATACCAAATGCCTGGTTGTTCTTTTAAAGTTTTTCATTCAAATTAGTTTTTGCTGTAGTATTAAAATATAATGAAATAATTTATAACATTAAACTTGAATAAATATTATCATTTAATAAATAGCAAATTCTTAATTTAATATAAGAATTAGTAAAATAAAATAAAATGTTGAATCGTAACAATAGTTTGCATAAACCTAAAAATGAGGCCAAACAACGAGAGTTTTTGTTCACATGGAAAACTATATACCAAGTATGCGGTTCTTTTTCTTCTTCACTGGGTGGGCCTTGGATTTCTCTAGGAGTTTCCTCAGATTGTCCCTCTGTTTGGATACTGTCCTCCAGCTTTAGATTTTCAAAATGTTGATGTCCTTCTCAACACTGTCGATCCACCTAAGATGTGGACTTCGTCTTGTTCCCAAAGGTTTTGATACAAAATATTTTCTTCCAGTTTCGGTCTTCCTACTTTCTGAATAAATGTTCAGCCCATTTTAGTCTTTGTATTTTCATGTACTTGACAATACCAGGCTCCCTTAAGATTTTATACAGCTCTGAGTTAGTTCTTTTTCTCCATGAGCAGCTTACCTGAGTTTCACTACTAATACTTCGCAGTACCCTTCTTTTAAAATCTGATCTTAAATAGGTGAAGCAATCTACTTTTTCACTCTTGTATTCCTCAATTTCTAAGTGACTAATTTGGAGATCTGAATTTGGAGATCTGAATTTAAACACGGCATATACTTAGTCTTTTTTTCGTTCACTACTAAATTCATTGTCTTCGCCTTTCGTTTTAATACAATAAAGGCTTGTTTAAGAGCTTAGGTAGTCCGATCTACAATAATGATATCGTATGCATAGGTCAATAGGTGAACTGACTTACTAAAGATATTTCCTCTGGTGTTAATGTTAGACTCTCTGAAAACCTTTTCTAAGGCAATATTAAGAAATAGCCTAGCCAATGCTTCTTGACGTACGCCGTTTTTTATATCCAACTGTTCGGTCAGGTTACCCTGGATACGTATTTGTATCTTTGTTTCCTCAAAGGTTAGAGCCATCAGAGAAAGAAGTTTCTCTCGTATACCCAGTTCATGCATAGCTTCCAGAAGGAATTCCCCAATCATATGCAGTTTTGATGATGCAGACTATGAAAAAGTTATGAGTGTCAATTCTATATTTTCTTCACTTTTCTATAAGCTGCAGAAGATCTGCTCGACTGTCGATCTTCCCTTTCTAAACCCAAATTTATAATTGTCAAACATATTATCAACATATGTTGACAGACTGTCAAATAGAATTATAAAAATAAATAATAATAAGATGAACACAGAAGACTAAATCTTTTATAATTACAGCAGTCCAACACATCTGTACTGGACTATTTTCTTATGTATCATACAGATGGTACCTAATTTCCAATCCTCAAGAAAAGCTCCGTCGTTCCATATCATTTTAATTAAATCAAATAATATCAAGGCGCTGCTAGGTCCTGCAGTTTTAAGAAATTCTGACGGGATATCATCAGGACCAGGAGATTTATTATTTTTTAGTTCTTTATTGCAATTTATACCTCTACCGAAGAAGGTGGTTCAATGGTGTCATTGTTTTTCGTTATTGATGCACTTTTTTTTGGAAGAAAGATTGGCATTCAGCAATTCTTCAAAGCATTCCCTCCATCTATCAAGAATATCACATTTGTTACTAACAATGTTTCTATCTCTTCCTCTACAAAGTGTTCTTAGTTTGAAACTTTTCCGTCCAAGATTAATTTCATGAAAGAAAGCTCTGCTTTCTCCTTCTTCCTTAAGATGTTCAAAATTTTTTAGGAAATTTTCATAAAATTTTCTTTTTTTTTTCTATGTCTCTTTTTTTTAAATTCTTCTCACATTCCTCTACAACATTTCTTGTATGTCTTCCTTATAGCATATTTCTATATGCCCTATTTTTGTTTTCACTGGCATCCTTACAGTCCTGGTCAAACCAATCTTTCCTGTTGTTATTTTTGGTACACTGGCACCAGTTTCTGATATTACCATTTTGAGTGTCTTCCATTTTTCATCTGCACTCTTTATTTCTTCAAACTTCGCGTGATTCAACCGGGTTTCTATTTCAGTTTTATAATTCTGTTTTGTATTATATTCTTTAAAAAGATGTCGATTAAATTTTTTTTGTTTTCTCACCCTGATATTTTCGGGCATTAGAAATTCTTGTTCTCAGTTTCATAATTACAAGTGGTCCGAGTCAAAATTTTCCCCACGAAATGATCTTACATCCAGTATGTATGATGCAAGTCTTGTATTTATAAGGACATGATCAATTTGATTAAAAATGTCACCATTTGGTGAACTCCAAATAAATTTATGAATACGTTTATAGTGGAAAATAGAGCTGTCAACCACCATATTATGTTCAGTAGCAAAAGAAGACAAGTCCCTGGGTATTATTGTTGGTAACATCACTAATAATTGAGTAATAATTTATGTAATGTGTAGTAATAATTTATTACATAAAACTTTAATCAACATTATCACTTAATAGCAAATTCTTAACTTAATAAAGCAATCAATAAAATAATATTTAAAAAAATGCTGAGATGTAAGCAATATTTTAAATCGCATTTAAAATAACAAGTCATAATTTATTGCGCTGCAGTTTAAAAAATTATTTTAAGTGAAAAACAAATTATGGAAAAAATCCCCATAAATCATAACACACAAAATGTGATAGATCATCAGATAGCCTAGTTGATTCTTATTAATAATACTCAACTTAAATGAAAGCTGAAAAAAAAGCGAGAAAATGCCATTAAGAACAAAATTATAACCTAGTGTAACCTTTCCTAACACTTTTATTTATTTATTTATTTTTTAAAAAATAAATAAATATTTAGCCATGTACTTGCTTTCGAAATTATAAATCAATTTTAGCAAAACGACGCAGAACAAGAAAAACGAACTGAAAGCGAAGAATAAAATTTTCAAAAACTCTTAAAAGGGCTTAAACCAGTGAATGGCCATAAACTAAAATTAATGCCATTAACTCGGCTTTTACTTACAGTTAATTACTGAACGTGTTCTTACGCAGAAAATGTAATTATTTGAGCACAATTCCATCCCGGTCGGCTGATTTCTTGAGAGAGATCGAGCTATTCAGTACAAGGGCCAACCCCTTAAAAACAAATTATAACCACGCGAAAACGAATACCATAGGGTGCTTTATCTTCAATTAAATGGAGGTGCCCGATTTTTTTTTCAACCCGGGTATTTATTTATTTCACCCTCTATTATGTACCAGTGTGAGAAGGAGGGAAAGTTAAGTCAATTAGAGAGAATCGAGATATAACGGTGGTTCGCAATTAACAACTTTCAGTTTACTCCCCCCCCCCCCCCNCCCCCCCCCCCCCCAACACTTAAAAAGCAAGTTCAAAACAATGGGGCAAAGGGTGAAAAAGAGACATGTTAAAAGTAGCGGCCCGATGAAGGAAAAAAAATTTGTTTCCCAGTTAAATTTATTCAGTGTTTAGGGAGACCTTGAAGAGTTTGCAGCTTGGTAATCTTATACATTAACATTGGGAAATGTAGTTTGAATTGAATTTATTCTTCTTGAAGAGAGGAGATTTTTCTTCAGTTTTGGGCTTTATTGAATTATCTTTGTGGCCTGAGCCTTTTCATTATGGTGTCGATTTTTCTTCGGCTGGCGGCGATTTCACCTGCAATGGGTTTTATGCCGAATTGGCAGAAAGAATTTTAAAGAGATGAAGAGTAAGTGATAAAAGTTTTTTTTTTTTTTGCCTTCATTAACTTTGCACTGAAATAGGATCTATTATAATGCTGTTTGCATTCTTAGATCTAATAATAATATGCTGTTACGTTGCAAAAAACATTGACATTCAAAAATATTTAATTTTTTTAGGGAATTTCCAAAATTAATTTTAATCTTTGGCCCGGAGCCCGGCTCTTATGACAATTTTTTTAGTGGTGTTTTTTAGCTAGACTTCAGCTGTGGTAGTTTAATACCGAATAAGAATGTTAAAGCGATGAAGAGTAATTGATAAAAAAAAAATTTCTAATAATAATATGCTGTTACGTTGCAAAAAAATTGACACTAAAAATATTTGATTTTTTTAGGGAATTTCCAAAATTAAAATCTTATTTAATTTTGACGTTTTTATCCGTGGCCCGGAGCCCGGTTCTTGTGACAATTTTTTTACTTGGGTTTTTTTAGCTGGACTTCAGCTTTTTTTTTTTACCTTCGTTAACTTTGCACTGAAATAGGATCTATTATAATGCTGTTTGCATTCTAAGATCTAATAATAATATTCTGTTACGTTGCAAAAAACATTGACATTCAAAAACATTTAATTTTTTTTAGGGAATTTCCAAAATTAATTTTTTATTTAATTTTGGGGTTGTATCTGTGGCACGGAGCCCGGCTCTTATGAAAATTTTTTTAGTTGTGTTTTTTTAGCTAGACTTCAGCTGTGATAGTTTAATACCTAATTGCAGAAAGAATTTTAAAGAGATGAAGAGCAAGTGATAAAAGTTTTTTTTTTATCTACATTAACTTTGCACTGAAATAGGATCGATTATAATGCTGTTTGTGTTCTAAGATCTAACAATGATATGCTGTTACGTTGCAAAAAATATTGACATTCAAAAATATTTAATTTTTGGGGGGGGGTTTATCTGTGGCCCGGAGCCCGGTTCTTATGACAATTTTTTTAGTGGTGTTTTTTTAGCTAGACTTCAGCTGTGATAATTTAATACCGAATTGGCAGAAAGAATTTTAAAGAGATGAAGAGTAAGTGATAAAAGTTTGTTTTTTTTGCCTTCATTAACTTTGCACTGAAATAGGATCTATTATAATGCTGTTTGCGTTCTAGGATCTAATAATTATATGCTGTTACGTTGCAAAAAACATTGACATTCAAAAATATTTGATTCTTTTTTAGGGAATTTCCAAAATTAATTTTTTTATTTAATTTTGGGGTTTTTATCTGTGGCCCGGAGCCCGGTTTTTATGACAATTTTTTTGAGCTCTGTTTTTTTAGCTAGACTTCAGCTGTGATAGTTTAATACCGAATTGGCAGAAAATTTTTTAAAGAGATGAAGAGTAATTAATGAAAGTTTTTTTTTAATAAACTTTGCACTGAAATAGGATCTATAATAATGCTGCTTGTATTCTAAGATTTGAGAATAATATGCTGTTACGTTTCAAAAAACACTGACATTCAAAAATATGTCACTTTCTCTGTGAGAATTTCCAAAATTAATTTTTTATATAATTCTGAGCTTTACGGGATTTTATCTGTGGCCTGGAGCCCGGGTCTTGTGACAGTTTTTTTTTAGCTAATGGTAATATCAGCTGTGATAGTTTACTACCAATTTGTTTTCAAGAAATTGTAAGAGATAAAGCCCAATTTTAAAGAGATAAAGTGCTTTTTTTTAATCTTCATTGACTTTGTACGGAAAAAGGCAATGCTGTGTACATTCGAGAATCACAAAAAAGTATTCAGAAGTGAAAAGGGGAATGACGGTAAAATCATACGAATAAGATATTCTTTCGGGTGTTTTTTTTTTAACTGCTTAATTGAATAAGACCAAGTTTGACACTAATAGTTTAGAAGTTGCGACGTTTTTACGTACAAAACGTAGCAATGTTTGATTTATACTCACGCACACATCTAACATTATAATCTAAAAAAGTAAAATGTTATGAGGTTGTTTTTTTTCCACTAACAATTTTTTTTTGAAAGCTGTTAAAAAATATAAGTATTTTTTGGCGCTAAATTGAATGAATTCAAACATGAGTCAACAGAATTAGTAGTTCAGAAGTTACACTGGTCTTTATGCATAAAAAGTTATATTTTTGACTTGTACTTATTTACACTTTTCTTCTAAACTAAATTTTATATGGACTTTATTTTGGTTTCATCTAATTCATCGTAAAGCATAGACTATAAATATTACCTCGATTGTCCAAATAGCTCCGAGATAGCAAACGAGAATTAATCCCGAGAATAGAACAAAATGCTCAAAAGTTAAAAAGTTAAAACGATAGTCTCAAACGAGGTCCTGCAACTTTTTAACTTATTAGCACTTAATGGGTGGGAGGGATATTATTTAAAAATTGGTTTTTGGGTACATTCTTTTTTTTTTCTGAAGTTCTATTCTTACTGTGCCATTACCACTATTATAAATGCCTACTTTTCATTCGTTCAGCAGTTGTTACCTAAATTCTTCTTATAATAATATAGGTAAATTCGGTCTGAACTTTTTATTTTATTTATCTTTACGTTAAGTTTATTTCTTGAGTAAATATGAATAAATAAAATTTTTTTCGTATCAAACATCGCTGTCTTTGAGTTTTGAGCCTTATAACATAAATTGTATCAAAAACTTTTTTTTTATTAATTTATTTTTAAAAAAAATATTTAATTTTCCTCGGTTAAGAAAAGATTAAAAATTCGCTAACATACATTAAAAACATCCTGAAAATTAATTTCTGTCCCACCGGCAGTAAATATCTAGCCCTTAGCGTTTTACAAATGCTTTATTTTTCTTTTAACATAATCAAATAGTGTGTGTCTGAATATTTTAGAAACCACAGTGAGATTTCAAATTGCATTCTTTTTGTTCAATAAAATAGCGTTATTGTAATTAAAATTAAAAAGAAAAAACCATAAACCTTATGAATCAGATTTTAAGCAACATAAGATTACCAAGAATTATACTTTTTTATAATAATTTTTAACATTTTTTTTAAATCGTGAATTAGTTAAAAACGTAAATTACATTTCATATAGAAACAATTAACGGAGTAAAAAACATTGATAATTCGAGTAGTTATAATTAGTTATTAGTTTATTGAAACTAATTACGTATGGGTCTTTGCTTATAAAAAAATAACGAATTTATAAGTACTCAGTCTTACAATTGCATTCAAAAACAAATTCCATATTTCACTTTAGCTTAGTTTTGCATAATTGAATATTCAGTTAATCGCCTTTGAGAAGCTAAGTCGCTTTTTTTTCTCATCTCCGGATTAATTCCAAAACGGAAAATCTGACATAAATTACCCAATTGCTTTTAATTAGATCGGTTTTTATTGTCGCGAGCAAATAGAAAGGACTCCGTATTAAATTTTATGACAAAAACAAAAACAATATCGGATTTATTCTTTTTTTTCTCCATTTGATTTAAAAAGCAACGCGATGCCATTCCAATGTTAATTATCTTTGATTATCCATTGTTGCGAAGTCTATATAGTTTATCAATCTGGTGAAGGCCGTTTGCATGAGTAAATTTCTTGGGCGGGTACATTGAAGGAAGAAAAAAAAATTCAGGTTTGACATTACATTTCTTTTTCTCTTTTTTTTTTCGTTAATTCATCGAATTTCGAAATAATAAACTTTCCTGATTTACTTTCTTATTAGAAAAAGAATAACGCCCTGCCTTCCTACCCCCCGTCCTTTTCACTTTGCAGTGAAACCCTTCAATTAAGAAGAAAACCGAATTAGTCTGGAGGCATTTTTCCCTAACCCCATAAGACATACAATCTTTTTAAATTAAAATAAATTAATGATTGTCATATCGTGTTCAAAATCTAATTCCCGCTTCTCGTCGGGAGGAAGAAAAAAAAACACTAACGAAAAAAACTTTTCAAACAAAGAAAAATCATCCAAATCAATCTTTCGCGTTTAATTTTCACTAGTAGTACATTCAATGTTAATAATTGGAAATTAAAATGAAAGCAAAACAAGAAACAATGTACGTTTTTTGGTTGAATGTATTCATACTTGTTCCAGACGACTGAGGGGGTAGAGGGAGGTGTGTCAAAAGAATATTCCTTCATTGGTAATCGATGAAATCGAACGTTTTTCCTGATGAGGAAATTTCTCTCCAATTTTTTTCTATCTCATTTGTTTAAAAAAAAAACTGAAGATCGATATTTCTTTTCAGTACCTTATTTGCACTTAATTACGCTAAGATGTTATAACAAAATGACATAAAACAGTGCTATTAAAAGAGCCTCCTAGTAAGGGGTGGGTGGGTATAACAAATGAGTAAAAATTGGATAATAGGATCTTTTAAATAAAAGTAAAAGAAAAAAAAAACATTAACTGAAAAAACGTAGCTAATTTTTCAATCAAAGTACACAAAGTTTTGTTTACACGAACTGCACATTATTGTTATGTATTGAATTTAACATTTTCAATTCTATTTCATTGGAGCTAGAATTTTGAAGACCTGATTAATTCTAAAAATGCCGATAATTTGAAGTTAAAAAATTCCTTTAAAGTTAAAAACTGTAAAAATAAGAGATAAAAAAAGCTTTCAGAAAATGAAATTCGATCTGTTGGATACTTTATACCTTTATACATAAAGAGCACCCGATATAAAAAGTACAAGCTAAAATTACGAGAAAAATTCAAATAAAATGAGAAACAGTCTAATTATCCGATCTTTTGATATCCGAATAATTAATTGTCTTATAAGAAAATATAAGGGCAAGTAATATGATCCGATGGAATTTTTCCTCAATAATATTTCATTTATAAAAATGCCGTTTTTGTTAATGATATTAAATGTTACATAAAGATGAATAACATTGTTTGTGGAGTTGTTAAATAATACACAATCGGCCGATTATGTTTCCTTCCTTAATGTAATTTGTTTTTCTTTTTTTCCAAAAGTCATGTAATTCAAAATCAAGACCTGGTTCTTATTAATTCAGATGATTATATTGCTGCTTTTATGCATTTCAGAAGACTTTATGTGTATTTTTTTATTATTCTGGCTTGATTTGCGAATAACTAATTAAGTAAACCGTTCCATGAATATTGGTTAATTCTCTGAGTAACACTAGTTTAAGCATCTCTTCGTTATTGCACCTGTCAAAATCTCTTTTTTTTTTAAATACGTGAAAGGTTAAGTTAAGAAACGGTTGTTTAGTTATGGAGCCCGTGGCCATAAAGTTTAGAATTTTGATAATGTTCAATCTGGTTTGTAATTTTAGAAGAATGCCCTGGGATACGTATACTGCGGATATATGTGAAACTTAAAACAAATATTTTGAAATTACTCCCTAATTTTTTTTCAACTAATTATATTTAAAAAAAATATTTACGTCGATTTTAAAGAAAAGAATTTTCTATTTTTTTTAAATTTAATGAAAATTTAATTTAATCAAACTTTAAGTATTTAAAAATTCAAATATTAAGTATAATTTGAAAAATATTTTGTTAAAATTGATTCATCAATCAATTGCAAATCATTGAGAACTTTTTGGCCTGGTTTTTAAGGACCCTAACAAAAAATAATTAGTATAAATTATGTAATGTCTTGTAAAATATGCTATTATCAAATGATAAAAAATATTTTACCCTCAATCACTTTTCAATTCTATCTAGAAAACGAGTTCAAAATTTAAATAATAGAATTTTGAAGAAACTCAGTTTTTTTAAATAAGGCTTATCCCAAAGCTTATCTCTCGTGGAGATTTACCCCGATTGACGTCAGAAATATTGTTCATATGTTGTATTACTGATAAAATAAAATAAAAATTAAAAAAGTATTTTTTTTTAAATTTAAAAATTTATGTAACTTTTATTTTTTTCCATCAATTTTCTGTGTTTTTTTCTCAAGTACTCCACCCTTTTTCATTCATAGTTTACTTTATGATTATCTTGTGTTTTTTCTGTCTCAAAGATCGACTTTTCCATAATTTTTGTGGAATTTAATTCCTACTTCAAAATTGTGAAAACTGGAAAAAATTTTAATGGAAGTAATTTATTGTTTTTAGTAACAATTTTTTAACTATAACCATTTAGAAACCAATATGTTGATGTAGTATTCTTTATTTTTTAGTAATAAAAATGGAAATAATTATTCGACACTTTTCTAATATCTGATTGTTATTCTTATACAAACAAATGTATCGAAAATTATTAAGTTACAAAGATTATTTTAAACTCAAGCAATCAAGCTGTTATTCATTAAATTTAAAGCAATTATTTCAATCATAAAGCAATTATTTCAATAAGTAAAGTTTGAACAGACACGCAGAATTAATAAAAAAATACCCTAATTATTGCATAAAGTTAATTAAAAAATAATATATTATCTGAACTTCACATCATACAAAAAACTTGTCATTTTCTTCACAAATTTTATTGATCTTTCAAATACTAGTTCTCAAAATACAATTGCTGTCAATATCTTTTAAAAGAGTTTCTCGATTGATGTTTCTGCTTTCAAACTCAGAAAAGATAATTAGTTATCAACTGATGAATTTTTAATCATTAACAATTAAAATGAACATTTTTAATTGACCACCAATATCGCTTTATTTTATTTTATCAAAATGTCCATGTTACACAATGAAGTTATTCTAATCAATTAAGTTGTAGGTTAATAACCAATTAAAATTACTTCTAAACAAAATATTTTGAAGCAAACGCAATTCATATAATGTTCATAAGATATTTATGAATAATAATTGATTAATTTTTTATTTAGTATTCAAATTTGTAACGATAAAATAATTTAACAGGATTTAAGTTCCATAAATGTTATTCGACTTAAATCAATGAAATCCAATCTACCAAGGCGTCTACTTTGCATTAGAGACTATTCATAAAATTCATTCGTTGAAAATGAGGTGAAGGGGTTTACAAACATTTTATAAAAGAACGTATTAACCCTTTTTATAGTGCATTGGGAAGTATACTTCATACGTTCCAATAAAGGGTTAATATTGGGTAATGGCCGTGAGAAATATATTTTCCATGGCCCTATATTTAGAAATGAAACTTCCTGCTTCACTTAGGTATATCCAAGCAACATGACTTTAACTCTTTGCACTCGGAACTTTTTTTTTCATAAATCGAAGGCTCCGCCCCTTCTCACTCCGTTCACCAGCCCCATGAAGGCATATGAACGATTACCACCTAGATATGGAAAATAATCAACTGTTGAGTAACTTTAATCGTTAACGAGACGTCCCGCAGTAAACTGATAGTTAAGACACGGTTCCCAGCAGATCACCAAAGTCAAGCATCACTGACTGCGGTGTCAGAGTGCGGGTGGGTGACCACTTGGATCAGTATGCGTAGGGACTGAGGGTGTGTGGTATTGGTCCTCGTTAAACTGTTCTACGGTAAAGTGCTCGACTTCGCGGGCAGGTCGTCGGGCTACCGAAGCGGGGGTGCCATCCCCTCTGCAGAGGATCAATATTGTGGTGGCATGTCTTCAGATCATCCTCAGGGATGTTTCCCAGAACGTCGCCAATAGCTTATTGTGCAGCTCTAGTGTGACGTAAATGAACTACAACATTAAAAGACTTGTATCTTTATAACAGTTTAAATTAAATACAATGTTTTTATTGTTTTAAATTAAACTTTTATTTTTCAGAAAATTTCAGTATGAATGTGAAGTTTTATATATGGTAACAATTGATCTCTCTCACTGTCTCATCAAGCTTTAAAGACCTATAGTTATGAAGATGCAAAACAAAATGTAACGTTAAGTTGAACGCCCTAAACAGAGGCACTAACGTCGCTTAAGATTTTTTTAATTTTGAGAGATACTGCTAGCAACTATAAAATAAATAAATAATATAGCAGGCTATAAATAATCTAGCAAGGACATAGCAATTTTAAGTCTTCGTATCGGAGCCCTCGAATTTAAACCCAAATTTTAAATGCTTTGGAGTTCTTAAGTACAAACGTTCTTATTGGAATTTTTGTCCGCCAAAGTTAGTTAGTTAATACCCATTTATGCTGTGTGACTTAAAACAAATTAAAATGAAATAATTTCTTCATTTTTTTTTTTATTCAATGAGGAAAAACAGGTTCGAATCCCAACGATTGCTGGCCAATTAGAATTCCGCACCCAATTCGCACTGACCACAGCGCTGACGAAAAATATCCTCAGTGGTCGACTTATCATGGATTAGAGTCCATTTGCCGTCAAGCTAACGGTCGGAGGTTTTCGTCGTTTCCCTCGCCGTGTAACGCAAATGCGGGTTAGTTCCATCAAAAAGTCCTCCACAAAGGCGAATTTCTCCCAATACTTGATCCAGGAGTTACCTTGTCTTCTAGATTGGGTTCAAAATTACAAAACTACGTAGCTGAACATTGGTAGTCGTATACCCAAAATCGGGTAGGCTGTTCAACGATGGTTATAAAAAGTACTTGAAAAAAATTTTTGAAGAAAGTGTCGTATGTTTGTCATGGTCTCAAACTTAATAATTCAAGTTTTGTTTCTTAAAATTTTAAATAATTTTGACGCTCATTTAATTATAGTTTGAACACCACAATTACTGGTTTTATAAAAAAAAATTATTCTAATTACAGCAAAAAGTTAATTAACGATTCATTATTATTTCTCAACTTGTATATTCATCTATCTTCATACAAAATACTTGTCAATTTCTTCACAAATTTTATTGATCTTTCAAATACTAGTTTCTACTCTTAATACAATTGATGTCAATATATATTTTAAAAAGAGCTTCTCGATTGACATTTCTTCTTTCAAACTTAGAAAACATAATTAGTAATCAACTCGTGAATTTTTAATCATGGTTATCAATTTTAAGAAGTAAAATGAATGTCTTTAAAGGAAAACTTTGTTTTTAATAGATAAATATTGCTTCATTTTGTTTTATGAAAATGACTAAGTTACACAATTAAGTTATTGTAACCAATTATATTGTAAATTAATAACTAAATAAAAATACTTTCAAATAAAGGCAATTCTTATAACTTGCAAATCATTTTTCTGAAAGACGTTTATTTGTGATAGTTCATTATTTATTTATTTATTAATCGAATTTGTAACAATAAAATAATTATAATTCAATAGGATTTAAGTTCCATAAATGTTATTACGTTCAAATCAATTCAGATTTAGTCCATCACGTACATAGCATTAAAGATTATCCATAAAATAATTCAGTCTTTGAAAATAAGGGTTAGAAATACCTAAACATTTTACAAAAGTGTATGGAAGGGTTTTCGGACCATGAACTTTTATAGGCATTATGTTTTTTCTTTAATTGTTTACTCAAAAACATTTTTCTTTCACCGATCAAAAGTTTTTCATGAGAAAAGTATTTTTAAGAGGGATATTTTTATACCTTCGATACACGGTCAAAAATATATGTTGTTGTTGTAGTTAATTTACGTCGCACTAGAGTTGCACGATGGGCTATTGGCGACGGTCCGGGAAACACCCCTGAGGATGACTCGAAGACATGCCATCACAATTTTTGATCCTCTGCAGAGGGGATGGCACCCCCGCTTCGGTAGCCCGACGACCTGCACGCGAAGTCTAGCACTTTACGGTAGAACAGTTTAACGAGGACCAATACCGCGCACGCTCGGTCCCTACGCAGACTGATCCAAGTGGTTACCCACCCTCACACTGACCGCAGCCAGTGATGCTTGACTTCGGTGATCTGCTGGGAACCGTGTCTTAACGATCAGTCCACCGTCGGACCAAAAATATATGAAATGTGACAAACTGTTGTGATAGAAGTAAGGATGAGAAAAGTATTAATTGATTAACTCTATTAATTATAACTCTATTAATAATAACTATATCAATTTTAGTAAAATTATTTCATTTGTAAAATTATTTCATGAAGCAATATAATAATATTGCTTCGTTATTATTTATTATTATTATTATTTAACAAATGGAAAACAATTGAGCCGAAACTCTGTTGGAATTTATACTAAAATATTGTGAAAAACGGAAAAGGGTCATAAAGGTAGTTTGCTAATATGACGAAAAGAATTAACTCGTTTTCACTTCAATAGGTGTCTGAATCTGTCTTGTCACAAATATATCAATGTTCGTTTATTCCATTTCTAAACACGGCGCGCAATAGAGTGATCACAACGTGTCCTTAATTTCTTGACGCCATGGAGCTACACTGTTAGAAATTTCTCCGTAAAAATGGTTGGATAAAAATTTATTTAATTATTATTTTACCATATTCAACCATAATAGTCAAATAACAATAAAAAAAATTACACTCATATTGTTGAGTATGAGAAAAAACGTTTGTTGATTGTTTTTACCTAATACGTTTTAAAAGCCAGAATTCTGTTCCCTCCAACTGGACAACCCACCTTTTGAAACCATTTTGTTCCATGTAGCTGGGGTACATGGTGTAGCAGAGAGGGCTAATCGGTCAATCTCATGACTGGTTGAAAAGGGGTTCCATTCCTAGCGTTGACACAATATTTCCTCCACTCCTTCAACACGTGAAGAGTTTCTAGTACTCTTCAATCGGTGACTGTAGACTATAAAATATCTATCATTTAAGCATAAATGGCGCAGCACTTACAGAACTTCAATGTTCGTTTAAGTTTTATTTTAATGGTTTAGAAACCATAGTTCTTCACACAGATTTCTATCCTCCTCTCCTCCCTACCACTATTGGAGTTGTGGATAAAAAGAAAAGTTTTTTTCGTTTTATTTGTTATTAGTTTGTTCTGCATTTATTTATTGCTTTATTAAAATGAAAAAATTACATCGAAAGTTTACTTTGTATTTTTGTTTTTAGTTTCTATACAATATAAATAGATTAATTTATTTTATTACCACGTTTATATTAACTTGCCTTCGTGTATGCCTGTTCGGGTGGAATTTTGTAATCGATTTTAAACTAACTTCCCGACTAACTACAGACTTCAAATTTGGCACATAGTTCAGAATTGGATAACAATGCATGAAAATGAAGAGAAAGAAGACATACAAAGTAAAATAAAATTTAAAAAAAATTAGTATTTTCGCGATTGTGTTTTGTTGTCGGTTTGATTATTTTAAATTGGTGTCACATGTCAGTTGAAAAGTTTTGTGTACAGTTAGAGAAAAAATTGAGATTTTGGAAGTGAGTAAAACAAAAAATTTATAATAATAATAATATTTTTAAAAACCACGTTTTTGTAGTGGAGAATAATAATTAAAAAATAAAAATTTTAAAAACGAAAAAACGAGGGGTGCATGAAATACATAACAGTACATATACACATGCATATACACACTTTCTTATTCATACACATGTACATCCACATACACATACACATGTACATCCACATACACATGCATATACACAAACATATTCCACATACACATCCACATTCTGATACAATTACAGATATACATACACATATTCTCATGAGCACACATACACACACTAATATAACATTACTGTTATGTATTTCATGCGCCCCACGTTTTTCGTTTTTAAAATTTTTATTTTTTTATTATTTTTTTCCACTGCAAAAGCGTATCTTTTATTTTACTAATTTTTTTTTTTTTTTTACTTTACTTAAGTCGTATTTTTAAACTCCGATATTGCGTCTTTCCTCATTCAACAATGTTCTTGACTAGTCTCGCGAACGTCGTTAAATCGGGGCTCTATGGTATTGTTTTTTGACTAGCTGATTAAGATAATTAAGTTTTTTTTTTCTTTCTTGACACTCCAAATGCCCCTCCTCCTCTGAAAACTACGGTTTATATGAAACTACTTACCAAAAATCAATTATTGCCTTTTAAATTTATGGTTGTCTATAGTCTCTATCAATAATAAACAAGGGAAAAAAGTCTTCCTTGGAATAACAAAGTAAAATTGCAATATATTTCT
Source organism: Parasteatoda tepidariorum (assembly GCF_043381705.1). Lineage (NCBI taxonomy): Eukaryota > Metazoa > Arthropoda > Arachnida > Araneae > Theridiidae > Parasteatoda > Parasteatoda tepidariorum. The sequence continues at coordinate 53,438,685 of NC_092210.1, read as the reverse complement.
TAAAACAATCGCCTTGATTCGAAATCGTTTCATAATCTTGAATCATTTAGCCATTGTGGTATATAATTCGAGATAAATTAGTGGATATTTTGGCAACACCTGATATATATATATATATAAATAGTAAAAACTTATGCGAAAACACAATGATGGTTCAACAATTGCATTTCATTTTTGCAAGAAACGAATGTAATATTCAGATCTCTCCAGAATGATTTTAATTTCGGCAATAGAGTGTCCAAAGAGTACCTTATCTTAACTTGCAATCATGACAAATATCCAAGCGTAAAGGGAGAAAAAAAAAGGTGATCATTGAATCCTCCACCCTAAGTATTACAGACATTCATAAATGATGAAACAGCGTGAATTCTGTTCTGAATCCGCAGTCTAAAAATGATTAAAATGAAAGGAAATTTGTTGTTATCTGTGTTCGATCTTCAGCACGAAAAAGCAAAATTCTCGAACGTTTTTACCAAAAAATCTGGACCGACTAAACCGATGAGATTAACCCTAAATACCCCATTAACACCACCATTCAAACGATTAAATTTCCCAGGGGTACCCCCACCCATTTTAATATCCCTTACCGAAAGGCTATCAATGTCAAAAAAGAGAACCGATTACCCTTTTCATATCTGCCATTTTTTTATTATTATTTCGCAGATCTGCAGTAATATTCGTTATATTTTGATAAGGCAACAAGCGATCAGCAAGATCTTGAAATATTACACTTCATATAACTCTACTCTAATTGTTATATTCTAAGTTTAGGATATTAAACACAAGGGGGTGAGGGGGATTGGTCCATTAATAGATTGGAATTTGGCTCTCCGAGATTCCTTATCTCAACTAATTTTGGTGTCATTAATATTACTTTTGGGAACGAGAGTGAAAAGCTATTGATGTATATACATTTTATTGGCATCGTAAGTATGCTTAAGCGCGAAGGTATGACAGGTAAAAAAGGGTTTTTAGAAAAACGAACTAGAACTGTTATTAGTGTAGAACAATGAGTACATTTTTGATTGGCTACGAGAAAGAACTATAAATTCTTCGATTGTTGCAAGAGGAATGAAATATTGAATTCGAGGTGTTCTAGATTTTATCGTATGTGTTCTCTTTTCTATAATGAAGCACCTGCAAAAGGAAAAACTAGCATTAAAATCGTCTATAAAAAAGGAGAAGAGAGTCCAAAATTGTAAATAATTATAATGAAATAATATATTTATAAAATCATAATGTATTATTAATCATATATTACTATTATAGTTATTATTATTATTCTATAATGTACTATATGCTTCACGCAGAAGTACTTAACTATTTTCAAGATATGTCGGTGATATTGCCAAAGTACTCTATGCACTCAGTATTAGTACTTATTTAAAATCTGTCCAGCAGCTATTAAGTCAAACAAACCACCATAAATATGAGTTGAGGACATTGCAGCATAGTAGGCAGTAGAAATATTGAAATTATTTCCATATTTTTCATGAGGTAAGATAGAAAACTCATCCAAATGCTCCATTACGTACTGTACAACTTCTTCACGCATCTTTTGAGTCATACCTTAAGCATCCTATAATAAATATGCTATTGCTCGAAAGAGGCCAGCTCCGTCACCAATAATTGGCATAACATTATGCGGTAAAAAGACCTACAAAGATGGCCTTTTTCGAGCATTAGCATCGTATAATAAATATGCTATTGCTCGAAAAAAGCCAGCTCCGTCTCTAGTAATTGGTATAACATTTGCGGTCGTAGATGGCCTTTTTCGAGCATTTGCATAGTATAATAAATATACTATAGCTCGAAAAAGGCCATCTTTGTCGAATACTTAACTTAATACTAATTATTTCACAAGACAACTTAACGAAATGAATTATTATGCGAAATGAATATGATAGCAAAAATGTTGCCAATTTAGATCGAGAAATACCTGCGTTTTTTGGTGCCGCATAAGAGAAACTAATATTTATATTACAAACAGTGTATAGATAGAGGAACGGGCTCCATTTGTGACAATGCAAATATTACTCGTGACAAAATTTTAGAAAGTGACAGATTTGCGTATTTAATAACAGTTACTATCAGTGATTAGCTGATATGTTATTGTAAGACCGTTCCGTCATCATCAGTTTTCATTGGCTGAAATGTATCACTCGAACTGTTATCAATGTCTTTATTAGCTGCAACATATTGCTGTAACGAGAAATATAACAAATGGTAACTTGCCACGTTTAATTTAAAACTGGGAATAATTTTAAAGAAATCTAATCATGCACAGAAAAAAACCTTAACGAAGTCTTCCGCTTATTGATTCTAAACAGCTCAATTATTCATGAAAATCAAGTTACTTTTGTAACGCCTCCCAATCATGGAATCGATCTTCATTGTATGGTACATAAAATATTAGCGATGTTAAATATGTTCCTAATATTTATCTACTTATCAGTGTCTTTATTAACTGCAACATATTGCTGCAACCAAAAATGTAACTTGTTGCAATTCCAGTTGCTTCGTTTAATCTAAAACTGGATATGATTTTTAAAAAATCTAATCCTGTACAGAAAGAAGCGTTAGGAAGTCTTCCTTTTGATGATTCTGAACAGCTCAGTTATTCATGAAAATCAGGTTACTCCGCAACGCATCCCAATCATGGAATCGATCTTCATTGTCAAAAAATATTAGCGATCTTAAATATGTTCCTAATATTTATCTAGTTACAAGTATCTTTATTAACTGCAACATATTGTTGCAATCAAAAATTTTACATATTGCAATTCCAGTTACTTCGTTTAATTTGAAACTGGATATGATTTTAAAGAAATCTAATCATGTACAGAATACAGACCTAGGGAGTCTTTCTTTTCATGATTCTGAACAACTCAGTGATTCATGAAAATCAAGTTACTTCGCAACGCATCCCAATCATGGAATCGATCTTCATTGTCAAAAAATATTAGCGATCTGAAATATGTTCCTAATTTTTATCTCGTTATCAGTGTCTTTATTAACTGCAACATATTGCTGCGACGGAAAATGTAACACATTGCAATTCCAGTTGCTTCGTTTAATTTAAAACTACGTTTAATTTAAAGCAATATTAAATTTGTTCCATATTTATCTACATAAATATATTGACTCGATTTATCTAGATTAATAGCATTGAAACTGAATAAAAATTTTCCAGGCACATAACGAAACCAAAAATAGTTCAATGAATAGGAAAAAAGTGAGAACGCAATCAGCTTTACATGGTAAAATTAGCTAATTTGTCCTTATTTTAAAAAAAATATTGGGAAAGTATATTTATTTCCAGGAAGATGGAAAAAATTCGAATGCTCAAACGATATCAACTCTCGACTTGCTTTAACTTTAACAAAAATGGAATTCATTACAAGCAAACATTTCTAAGAAGCTAATTGCTGTTTTCAAAGTTATTGATAAAAATTAATCGTTTCAAAAGAATCATTATTTTTGTAATGCAACATTCGTCACACATACCATTTTTTCTAGATTGAAAAAAAAAATAATTAAATTCACTTTCGATTCAACACCAAAAAAAAAAGATAATATCGCAATTTACTTTTTAAAAGTTGTGTACCTGGACATTAAAAGGCATAAAAAAAAAACTTTTGGCTGGTTGCTTTACAGCTAGATGAGATAATAAAGAAGATACAGACAAAAACTGAGTTTTCATCATTTAGCTCCCCTTCTACCACCCCTCCCCCTTTCACTTCATAAAAAATAAAGATTTAAAAAATCACGTGGCATAAACTGACGAATTACGAAAGCTTCAACGCAGGGATAACCGATCGGAAAAATTTTCACTAATACGTCAACACAGTACAAACTTTTAAAAAAATATATATTGCTCTTTTTTTTTCCTTGCTCATTTAATTTTTATCGTTATTTTCTTAACTACCTATAATCACAAATACATCGCTAGAAAAAAAAATATTATTTACTTTTTTACAACGCTTTCCCCCCCTCTTTCTTCCCCTTCGCCCTCTTATAAGTTCAGTGAAAATTAATGGCATCAGTTTTGTCGTACTTCCGGTTTTCGAAAAGTATCCGTGTAAATTAGAGAGATAGAAGAAATGAAAGAAGAAGTAGAGGGAAGGGGGGGAGTTAAAAGAACAAAGTTTAAAGGGGGTAGAAAAAAATTCCTACGTTATTTGTCCAAAGCGACCTCCCCCCCTTTCCCGATCCTTTTTCTCCTGATCTTATGTTTATCCAGCGTGCTTCTCTCTAATGGAGGTCGCTTTCATTAAGACTGTTTTTCTCCTTTATCATCAGGCTATTCGAACGGAAACGGGGTTCATTATAAACGTATCGATTTTTTTACTCATTTAAAACTTAAAATTGATTTTGTCATAGAAGAACAAGAATAAGAACACTTTTTAAAGACACAAAGTAATGACCATAATTAACATTAAATCAATAATTCATTACTGTCAGCAGCGCACCAAAAATGCCCCCGCTCTTATATGCATATACGCATAGAAATATAGAAAAAGGGGGAAAAAAAGACGGAAAAAAAATTTCCCTTTTCTAAAACTGAACATAATTAGTGTTCGTATGTCAATATTTGTCACGGCTGAGTTTCAAATAACGCTGAATTCCAAAGGTTGATTTTTAAGAAACTTTTGATACATGAAAGCGCGTTATTGCATTTTTTTTTTCACTCTTGACACTGTCGGAAAAATGTTGGGCGGCCATTAGCTGACCGCATGTTCCCATCGATTGAGCATCCGTTAAAGAGAGGAGGTATCCTTAAATCTAGGTAGCTATTTTTTTCTTAAAACTGAGAACTAATGACTGTCATTTGGCGTACAATATAGTCAAAAAGATAAATAAATAAAAAATAAAGTTATTATTTATTCATGTTGTTTTACAGCGTTCTTTCTCAATAGTAATGAGCGCGATGATTAAAGACCATTTTTGAATGAGAAATTTGTTCATTCGCGATAGAAGCTTCGCGAAGGTTGCTCGTATATTGGACGAATAATTTGGCGTATCTGAAAATTAATTTTTCGCGCGATATTTAGTTTTAAGGTTTACATAATTGGTAATTAGTTTCCACTTTATTCGTGTAATTTATTAGCGCATATTTCAATCTTTCCTTTTTATTAAACTTTTATTATGACCATCCATTAATTTACAGATAAGTGAAGAATAAGTTAAATTATGAAAGTGTATATTAATGATTCAATGTTGATTATTGTTATCTAAATAAAAACTCGATATGCAAAGGAATTCATTCATTTTATAAAGGTCACAAGAGAAAACTAGATTTTTTATTTTCAACAATCGTTCACTCAACTTTTCCAATTTACAAATGAAATCGCACAATGTACTCTGTTATTTTTGTTCACTAAATTAAGTCAGACATTACTAGGTTAACTTTATTAACACTTGTGTTTGTGATAAACTTAGAATAAAACATAAAATTTACTTCAAGCTATATGAAAAATTTTATGAAAACTTTATTAACACTTGTGTTTGTGATAAACTTAGTTAATAAGTTGAATTATGAAAGCGTATATTAATGATTCAATGTTGATTATTGTTATCTAAATAAAAACTCGATATGCAAAGGAATTCATTCATTTTATAAAGGTCACAAGAGAAAACTAGCTTTCTTATTTTCAACAATCGTTCACTCAACTTTTCCAATTTACAAATGAAATCGCTAAATATATTCTGTTATTTTTGTTCACTAAATTAAGTCAAACATTACTATGTTAACTTTATTAGCACTTGTGTTTGTGATAAACTTAGATTAAAACATGAAGTTTACTTCAAGTTGTATGAAAAATTTTATAATAACCATTCTTTACGAAGAAAGAAAATCTAAACTTTTTACAATACGACAATATTTTGATATCTTGCTGCCTGTATGTTACTGCGAGAGCTTGTATATTACTTGTATGTTACTGCGAAAGAAAAGAATTTATATTTTAAACCAGCGTTGGACAGCCGATCCAATTCTGAGTTTGCGACTACCTATGTTCAACTCCATAGCTTTGTAATTTTGAACCCTACCCAGAAGACGAAGTAACTCCTGTATCAATGCATTGGGACAAACTAGCCTTCATAAAATATCATGAGGGAACTAACATACATTTGCGTCCATCCATGATGAGAAAAACCACGAAAACTTTCCACGATTAGTTTGACGCTAAGGGGATTCTAAACCATGATCCGTTTACCACTGAGGATATTTTACGTCAACACTGTGGTCAGTGTGAACCGGGAGTTGAATTCGTACCATTCATCCATTGCAGAGATTTAGACCTGGGTCACCTCATAGAGAGACGAACGCTCGATTCCCTGAGCCACCATGACTCTAAAATTAGTGAATGTCAATATTCTCCGGTAAGAAAATTTTTTTTGGAATCTCTGTTAGAATGTTGCACATTAAGGATTACAAATTAAAATTTTTGTGAGGGCAAAAAGACGCGAATATAATCTGGCAAGTCAATACTAAAAAAGGCGAGTGTACAGAACATCAAAACCCGTTTGATTGAGGAAGGAAAGGAGCTCAAAGATGGTTATTAGAAACTTTTTCTAATTTTACCGGCAATCAAGAAAGTTTTTATGCTCCTATTTTCTTTAATAATGAACTGTCTGACTTTATTAATGTTTTCTTTTCATTTTTTAAGCGTTAATTTTCGATTGGTGATTGAAATGGCGCAGAGGCGTTGACTTATGGCAACAGTATGCATGCTTTTACCATTAGCGTGTGGATAGTCATAGGAGAAGGAAGTGCATTAGTGTCTGTCTTGCTTTTTACACAAATAAGTAAAATTTTAAGTTAGAAAACTGTATGGAACTGAAAACTATATCAAACATAGTTCTTAAAGAAAGCATCGTAGAAATTGTAGAAAATATTTTTGACTTTGACAATTAAATGCGAAAAATATTATGAAGGAGGGGGGGGGGGACATTACCTTAAGCGTTACACACAAACGAAAAAACGAAAAGATTCCATTCGCAAACGCAAGCATGAAGCCCTTCCCTCACCAAAGTGGTTGAGAGAATTGAAACCTACCGAAGAGCGAATGGTGACTCTCCGAACCCCCTTCATGCAAATACGAGAACTGGGTGTTGATCACCAGTTAGGGATAAAAGGATCCATGGTTAACGTACCCAATAACTTGCACAAGACCGTAGACTGTCTTCCACGCAATATAAATGATTCATTCACTATTCATGTAAAATTGGGGAAAAACCTAGGTTTCAAATCATATATCATGTATGAACTTGTGAATCCGAAACGGGTGTATGATGTAGCTTACAATTTCCTTCAAACACCATTGTACCAATCCGAAAATGTTAATATTGATCTCGATTGGCTGTTCAATGTCTATTCAGTCATCAAAAGAATTTACACAGAATGTGTCTGAGCTACATTTAAATATGTCTGCGAAATTGTGTACCGAGCACTTCAGGACTAAAAGTAAAAGATGTCCAAGATGAAAACACAATAAAGTTTCTTTTTCAAACAAAATTGGACAACAACCATTTTGCCATTTTGCAAACCTGTGATCGCCGTAAGGCGATTCACAATTTTCTTCATTTTGTAGTGAATCGTATTTATATTATTTTAATTTTATCTAATTTTTATTATTATTTTTTCTTTTCGTAAAAGTCAATACCAAGTATTTATAATCAAAAGAATATGCATTAAATCTTCGTTATTTGTTAAATTCTCAGGTTTTAAAGTTATACATTTGTTATGAACTAAGAAAAAGTTCCATTTTTTTTTAAAAAATATTATCATTTCGTTAGTCTTATTTATAACACTTTGAATTTAAAAATTACTCCGGAATTAATATTAATAGGTATTTGGAGACTTGTCATTAAATTGAAAGCTACTGGATCAAGTTACACTAAATATAGTAACAATATTCTTCGGACTGCGAGAATCAAATTTCTAGAATTAGAACAAAGACATTTTTCAAAAAATGTTGACATTGCATTTAAGAAATATTTTAAAATAATTTTGAAAAATGTGATAAAACACTTAAAAACAAAAAGTTTTAAAATGTTTTGCTAGTTTGAAATATAATTGCAGTTACTAAAATCAATTTTATTGCTAATTAAAATTAATTTTTGTTGTTTTTATTTTTACAACAAAAAAAATTTAAAATTTTAAGTTTTAACCCCTTACATTACCTTGTTTACATTCTATCATATGTTTAACCACCCAATATCATAGTATGTGATCCAATGTTTTTTTTGCAACAAGAATCAAAACACCCCTTATCCTTTTTGGATTGCTTATTACATTGTACAACATGGGAAATGTCCTTCACATGAACCCCTTGTTATTTTTGAATTGCTTATTACATTGTACAACATGGGAAATGTCCTTCACGTGAACTTTTTATTATTTTTGAATTGCTCATTACACTGTGCAACATGGGGAATTTCCTTCACATGAACCCGTCGTTATTTTTGGATAGCTAATTACACTGTACAACCTGGAAAATTTCCTTAAATGTAACTATGTGTTCTCGTTTTTTTTTTTTTTTTTTTTTTTTTTTTTTTTTTTTTTTTTTTTTTTTTTGGCTGATAATAACGAATTTGTAGTTATTTTTTATTCACTTCGCATGATTTTCCCAAATATCTACATTTTATCTTTTTTCATACTGTATCAGCAGTAACAATTTACAGGCAAAAGAACTGTTATATGATTAGCACTAGGATCGTCACCAACTTGGAGACCATTTTGGTGATCTTGGCGACATTTTTGACGACAAAGGCTTCATTTACCTTCCCGAAGTTTTTAAGCTCTAGGTGCCTTAGGAAGCGAAATCCTTGTAAATAGCTGTATATATTTCTTTATTTCTTTTTTTTTTCTCGTATTATTGTATTAACCTCATGTATCTAACTGCGATTTATTTTACCATGTCCCCTCCCCTGATTTTGAGCTTAGGCTGACCATTTATTATTAACACTGAGACGAATGAGTTAGGGCCCCTGACGGGGCCGATACTTAGGTAACTATATGACATAGACATAGGCATAGGAAGCGAAATATCCAAATTAACACTTTACTAGAATCTTGATTTTTTTTTTTTTTTTTTTTGCATTTGTAATTTTGATTTATGAATCGTAAATGCCTTTTGTTGTTTGAAAATCGCATTGTTTATTCTAAAGGACAGAAGAAAAAGCATTTAAATTTATTCTTCATCGTTACTCTGCTGTGTAATTTAAAGAAAAGTAAGAGAGAGGAGAGAGTGAAAAAAAAGAAAAAGATAGTGCTAAATGATGTAATTTTAAAAAACAACGTAAACCTCATTTTTTTTTATTACTGCATAGATCTTACAAACTCCACGCAAGTCATGAATTTTTCACCATTTAAGACTATAAACCAAAATAAATTTTAAAAAATTTATCAAAAATAAATATAGAAGGAAAAAACGAACTAAATAAATAAATAAAATAGAGAGAGAGAAAAACGAAACTATTGGTAATTAAGAACTAAACGCGAAACAAAATAACAACGGAGTTTGATTGTTGAGCAATGTATCAATCAAAATCAGCCAGAAAAAATAATTGAAATTGAAAAAATCATTGAAAATCAAAATTAGCCAGCCTCCCAGATCATGTTATTTAACAAAGTTTGAGCTTTTTTGAAATATATGCTCTTTACCACAAATTCAAAATGGCCCACACCTTGAAGAAGAAACCTGAGAGCTATATCAATGATATTCAACCACATTTATGAAAAATGATTAATTAAAATTTCCACGACAAAAAGCGTATGTCACATCAAAATCGCAGAGACCATCTTCCCAATTTGTGATTCCACACATAACCCACATATTATTCCATACTATATACTAATCGAATCTATAAACAAAACCGCATTTTATGAATTAAAAATCTATGTTTTATCTTAAAATTACTTCTTACATGGATTTTGGTACATCCTTTAAACATTTAAGGAGTTGTTTCGCAATCATATCAAAATATTGATACTCGAACAGACGACAATAAAAGAAAAATAAGAGATTGCTTCGATTATCTTTTCCAACTGAAATGAATTATTTTTAATTAGTTTAAGAAATCATTTTACCTGTATAATTTTGCAATCAAACTAACTAACGAATTCAATGCTAAAAAAATTTCAAAAAAAACTAATATTAATGAGCTGATTCTTTGGTGAAACGATAAAAACGAAAAACTTCATGAATAAAATGCGCTACAATTGATACTCCGAATCTAATTCTTTCTATTATTGTCTTCTGGTAATGACAAAGAACGTGTTGGAATAATGGGTACTTATAAATTCAAAAATTTCGAATGATCGAATCCCCTGCCTAAGGTTTTGCCGCTTCTAATTAGCTGAGACCATTAACAAAACTCATATTTTCTTTTTTTTCATATCCCTTTCTCTTCTAATACTCCTTCGGCAGTTAAAGCTCCTTTTTTAAAGTCAAAATTATTATTGAAACGAAAATGAAAGAAAAAAAAGGAGTACTAATAGACGAAAGAAAATGAATTTAATCATTTCGACTTTGCAGAACTCATGAAAGATTCATCGAGTTTTGAGCTTACAGTGGGCAATTTGACATTTCCCCAAATTGTAAATGAGTCGGCCTTAATCTCTGCGCCGCTATTAAAGTTCTGAATAATTTAATACAGAGGACTTTTTGGTTCTTTAAAATCTTCTCTTCGATTCACCTGCATGTTGTTAAAAACCGAGTTCTTGACGTTATTCTTTTAATTGTGTGTAGCCGTTTCTAATCGTCGTCGTAAAAGGGACATCACACCGTACTTATTTGGACTATCTTGCAATTCACACGGGTGGATACGATGTAGATTTGGATCCAGTTAGACGTTAAACGAACTGTCTTTCTGTTTTAAAATATATTGTTTAGAAAATACTTGCATCAGAAATTATTTTCTTTTTTGCACAGTTTTTAATTTTAAAATAAATATTTGATAACATTTAGTGATTATAATTATTTTATGTAAAAAAAAATTCCTGGTTTTTAAAATGTTTATTTTTATTCACCTGCATGTTGTTAAAAACCGAGTTCTTGACGTTATTCTTTTAATTGTGTGTAGCCGTTTCTAATCGTCGTCGTAAAAGGGACATCGCACCGTACTTATTTGGACTATCTTGCAATTCACACGGGTGGATACGATGTAGATTTGGATCCAGTTAGATGTTAAACGAACTGTCTTTCTGTTTTAAAATATATTGTTGAGAAAATACTTGCATCAGAAATTATTTTCTCTTATGGATAGTTTTTAATTTTAAAATAAATATTTGATAACATTTAGTGATTATAATTATTTTATGTAAAAAAAAATTCCTGGTTTTTAAAATGTTTATTTTTATTCACCTGCATGTTGTTAAAAACCGAGTTCTTGACGTTATTCTTTTAATTGTGTGTAGCCGTTTCTAATCGTCGTCGTAAAAGGGACATCGCACCGTACTTATTTGGACTATCTTGCAATTCACACGGGTGGATACGATGTAGATTTGGATCCAGTTAGATGTTAAACGAACTGTCTTTCTGTTTTAAAATATATTGTTGAGAAAATACTTGCATCAGAAATTATTTTCTCTTATGGATAGTTTTTAATTTTAAAATAAATATTTGATAACATTTAGTGATTATAATTATTTTATGTAAAAAAAAATTCCTGGTTTTTAAAATGTTTATTTTTATTCACCTGCATGTTGTTAAAAACCGAGTTCTTGACGTTATTCTTTTAATTGTGTGTAGCCGTTTCTAATCGTCGTCGTAAAAGGGACATCGCACCGTACTTATTTGGACTATCTTGCAATTCACACGGGTGGATACGATGTAGATTTGGATCCAGTTAGATGTTAAACGAACTGTCTTTCTGTTTTAAAATATATTGTTGAGAAAATACTTGCATCAGAAATTATTTTCTCTTATGGATAGTTTTTAATTTTAAAATAAATATTTGATAACATTTAGTGATTATAATTATTTTATGTAAAAAAAAATTCCTGGTTTTTAAAATGTTTATTTTTATTCACCTGCATGTTGTTAAAAACCGAGTTCTTGACGTTATTCTTTTAATTGTGTGTAGCCGTTTCTAATCGTCGTCGTAAAAGGGACATCGCACCGTACTTATTTGGACTATCTTGCAATTCACACGGGTGGATACGATGTAGATTTGGATCCAGTTAGATGTTAAACGAACTGTCTTTCTGTTTTAAAATATATTGTTGAGAAAATACTTGCATCAGAAATTATTTTCTCTTATGGATAGTTTTTAATTTTAAAATAAATATTTGATAACATTTAGTGATTATAATTATTTTATGTAAAAAAAAATTCCTGGTTTTTAAAATGTTTATTTTTATTCACCTGCATGTTGTTAAAAACCGAGTTCTTGACGTTATTCTTTTAATTGTGTGTAGCCGTTTCTAATCGTCGTCGTAAAAGGGACATCGCACCGTACTTATTTGGACTATCTTGCAATTCACACGGGTGGATACGATGTAGATTTGGATCCAGTTAGATGTTAAACGAACTGTCTTTCTGTTTTAAAATATATTGTTGAGAAAATACTTGCATCAGAAATTATTTTCTCTTATGGATAGTTTTTAATTTTAAAATAAATATTTGATAACATTTAGTGATTATAATTATTTTATGTAAAAAAAAATTCCTGGTTTTTAAAATGTTTATTTTTATTCACCTGCATGTTGTTAAAAACCGAGTTCTTGACGTTATTCTTTTAATTGTGTGTAGCCGTTTCTAATCGTCGTCGTAAAAGGGACATCGCACCGTACTTATTTGGACTATCTTGCAATTCACACGGGTGGATACGATGTAGATTTGGATCCAGTTAGATGTTAAACGAACTGTCTTTCTGTTTTAAAATATATTGTTGAGAAAATACTTGCATCAGAAATTATTTTCTCTTATGGATAGTTTTTAATTTTAAAATAAATATTTGATAACATTTAGTGATTATAATTATTTTATGTAAAAAAAAATTCCTGGTTTTTAAAATGTTTATTTTTATTCACCTGCATGTTGTTAAAAACCGAGTTCTTGACGTTATTCTTTTAATTGTGTGTAGCCGTTTCTAATCGTCGTCGTAAAAGGGACATCGCACCGTACTTATTTGGACTATCTTGCAATTCACACGGGTGGATACGATGTAGATTTGGATCCAGTTAGATGTTAAACGAACTGTCTTTCTGTTTTAAAATATATTGTTGAGAAAATACTTGCATCAGAAATTATTTTCTCTTATGGATAGTTTTTAATTTTAAAATAAATATTTGATAACATTTAGTGATTATAATTATTTTATGTAAAAAAAAATTCCTGGTTTTTAAAATGTTTATTTTTATTCACCTGCATGTTGTTAAAAACCGAGTTCTTGACGTTATTCTTTTAATTGTGTGTAGCCGTTTCTAATCGTCGTCGTAAAAGGGACATCGCACCGTACTTATTTGGACTATCTTGCAATTCACACGGGTGGATACGATGTAGATTTGGATCCAGTTAGATGTTAAACGAACTGTCTTTCTGTTTTAAAATATATTGTTGAGAAAATACTTGCATCAGAAATTATTTTCTCTTATGGATAGTTTTTAATTTTAAAATAAATATTTGATAACATTTAGTGATTATAATTATTTTATGTAAAAAAAAATTCCTGGTTTTTAAAATGTTTATTTTTATTCACCTGCATGTTGTTAAAAACCGAGTTCTTGACGTTATTCTTTTAATTGTGTGTAGCCGTTTCTAATCGTCGTCGTAAAAGGGACATCGCACCGTACTTATTTGGACTATCTTGCAATTCACACGGGTGGATACGATGTAGATTTGGATCCAGTTAGATGTTAAACGAACTGTCTTTCTGTTTTAAAATATATTGTTGAGAAAATACTTGCATCAGAAATTATTTTCTCTTATGGATAGTTTTTAATTTTAAAATAAATATTTGATAACATTTAGTGATTATAATTATTTTATGTAAAAAAAAATTCCTGGTTTTTAAAATGTTTATTTTTATTCACCTGCATGTTGTTAAAAACCGAGTTCTTGACGTTATTCTTTTAATTGTGTGTAGCCGTTTCTAATCGTCGTCGTAAAAGGGACATCGCACCGTACTTATTTGGACTATCTTGCAATTCACACGGGTGGATACGATGTAGATTTGGATCCAGTTAGATGTTAAACGAACTGTCTTTCTGTTTTAAAATATATTGTTGAGAAAATACTTGCATCAGAAATTATTTTCTCTTATGGATAGTTTTTAATTTTAAAATAAATATTTGATAACATTTAGTGATTATAATTATTTTATGTAAAAAAAAATTCCTGGTTTTTAAAATGTTTATTTTTATTCACCTGCATGTTGTTAAAAACCGAGTTCTTGACGTTATTCTTTTAATTGTGTGTAGCCGTTTCTAATCGTCGTCGTAAAAGGGACATCGCACCGTACTTATTTGGACTATCTTGCAATTCACACGGGTGGATACGATGTAGATTTGGATCCAGTTAGATGTTAAACGAACTGTCTTTCTGTTTTAAAATATATTGTTGAGAAAATACTTGCATCAGAAATTATTTTCTCTTATGGATAGTTTTTAATTTTAAAATAAATATTTGATAACATTTAGTGATTATAATTATTTTATGTAAAAAAAAATTCCTGGTTTTTAAAATGTTTATTTTTATTCACCTGCATGTTGTTAAAAACCGAGTTCTTGACGTTATTCTTTTAATTGTGTGTAGCCGTTTCTAATCGTCGTCGTAAAAGGGACATCGCACCGTACTTATTTGGACTATCTTGCAATTCACACGGGTGGATACGATGTAGATTTGGATCCAGTTAGATGTTAAACGAACTGTCTTTCTGTTTTAAAATATATTGTTGAGAAAATACTTGCATCAGAAATTATTTTCTCTTATGGATAGTTTTTAATTTTAAAATAAATATTTGATAACATTTAGTGATTATAATTATTTTATGTAAAAAAAAATTCCTGGTTTTTAAAATGTTTATTTTTATTCACCTGCATGTTGTTAAAAACCGAGTTCTTGACGTTATTCTTTTAATTGTGTGTAGCCGTTTCTAATCGTCGTCGTAAAAGGGACATCGCACCGTACTTATTTGGACTATCTTGCAATTCACACGGGTGGATACGATGTAGATTTGGATCCAGTTAGATGTTAAACGAACTGTCTTTCTGTTTTAAAATATATTGTTGAGAAAATACTTGCATCAGAAATTATTTTCTCTTATGGATAGTTTTTAATTTTAAAATAAATATTTGATAGCATTTAGTGATATTAATAATTTTATGTAAAGAATTTTTTTTTCTGGTTTTTGAAATATTTAGTTTTATTCACCTCTATGTTGTTAAAAATTGTGATACTGCTCATTTAATTGTATGTAGCTATTTCTAATTAAAAAGTAAGATTTCTTTCAAGTTTGCAATCGGTTTTTCTCTCCAAAAGCTACGATATTTTCGAATGATATTTTTAGTCTATTTTTTGTCGAAATGTGTAAGTTTAAAAAATTACATATTATATGGGATTGCATAAATCTTGCGAAAAACTTCTAGAGGATTTAGGGCACACTATCAGGATTCAAACTGTATTGTAGCTCATGGCTGGAATTTTTTTTATGCATTATTTTTATTACCGTCGGTGAAAAACCGACCCAATTTATTGGGTTTACGACTACTAATGTTCAGTTCCGTAGCCTTGTAATTTTGAACCCAATCCAGAAGACAAGGGAACTCCTGGATCAAGTATCGGGAGACATTTGCCTTCGTGGAGAAATTTTTGATGAAACTAACCCGCATTTGCGTTACATGGAGTGGCACACCACGAAAACCTCCCATGGTTAGCCTGACGGCAAGGGAACTCTCACCCATGATCCGTCTACCAGTAAGGATATTTTGCGCACCTATCTGCATCTAACGACATTTCCGGACATGGGTTCCTACACATTTTTAATCCTGATTTATTGTCGATGAAACGGCCTGACGATTGTTGCTAAAAAGAACGCGATCCTTGCTTCTATTTAAGATATTACTTTAATATTAACAAATTACGAAACTTATTTTTCCAAGAGCACTTACGATTAGCACTAGAGTTTAATTAAATCTTAGAAAATTTATTACGTTTATTTTAAAAGTTTTGCCTTATAATAGATAGTAATTCACTCTTTTCTTTTTATATATAAAGTTGTTTATAAAAGAGTTTAGTTATAAAAGTCTTTAATTAAGTATATTTTGTTTCTTGTGTCTTAAAAATACCTCTGACTTAGTAAGAAGCATCCATTGAACTCGTTTAATTAAACATTGACGAATCTCAAATAAAATTGCAAAGTCACAAACAACAAAATCTTTAAGCAATCTCTATCCAATTTTTTCACCATATTCGATTGTAATAATATCTTATAAAAGGTAGTTCTACACAAATATTTCTTTAATGATACGTGTTAATTTGTGAGTACGAAAAATAAAACAGTTTAGATGAGGTGTAGTTCGAATTTTGTTCAACAAAAGTAAGCGTGTGGTGTGAATCAAGATTTAATTAAATCTCAACAATTTTACTCCTAAAGCTCGTTTCATATTACAACCCTGATTACGCTAATTCTAATGCGTAAAAATACAGTCCGGCGGAGAAAGAATACTCATTCAATTTCAGACTTAATTGCAACTACGAAAGTCTTGAATAGAATTAGATGTGAGATGAAAATAAAAAATATCTATATATATTAAATAAAAATAAAAAAAAATCCCTCGGCGTCTCCCGATTAATATATATTGAAGATTTGCATTTGAGGTTAGGAATTTGAGAAACTTAGCCGCAAGATTGAAATTATTCTTGTGTTGTTGTTTTAGTTTCGGTAATTAATAGTTAATGACCCAAAGGCGTTGTAAACCTTTCTTACTTAAAAATTCAAAAATACTTGATTAATAACATGATAAGTTAATTAAGATTTTCTAGTAATTTAGTAAGACACTGATAAAAAAAAAGTATGGGAAACTGCTAAATAAATGCAGCCATCCAAGGAAAAGAGTAGGTGCCAGAGGAATCTAAAAATGCTAATAACTAAAAACACAAATAAATAAAATAATCAGGCTTAGTAGTCTGTATGTAAATCGGTTCATTTCGTTTTGCTGCTCTTTTATTTCAAACAATAGGTGAGTTGTTTTCAGTTTTTTTTTTGTTAATATTTCTTAACCCTAAAACTATCTTCTTCTTTTGAAATCTCGTGAAGGTAAATTTTGCCTCATGCAGTGATTTTAATATTTAACTTTGACGCTATGCTTTTGATTGTTTTTTTAGATAATTATTGTAGAACAGTTCTTAGAAGATGTGGTTAATTAATAACGACTTCAATAATTTAACCGGTCTGCGGTTGATCTTTTTTTTTATATACCTTTTCCATGCATGTTTGATGCAAAATGCTGATTGTTTAGTGATTATAGACTTTATAATCAAGTGAATAATTGCATTTATAATGATTAGAATCTTCCACGTCAGAGATATGGTCTTCGTAAAAGTAATCAAGCGGAGAAGCGCGCGAAAACAAAAAAATTCATTATTTCCTTAATTTAATTAATGAACTACGAGGTAGAGGCCTAAATTAAAATCTAAAGTTATTCTTTTAAAAACTATGCATTCATGGAGGCTCTCAATTTTAATTTTCTTTGCATGTACATTAATATTATTATTTAAAGCCTGATGAAGTGTGAGAAAATAAACAAAAGAGATTATTGAAAAGTTATTGTTTCAGAGTAATTCTCATAAATTTTGTACTGAAATAAAATTAATAAAATAAACCGCGATAATTAAAAAAATAATATGCGTTCATAAAAGATTTACTGTTTTAATCAGTTTTTTTTTCTAAGGTAACGTTTTCGAGCATTAGTATTAGTATGTAATCGCTTTCTCTTTAGAATGTATTGTCATGTAAATGATATTTGCGTACGTTTCTTATTCACTTTGTTGTGTGTAAATAAAATTTATTAGTGCTCACAAATATAAGTTTGTTAATAAAACAAAAATAAAAACTTATATACATTATTTTACTTTATGCAAATTATGAAGTTCTTCCCTACATTAATTTTATACTCGAAAACAATATGTGCTAACAAAATACTAATTTTTTAATCTATTTTGAAAAATCCTTTCTTGTTTTGTTAACTATGCATACGATGCTTATGTTATTAAATAAAATTCTCATTATAGATAATTTAGTTTTTATTTTTTAATTTAAAACACTTCTTTAAATATTGTAATAAACAAATTCCCGAACAACTAATATAAAAAGAAATACTTGTCATTTTAGACTGTAAATGCTTTTTTAATATTTTAAATATATTATACTTATTTTGCTACTCAAATTCCTTCATTTCTTTTTTATACTTTATTTTTATTATTTTACATTTCATATTTCATTAACGCTTTGTTTTATTTCGCTTATACATGAATGATTGTTTGATAGTTTGTCATTTGTTGTTTTTTCTTTTAGTTCACATACGTATAATGCTAATTTTACACTATCTTTGTATTTATTTTTCAAAAATTAAATTGGCAATTCAACTTTTTTTCTTAATTTAAGCTTCTTTATTTTAGAAACGCCCTTTGGATGAACTAAAGAAGCTGTGCTTAGCGGAAATTGAAAAAATGTCTAAGGAGGAAATATTAGACATAATTTCAGGTAAAAATGAAACTACTTATTTTTAGAAAAGATTTTATTTGAATGTTGCTAATTAGTAAGTTTGATATAACTTACAAAAATGTTATAAAACCTATTTCTTTACAAAAAATTTAAGTACTGTTTTATTTAAATTAAAAACAGAAGTTTGAAATTAATAATGTGTAATTCTATATCACGTGTGAAACAATCAGGGTTATATGGGTTTTTTTACCACAGGTTTTTTTTTATAAATAAGAATAACTATAGAGCTCTGCTACCTGCTTGTTTAACTCACCAACCTCCACAATTGTTTCGCAATTCCGTATTTCTTGGCGATAAACAAATTAGATCAGTGGTTCCCAACCTGGGGGCGATAATCCTTAGGGGGCGACGAGTATTCAAAAGATAAAAATTGCTAATAATATTAATAACAAAAGCTGTTTGAGATTGAAATTGAAAATATATATGAAACTTATGGTTCTGGTGTAGACAAAGAATTATGATAGTTAAAAATTTAAAAAAAATTCAAGTGCAATATCGTTTTCGTCATACGTTTTGATATCGCAGGTGGAAATCTGATAAGTCACTCTGTTCCTCTGAGCAATAATACTGTTTCCTGCGTATTGATGAGATGGCCGTCAACGTTGAATCAAAACTCATCCAAATTTTTGAAAGAAGGTAAATTTGCGTTGCAGATTGATGAATCAACTGTGATAGATAACAAAGCTGTTTTAGCTTACGTGAGATTCATAAATGAGAGTAAGGATATTAACTAGGAAATGTTGTTTACAAGAACTTTGAACACAGATACAAAAGGATCGTCGATTTTTAAATTGGTCAAAGATTATTTTGAGGAAAAAGAAATTCCCCTCACAAGTGTAAGGGCTTGTGCAACAGATGGTGCTCCAACTATGTCTGGAGTGTCTGGGTCACCTTAAAAAAGAAATACCGGAAGTTATCTCACAATTCATTATGTCGTCATTCATTATTCATCATCGTCAACTTTTGGCTGCAAAAAATTGTTTATTTCTGGCATCAATAAAATAAAAGCTAATTCTCCTAATAACCGTTTGTTCCGAGAACTTTGCCATGAAAATGATGAAGATTTCGAATTCCTGCTCCTACATACAGCTGTGAGATGACTTTCAAAATTAAACTGAGCCGTTTTTTCGAATTGCTGGATTCGGTTACTGAGTTTCTCGACACCACTGATCCTGTTTTAAGTGAGAATTCGAAGTACACAAGCAACGCAAGTTGGAAACTGCGTACCTCACTGATAGTTTTGAAAAAATGAAGGAAATCAACGTAAAACTTCAAGGAAACAAAATTAACATTATCAAGGCTAAGGGAATCATATCTTCATTCATCGCCAAGTTTGATATCTACAAGTCAAACATGAGTCGCAAAGAGCTAATGCAATTTCCAACTCTTAAAAAGTGTTCAATGGCAGATATCGAGATTCTCGAAAAAAAATCTTAATTTTTACTGATCACCTTAATCAGTTATGGAATCAAGATTTAAAGATTTGATGAAATTAGAAATTGCGGATTGGATTTTCGATCCTTTCTCTTTTGAAGTTGTGGATAAGCTCACCTCCTCTTTGTAGACTGAGTTTTTAGATTTGAAGTATGACTGTGAGGCTAAAGTCGTCTTTAAAAAATACGGTTACGAGTTAGCTTGGGTAAAGCTTATGGACACTTATCCACAATTGTGGAAACAAACTGAGCCGCTTCTCATCTCATTCCCGTCAACATATTTAGTGGAGAGAGGATTTAGTTCTGTCTTCCAGCTGCTCACAAAGCAAAGAGATAGGTTGGACCCGCGTTTAAATCTGACGAGCATAAAACCTGACATTCAAGCTTTAACTTGAAATATCCCAAGCACAGGGCAGTCATTGAAGTGGTAAAAATGTACTTTCTCACTCTTCATTTTTTTTCTCAAATTTTAGTTGTTAACGTTTTAACTTTTTCTTGATTACATTAAAATATGAATTTAAATAAATGTACTTTTGTTTTGATTATAACGTTTTAAATATCATTTCTTTTAGGAGAAAAAAGATCCACAATTTTTTTAATTAATAAGAATGACAGGATAAATGTGCCTCCTTATTTGCATTACAGTTTAAATTAAAATCAAATAGCTTAGCATATTTTCAGTGTTTGGTTGCTCACAAGCAACAATGAATGATTTTTTGAGCTAAAAGAGAAAGGGGCGATGTGTGTCAGCCAGCCACAAGAGGTTGGGAACCACTGAATTAGATCAAAACTAAAAAAATATTTAATTTAAAAGCTCCTAAAATTTTTATAATATTAACATAAATTTGGTAACAGATTATTGGGATAAATTTAAACCTAATAATTTGCTCAGTTACCATTACAACTTCTAAACTGTAAAAAATTTCAGATCAAATCACTGTAAAAAATTCCAGATCAAATTACGGTAAGAAAGTACCGCCATTCAGGGTGCCAGTACTTTTTACCTTAAAACCCATTTTTACCGGAGCATGTTACGAAACTAAAATCTGATGTACCGTAATTTTCACAGTGAAATCACTCTAATAAAAATAAATATCACTGTAAAAATTACTGTATAATATTTTACGGTAGAAATGGATTTTATGAATAATGCACCCATGTGCCAGTAATATGGATTTTACGGATACTGCAATCAGCCAGTACGTCGTTTTACCGTAATTTAATCCAAAATTATTTACAGTGTGTCTTCCGCAACATTACTCTTAATTCAGTGGAATAGTATTTAAAGGTAAGGACTATAATGCAAAAGCATGATTTTGAACAAAATTTATGAAATTGAGTTTATTATAAATTTAAAATTCCTGTAGTCGTAGCTTTCTAAAAATACTTATAATACTTTCTAACTAACTATGCACTAACTAAAAATACTTTCTAAAAATACTTATTTGTACTACAATTATTTACTAAGTTATAGCAGTTTTTGTGCAAGGTGATAAAAGTGGATAGACTAGTGATTTTTTATGTCTTTAAATGCGTTTATCTTAAAATAAGTTTTTTTTTCACATATTTCACCACCTTAAGCACGATATCTCATATTGTTTTTAAAATAGTTGTCTACAATTTTTCATGAGTGTTTGTGTTTATAGCACGCATGTTTTGAACTACAAACTAAGAGAAAAAAGTAAAATTTCTTTTTTTATGCATGTTTTTTCGTAAAGACACGTTCAGAAATTTTTAAAAATGTGATTTTTTAACTGCGTTGATCCCTTAATCAATAGTACATGCACTTGCTTTTAAGGTAATCGTTCAAAACATAGTTGATAGCCTTCTAAATAAAATCCATGAGCGATTTTTTTGTTTTGGGTGATAGAATTTTTTTTTACAGTGTTTAGCGTATAGGCAAAAAAAATTCGTTTTTTTTTTAACCCAAAAATTTCCATTTAAAAAAATGAATCATAATTTTTTGCTAGTTTCAAACGTTTTTACGCATAATAAAACATATCAACTAGTTTTTTAAAATTTTATATCAATATTTTAAAAAAAAGTAGTCGGCTACCATAAGTGCAAAATGGAAAAGTAAATTTTTCTTTTTTACAATTTTATTATTTTTATTACATGTGAAATATGTGTATAGTTGCATATTAGAACAATTTAAAACTAACTATTATTAATCATTCCATTTTTTTTAATTTATTTAAAACATGTTGTAATGAAGAATAATTTTTTTCACATGATTAAGCTACTACTACGTTGTTTTCATAACCATAAATTTTAACTTATTTACGTTTTCCCCAGTTCTATTCAGAAAGTAGTTTCCTAGAACTTATAGTTATTCTGTATTCACATTTCAACATTTAATTTAAACATCTATGCCTTTGTTTAAGTTTCAGTTTTAAATTGTTTCATTACTATAGATTACATTATATTGTGAAACGGTTCTACAAAAATTTTAAATATAGCTTTGATCAACTATACAGAATTACCCGGGTATTTGAAATTTTTAAAATGGAATATTTGATTTCATTTTACTTCATTTTCTTTATTTCGTTAAAAACAATACATTGCACTTCATTTTGTGAAAAATTTATTTCAATATACGATAAATGATTATCTTCTTCTATCAGTATGGCAGCCAAGTACAAACCAGAGTCGTCCCAACTAGTCTTTTCCATCTGGCTTGATCAGACATTAGGTTTCTCCATCTATTGATGCCCATGGTTTTAAGATCTTTTTCCACATAATCAATCCAACTGGTGTTTGGTCTTCACCTTTTTCGGTTGCCTGTAAACTTTCCAAAAGTCAGCTTCTTAACTGGATCACCATCATCCTCTCTATAAATGTGACCCTGTCATCGTATTCTATAGAATTTAATAATTGAAATTATGTTTGGTTGCTTAAATTTTCTCTATAATTCATATTTGTGCTGAATCCGCCAAACATTGTTTTTTTAACAACTCCGAAGATGACTCTGAGTATTTTCTTTCAAAAATTAGTAGTTTTTAGTTAGTCATCTGTTTTATTTAAAGGCCAGCATTCGCTGACATAACACCTATTAGCCATCGTTATCCTATTTCTGTATTGATATCATTATTAACTGTTTTATTAACTGAAACAATTCTCCCAGGTATTTGAACTAGTGATTATAATAATTTTAATTGCATTCACAGGGAAAGGCCCTCCACTATTCAAAGAACAGGAAACTCAAACAAAACTCTCTGAAAACTCAAATGACAGTGGTAAGGCATTTTACGTTTATAAACATAACATTTAGACTTAAAGGTTTTGTTAATTATAACCAACTGTTTTACTAAAAGTGTTTTTTTAATAATAATTCATTATTTGAACTATACTTTTAGGATGTTTTTTGTGTAATTTACGTGGGTCAAATTTTAATGCTTTCATAGCTACGGAAATCACAATCTCACCCTGTTACTATCACTACAGCCAATTGATGTTTAAGTTTTGAGAAATTCTGCAAAAATATATATATATATAAAAAAGAACAGATGCAATTCAGACTATACCATTGGTCAATTTGACAAGATTTAGAATTCGATTCAAATTGGATCTTTGTACCCGCAGTTTGTAATGAAATCACTGTGAAATTGCCAGTTGTTGAAGAAAGGCCTTTCCCTTCGCCGTTATCAGTTAAAAAATAAAATTGTGAGAAATATCTTACACTTTAAGCATCAATTTCAAAAGTACACTGAGAAAAAAAAGTATAGTAAAAGCTACCAGAATATTATAAAATTTACCGTAATTCTGAATCTATTCTGAAACACCAAGAATTCGAAAATTTTTACCGAAGCACTTTGATAACGACTATGGTAAAATTAACTACAAAATATAGTTTTACAATATATGACAAAATTTGGTAAATGTGGTGAATAAAATTTCTGCATATTGACTTTTATTTTAAATTCTGCACAAGTTTTTTTTTCTTTACGTTTAAAGATTAGTTAAAGTAACATCGCCATTAGCATTCAACAAATCAGATCATTCATCATCATAATTGACAAGACAGCGCACTGTGAGCCAATGCCTTCCTCTGAAGATTTCTCCATGACTACTTCTGATTCACCTTTGATCTCCAATTCTTTTCATTAATTGCGAGAAAATCAGACTCCACTGAGTCAGCCCATCTCAACCGCGGTCTTCCCCGCTTTCTTGTTCCATTGGGTCTAAAAAGCAGTATCGTTTTTATTGTATTGTCATCACTCATTCGAATCACGTGGGCCATCCAATTCATTCTATTTATTTTTATGTATTTAATAATATCAGGCTGTTTAAAAATCTTGTACAGTTCGAAGTTAAATCTCCTTCTCCAGTTATTGTTTTCATTTACACCACCAAGTATACTCCTCAAAATTTTTCTCTCAAATGTTGCGATACAATTTTTATTCCTGTTTTGTCATTGTCCAAGCCTCAGAAGCGTATGTCAAGACTGGCCGGACATGAGTTTTGTAGATTAAGAACTTTTTTTTTCTAGAAAGAAACCTAGATTTAATAAATCTTTCTCAGCCAGCTAGAGTCGGTTTTCAGATCATTGAGAGATTTAATTATAAATAAGTTTTTTTTTTAGGATTGTTGTTTAAGATTAAGATTGTTATATTATTTTAATGACTTTTCTATCTCATAAGTACCACAATTATAACGTTGATTACTGAGTATCTTAATTTTAAATAAATATTTAATACCGATAGCTTTTGTTTACAATATCCAAACAAAACTCTATTCCTAGCAGTGATAAATAACTTTTATTGGCAAATTTAAGTCTTTCTGTAAAAGTGTAAAATAGAACTACCCAAAAGCGAAGAAAAGTAAAAAATATTTCATCGCAAGAGGAAATTTTTCCCTAATTGGTCGCTTTTTGACAAACAAAACCGGACTTGTTCAGTATCTCCAGGAAAAGGGTTGAGTTTTATTACTTTTCCGCTAAGGAAAATGCATCGTCGCCTGGCCACGCCACCCATGACTTTCTTTCTTACAAACCCCACTTCGCCTCCTGCTGCACCCCACACACCCCTTTAAATGAACTTCTGCAGATTGAGGGCGCGTGTGGGGGCCTGTTCCCTCTCCCGGCCAAGAGAAGAACAAGCTCGCCCCGATAATTTAATCAAATTAAACGAAATTAAATTAAATCAAATTAAATTAAATTAAATTATGGAAGTCTTTTGCTCCCCCCTTCCTTCTTCTCTCCCCCTCATCTTCTTCTTGTGCCTCCCTCTCGAGCGTGCCTGATCTGATAATGAGATTAGCAAGGTTTCAAGAAATATATGAAGCAAATTAGCGTGCATGTAATGTGCTTAAATGAAGAAGGGGTCTAAGGAAAAGTTGTAGTTGTATTTAAAAGCATTAAAAGTTTCGGAGTGCACTACCCCTTACACCACCCTCGCTTTATCCCCCTTGGGTGGGGGAAGGAGAAATTATTGATTTCTGTCTTTCTCAACTGCCCTTTCCCCCTTACTTCCTTATTCCTCAAGCTGGGGGTATAAAGGTGTGGGGTGGTCCCCACCCTGGCTTCACCCTCAAAAGTTCTTCGCTATCTTTTCTCTCAGCTTCGCTTCAGATGAGGAGCGCTCCAAGGAATATAAGGAATATATCTACGGCTAGGGAGAGAAAACAATGCCAGCGACATAATGCTGTAAAGTAATAAGTATTTGCCCGGAATTTAATTTTACCAATTTTACTGCCATATATCCTCGGCAAAATTAAATTCTCGGCAAATATGTAGCCTATTCCCGGGCGTAATTACTTAACAGCAATGGAAAATGCAAATTACTTCGAGAGTGGCGGGTGTGGGATGGTGTGGGGGAGAAGTAAAAGCAAAGGCAGCGCCGCGTGGCGGGGGCGAAAGACAGAAAAGAAGATAGTTATACTAGACACACACACACAGCGGGCACAAGCTGGCACTTTTGGTCCGCTCCCGGGGCTTTTCGAAGATGATGCGCGCGGGATGTTGCTCGAGGTTCGTTTTGAGGGGGGGGGAATACCGTCCTTCTCCGCCCCTGCTTCTTCTTTCTTTCATTACGACCAAAGCGGGGGTGAATTGGAAGCAGATTCGAAAGGCATTGCTGAAGCAGCAGGTATTTTACTCTGTCCAAACATCTAATTTTAGAGGCGCTTCAGTTCACCCTTTTCCCTTCTCCACCTTTTGTCTCGCGTGTACCCCTCTGTCCTCTGGTTCATTTGTTGCGCCCCTCGTACCCCCATATCCCGCACTGTCTTACTCTATTTTATCCAAATGTCCCATCCAAAGCTATGCCTTTGTGATTTGTGGAAAAGATGATAGCGGAACACATCGCCCGTTTCGTTGTTTCTTCCTCCCCCCCATCTTCGTGACCCCCCGTAATAGCCAACCCCGTTTCTCCCTTCTTGTAAATAACGCTTAAGATTTTATTAATTAATATCGTAATTCGTTTTAAACGCGGGGTTTCGTAATTCTTCTGCCTTTCTTAAGTTTCCCCATACTATGCAAAATTCATTTTAATCGTCTGCTAGTTTTATTAAAAGGGGGAAGATTGGAACGTTGTAAAAGAGGCCTGCGTTCTTTTCGAATAGCGTTTTAATTTATATGAATGTTTTATTCTTTAATATATTACTCGTAGGCATTCGTTCGTAACGAAATACGGGCGAATTTCCGTTGTTTGTAAAATCTAACAAAATCTAGCTCTCATTATTTGTGACCGTAACGTAAAGCAGGCGTAAGCATATAAAGAAAAAAATATCTTCAATTAAAAAAAAAAAAGGAATTATTTGCTTCAATTTTAATAGCTGTCTTATTACGGAATGTTTTGATATTTTATTATCAAATTACCGATCCTCAAAACATGCTCTGTTAAATTCTAATTTTCACATGTTTTATTTCGATGCTAGATTAATATTCTTTTTTACCTCTCATTCCTTTTTTTTTTTAAATACAATAAACACCATTTCCTTCCTACTTGGAATTTGCTAATGAAATGAAATTTAATTGTTATTGGAACGTAAATAAATAGCTGAATATCATTGGTTGCATTCTAGGCAAATTTTTAATATGCTCTGAAGATTGGTTTACTAATTACACTTAAATATTGATTTCAGAGAGTAATTTCTTAAAAAAAAAACTGTGCAATGCTCATATTGAAATTAATTTAGACGTAAATTATTTTTTTTAAATATATTTAGTTTTCTCATTTATTTATTCATATATTTACTAGTTCTTTTCATTTAATTGCTTCTGATATTAGAGATTTCATTACTTCTTGTATCTAGTGGATTGCAATTCGAGGATAACAATTGAATGATTTCAATTACCCTGAGAAAAAAGTCTTGCGATGAAAAAAGTTCTGAAATTAAGATTTTGGTTGGAAGAAACCTTTTAGTGAACTATAGATAGTTGCCTATTGTTTTTATCTTCATCAAACATGCCCATGTCAACACGGTGATCGTTGAACCATGTTGTACCATATCTTATATGCAATGTTAAGTTATCATTCAATCTAGCTAAAGTTCCAGTTTACTAAGTTAAAATTTCATAGTACAGTGTCAAGTTGGAAATATTAACTTATCCTTTTGCTTTTAAAATACGATACGAAGGTTTAAGGTGAAATGAAACTTGATGTAACTTAACATCTTATTAAGATCGAGGAAAATTTGTGTGATTCTGTGGTTAATTATTGAACTTGCAATTTTTTTTTTCGGGGAGGAGAGGAGTGACTGTTTTAAAAAAAGTTATTTCAGTTAGGAATTGGATTAAATTTTCTTAGCAACTTACTTACAAAATAAAGAGATAGATTTTGTTAGAATTTTAACTCGTTCTCAAACATCGGATTATGAAAGTGGTAATATTGTAATTATATAGCCCCAAATTCTTTCATTTCAAATTTTTAACTAATAACTTTTGCATCCAAAACATTTAAAATTTAAAAAACAGTATTCATTGTTGAAGTGATTGATGAATATGAATCATATTAATTGCTGTTTCAAAATTCAAGTTCTTCGATTACTCGATAGCGATTTTGCAATCCAGTGGCCTTAGACGATTAATTTTTTTTAGTTCAGGTAGCGAATTTTAAAAGAAATAATAGGTTGCAGTATAATTTAAATCCAGGAAGGAAATCTCCAAAAAAAGAGAGCAAGGCCGTTGGCTCCCTAGGTACAAAATAGCTTGGGCCAATATTCATGAATCTTGGCTTAGTAAGGGTTCAAAGAGTCTTTATTTTTCCGATATTCATCCTATATAGAACTTTTCGATTCACCCGATATTTTGCAGCCACTTTACAACCAATATCGGTCTTACATAGAATTATCAGATTCACCATTATTTAACCAATGTAGGTTCTATATTGACCAATGTAGACCCTATATAGGCCATTCTAGGACCAATATTAAAAAATCTAGACATCCCAATATAGGTCCCTCGGTGCATGTTGTTATAGGACCCACGTAGAGAGAATTTTATACCCAACTGGGGCCAAGGTAAAATTGTTGCTAGGGATGGTAAATTAGGATAAGCATCGGTACTCGACGGGAAGAATGACAGTGAGCGAAACCAGCGAGAAAAATAAGCGATTTATAATTTGAGGGTTTAAATATAAAATAAAATGTATCTATTCAATGTACAGGAAGTAGAGATATTAATGTACTAGGGTAGATATCACTGAATATAAGGAATATTCTATGCATCAAAATTATACTTTTCTCCTAAAACAAAGTTTAATTATTTTCGTGATTTAACATGTTTTTTGTCCTCAAAGGGTGAATTAAACTTTAAAAAAAAATTATGAATATGTTTTTTTTATGTAGATTAAAAAGAAGAAAATAAGTTTATTTTTGTCAAATGATAAAAGTAATCCACATCTCTTTTTTAAAAGGCGTGGTGGTAATTTTTTGTGGTGCTAAACGATTGAAATTTGCGTTGTTACCAGGCACAGAGATTCAGTAGATATTTGAGGGATTTTGCTAGTTGAAATTTCGACTGATAAATCCCACCCTTTCTGACATTTTAAAGTGAGTTAATCTAGTTATTCTTTCACAATATGAAATAAAGATTGTTACTTGCCTTTATTTCTTTTAGCCATTCTTCTGATTGGTAAAATCAATACATTTTTAACAATCATTTATGGTATGACAATTTCTGTCATAACATTCACGCTTGTTTTACTTTACTGCCAAAAGACAGCCTTTTTAAAAATTACTCGTTCACTGTTTTTACCAAATGTACTCGGAACTGTTTTCCACTCTAAAACACTCAAAAACTGTCACTTGGTACCCGCATTTACTGAGATCGCTGAAATTTAATTACTTGCCAAATTAAATCAAAGAAGTTGCATGACTAAATAAAACTAAAATAAGATATTTTTCTCAGAAATGTCCCTTTTTTCAGAAAGGTCATTTAGAACCTTGTTTACTAATCAATTAATATTTAGTGATTTCTTTTCCCCTTTTGGGGTTTTATAATTTCAAAGTTGAATAACTTTTGGCTTTTAGCACTGCGTCTCTAAATTTATTTAAAAATACTAAGCTGCAAAAAAAACATCCATTTCGACATAAACATTCATTTAATGTTTACAAATAAAACTGTATTCAATTTACATCTTACATGGAAATGATAAATACTGTAATTTGATTCCTTTTGTCAAGCTTATTATGTTATCATGATCACTTTCAATCGCGGGTGATAATGGATTATGGTTACAACATCTACCAATATTTAATATTACACTCTAAATACATTTGACACATGAGCGTCGCAGAGTCACAATTATTCGGGGAGGGGGGACGAAATTGAAATACACACGTCACAATTTTTTACGAAATTTTACACAGAAAAAAAAATTCTTATATCTGTTCAATAACTGCAAGTTAAGATAAATTATTTTTTTCTTTTTTATAATAATATCAATAATTTAAATAGATGCTGATTCATGAAAGCTTTCTTGATCTGACGGATATATTGATGGGGACCTTTAGAGATTTCTAATTATTGATGGGGACATATACCCACCTTTTCCTCTCCCAGGCAACGATGCTCATGATTTGACGTCTTGATTTATCATTGCTTGTAATCAATGATGTGTTCCCCAGCTTTAATACATTTATTTGTCTATCAACTATATCAAAGCAATTTATATACAAGTGCTTAATCTTTTTTCTTTTTATTGGGAAAATAGTTTACGTGTTTTGCATTGAATACATATTTGTAACTTTTTATGAAACGAAGCCGATGATGAGGACAATCGTCCTACACTTTCCTCCTTCGCAAATGAAGTAGCTCAGGGTCTACGGCAGTTTAATTATTTGCACAAAAGATGGCAGCACCATTCGTTTCGAATCTCCTCATTTTTCATCTGAACTAAGCTGTTCGTAACATTTCTAATGTATTTTTATATAATTAGGCATTGCATATAACTAGGAGCAACCATGTAGTTTAATAATCCGTATTCAATTAGTATTTGTTCATCAAATATTTTTCTAAGTCTTCATATTATAAAATAGTTCCAATAATTTATTGAATTACATCATTTTTAAATTCATCTGAATAGATGAATTAATTATTCAAAATTTGTTCTCTATTTTACTGAGGGCAAGCAGGAAATTAACATTCATTGGTTTAAAACAATAGGAACTGAAACTTTTGACATCGGCTATAATTTAAATAGATATTAAGTTACATTTCCAAAAGGAGTTCATTCATATCTTTGTTATTGATTTATCTCCCATATATGGCATATTGTTTTTAATTTATTTTATCTACATCGTATATGTTTATAAATTTATTTCGTGTATATCATGTATCATTTATCAATTTAAAGGTGATGCATCAATTACTTGTTTAATAGGAAAAAGTTTGATATTGATAGAAAAATAGAGATTAGAGCATAAGACTTGCCAAACGTGAATGAGAAGAGACAAAAATAATATGAAATATATAGCGTTAAGTATCGAGATGAGCTAATGTAACTGGGATGGAAATAATTTTAGCATTGTCGAAATTGAATTTATGCCGGAGATACCAATTATGTGCAGCAATTAATTATTTCTCGTATTCTTGATAACGGACACATCTATCGTGTTCCTTAAGTCTACATTTTAAAGAGCGTCTAGCTTGTTGTAGTCAAGGTCTTGAAAATGGGTGCCTGTTTTTGAGGGCTTGAATCATGTCGACTTTTTTTTTCTTCCATTTATAGATTTTTTTTAAGCGAATGAAGTTTTTAATCAAATATTATCTTACTGCTTCCGTTTCTTGGGATTATTTAATAATGTGGAAGGGAGGGTTCAAAATTACCAAAGTCATATGGAAATGTCATATTTATATCAAGTAGTAAATTACATTTTTTTAAACTCACAAGTGGCAATAAATTTCACTTTAAATATGGTTAATAAAATAGTAATTAAGTACATAGAATAATAGGTAACTGAGTAGTATCTAATATCTGCGTTCTTTCGCAAAAATTAAGAATGATAAATAGGTAGAAGGATTAAAAAAATTTCTTGGGTTTAAAAATTTTTTTTTTCCAAAAATGTTACGTGATTTCTTATCTTTATTTTTACGTTCAAGTAGAATTTAGACTTAAAAATATCATAACTTTTTGATGTCAAATATCACAAACAAAAATTATTATCTTTTGTGAAATCTGTATATCATTGAAATTAGAATTCGAATTATTTTATGAGTTATAAAAATAAAAATCTTAAATAGCAGTTTTTCAAAGTGCATTTTTATGCGAAATACCTTCATCGTAACACTTACGTTGAAACACTTACGTAAATAATAATATCAACTTAAAATGCTTAAAATGTAGTACATATATAAGGTTATGAAGGTTATATCTACAACTTAAAAGGTAAGGTATGCACATTAAGGCTAACACTTCTAAGCAATCAGTGCATCAGATCACCTTTATATATAATCACCGCATTATATCTAACGTGAAGTAGGATTTCTTACTCTACTTAAAATTTAAACGATTATATATTGCAACATTTTTTGGAAATGTATCTTACATACTATCTAGACAAATTAATGTGAAATTTTTTATAAGCAGTAACGAGTGAACAGGCTTATGGCACAAAGAGGTTTCCGCATCCTTACTTTCTACCCGCAATCTAAACTAATGTATAGTGCACAAAAAAAAAAATGGAACACCGTGAATAATTTTTGATCCAATGATCACGTACTAAGACTCAGTAAAATCACATTCTTTCAAATAATTTAAAAATTCGCAAACGATTGGATACTTGAACTTCAAGAAGAAGAAGATCTCGGATACCGACACATGTGACTTATGAAATCAGAGCCAGCTGATCGCTTATAAGCAAAATGACGTGTTAAAGTTGATCTAAATTTCTCCACATCAGTTAAAATGTTAATCAACTTCAAGTTAATTAAATACAGTTCCGTATCACACATCGAATCTATAAAAATATAATTCTTTATGTTCTACGTCTTTTACTTAATTTAAATTTATTATTTGCTTATGTATTTTATTCTAACCGTAATATATTTTTGTTTCGTGTACCTGGAGACTTCGATGCATAATTAGTTTGTTTATGTTCTGCATGACTTCATCCCTGTCGCTGTGTAAAGTAAGAAATGTATAGTGAAAGAATTGAAATCTTTGTGAAAGAATATAGAATGTGTCACTTAGGAGAATTGGTACTTGGTGGGTTTGGCTTACTCGAAATGGAATGAAAAGAATAGTTGCTAACGTAAACCAATGCCACGTTTCAACAACCAATCAAGATGGAGATAACCACACTTCGTCACTTGCAGGTCTTCCATTCAAAAAATTTTCGACTATCGTTAAATAAATTAATAAAGAAATTATTAATATAATTGTTTGCACAATTTTTTTAAAAGCTCAGAAAGTTCTAGAGTTACATTGAAATACGCAAACATTAAAAGGGTCCAAATTTTCGACCGTTTTCGTGACTAAACTGTTGGGGACTATATTTTCCAGATTGCGGCTATTTACCTTCCCCCCCCCCTCTAGATTTTGGGGTCAAAAATCCAAATCCGTCAAATAAAACTATGTTTATACAGAAAAAGTAGCGTTTGTGCCTGATTTCGTAACTTAAAATATCGTACGTTCTAATTAATTATCCAATTTAAAGTTAGACCCACAAACCAATAAGATTGAATGAATCAATAAGATTGTACGTGAAAATTAGATCGTTAAATCAAAAGTTATTCAGGATATTCTTTTTTTATGCACATCATTCCCAAAATCTGTTTCGCTCAGTTATAAAAAATATACAAAAATTTTTAAATATCCAAAATTTAAAGGTATTATTATTAATGATAGGTATAATTGCTATGATTGTAAATATTAGTAAATAATTTAATAATATATATTATATACGCGATTTTTGGGTTAATTTTATTTTTTTGAATTTTTTTTCCTCAATCTTACGTATTAGATCCAGGTCTTGAACTCAAAAAAAAAAATCCTTTTGATCTTAGCCTAAAGTTAAAAGTCTTTCTGAAAAGTTAATTGCTTTTTTAAACAATAAACTAAAACGAAACACTTTTATCGAAGAATAATCGAATTTTTAATCTCGATTATTTAATGTTATAAATCGTTTAAAAACACTATTTTTATAATGTTTCCATTTAAATTGTATTACAATTACTGTTTACAGTAATTAAATATTTTACAGTCAACAAACCTTAAAAGCAAGTTGTTAGGAGTTCCAATACCAGCTACTGAATGTTTTAATTATCAAATGAATGTCTCTTTCATTAATTATTTTGATTGCCGGGAAAGTTGAAATGTTTGAAGTAAAGCAAATTAAAAGTAAAATTGCTTTTACAGAAACTTGCTACAATCTTTTATTTAAAAAAGATATTGTTTGATTCATTCCCATAGCGACGGCAATCAATGTTAATTAAATATTCCATTTTGGGAAGGGCAACAGATTGTGGAAAGGGGGTGCATTTCAATTTCTGCATGCCCCCTCGCTCTATCAAACTGAGCTAAAGTAAAATGTGGATAAAAATGGAGATCAATGAATGACTCATTGCTTAAATCCGCGAGTGCTGTCTGTCTTGGTTGAAGACTTCCTTATAAAAAAAAAATTTCTCGTTTTGTTTTTGAATAAAAATAATTTTCTTTATGTCATGAAAACTGAAACTTTTCACTTAGAGTAGATGACAATATATGACAACACAGATGACGTAAATGACAAAATTTTTTTAAAACTATTCTATTGTTTTTTTGTGGATAAAAAATGCATTAAAATCTGGAGAAAAAATGGATATCAATGAATGTGTCATTCATTGATATCCTTGCTTAAAATCATGAGGGCTGACTGCCATAGTTAGAAGCTTCATTTTAAAAAAAATTTCTCGTTTTGATTTTGAAAAAAAAAAATTTCTTTATGTCATAAAAACTTAAACTTTTCTGTAAGAATAGATGACAATATAAAACAACAAAGATAATGTAGATGATAATATTTTTTTAAAAAAAGTATTCTATTGCCTTTTTGAGGATAAATTTTTTTTTTTAAATGTGGATAAAAATGGATATCAATGAATGACTCATTGCTTAAAATCAGGAGAACTGATTGTCGTAGTTAAAAACTTCACTTTAAAAAATTTCTCGTTTTATTTTTGAAAAAAAATTTTTTTTCTCTATTTATGAAAGCTGAAACTTTTCTGTTAGAGTAGATGACAATATATAACAGCAAAGATAATGTGGATGACAATATTTTTAAAATAAATATTCTATTGCCTTTTTGTGGATGAGAAAAAATGAATTAAAATGTGGATAAAAATGGATATCAATGAATGACTCATTGCTTAAAATCAGGAGGACTGATAGTCTTAGTTAGAAACTTCATTTTAAAAGAAATGTCTCGTTTTGTTTCTAAAAAAAAATTTCCTTATGTCATTAAAACTGAAACTTTTCTGTTAGAGTAGATGACAATATAAAACAACAAAGATAATGTGGATGACAATATTTTTTTAAAAAGTATTCTGTTGCCTTTTTGTGGATAAAAAAATTTATTAAAATGCGGATAAAAATGGATATTAATAAATGACTCATTGCTTAGAATCATGAGGGCTGACTGTTCTAGTTAAAAACTTCAGTTTAAGAAAAAAAAATTCTTGCTTTGTTTTTGACAAAAATAATTCTTGTCATGAAAACTGAAACTTTTATGTTGGAGTTACATAATAAGTTTTCTTTTGCCTTTTTGTGGATAAAAGAACTGCAATAAAATTTGGATGAAAATTTATATCAATGAATGACTTGTTTAAAATCATGAGAGCTGCCTGTCTTAGTTAAAAAGTTCATTTTAAAAAATGTTCTCGTTCTTTTTTCTTCTTTTTTTTTTTTGTTGTCAAAAACACTGAAACTTTTCTGCTAGAGTTCATAATAATCATTCTTTCAAAATATACATTTACATTTTTTATGATTAATTTCAGTGTTTATTGTAAATGTTGTTTGCACTATATAGTTAAAATGTACGAACACTCAATTTTTCTATGACTGTGTGGAATATATTTAGAACTCGCTCTAAAAACACTTAGACTCTTTTTTTTTTTTCAAGAAATAAAAAAAGAAACTTGCGAAAAAAAAATTTAATTATTCATTCTCTTTAAAACATTTTCTGTACTTGGTAACCAGACGGAATGCGTTTACGTTGATTTTAAATTTAAAAAACAGTTTTTGTTTGTTTTCTTTTAAAAATACATGTATCAAAAAATTCCTTATACGGAACGACCTAATAATTCCAAATGCATGTTTATGGTGATTCAATCATATCATAAAGTATCACGGTTTTATTAAAACCAATACCACCTATTAAATTTCATACTACACCACCTAAATGAAGTAATTCAATTTCAACATTCTGCCTTTTGCCAACAAAAGCTAACATTAAATCTTGATTTCGAAAGAAAAAGTGTGAATGTTTCTTTTTTTGTTTCCGTTATTTCCAAGTTACCAACTCGAAGTGAGTTTTTCTTTTGAAGAATGAACTAATCCACTTTTTAAGTACTCCGCTGCTTTCAGTTTGATCGATTTATACTCAAGCTATTTCTTTTCACCTGTACTGGTCATTTTCCCGTCACTACTGCTCCCTTAACGCGGCTAAAACAAAACACCCCTCTTTTACTTCATTTTTTTATTTTATTATTATTCTTATCGCCATTTTTTTTCGTGGAAACGAAAAATGTAATCGATGTTGACAATAAAACGTGTTGACGCTAAGTTTTCTTAAAGTAAATTTGTCGAAAAGCAGCGAACTTTTTCCTGTTGATTTGATTTCTTCCTTCTTTTTTTTACCCCTCCCAGTTTTCAGATTTTATTGTGTTTTATGATTTTTGTCTTAAAACTGAGAAAACTTTTGGCTATCCATTTTATCATTATTTAAATTAAAAAAATATTTGTAACATTTTGTTTAAAACATTATTGTATGGCATATTTCGTATGGATGGTGTTTTCAGTAGAAATGTAAACAATAACAATCTCGAGCTGTATGCCTGCTCTAGTTCCGGTTAGAAAGCTTGCAGCTGCTTTCTACATGTTATTCTGCGAGGCGATATTTTCAAACGGATAATTTGGTTTTCAATAAAAGAAATAAATTAGATAATTTCTGAGCTCAAATCTGCCGTATTTCATAAGATATTAATGTTATTATGTAATTCTGGTGAGTTCAAAGTTCTTGTTGCAAGCTGTGCACCATCTTACCTTAGTGTTAACACTTTTAGCATTGTAGACACAAGTATTGTTATCATTGTAAACGAAAGTAATAAGTAATCAAATACATTGTTTGCAAGAGTCTCAAAACACAATGATGCCAAATGGCTTTAAAGTACAATGGAAACAGTAACCCGGAAATTTAGGCGGTACCGAGCTTGCAGCGTTCCCTAGTGTAGAAAACACCATCCATTGGCAATATTATACTTGACATCCCAGAAAAAGTTTTATGTTCTATTTTAGATGTTTCATAGTCATTTTCTACTTGAATATGAAAATGTTCCTTATCTTTTGTAAGGCTTACCTATCCTTATTTTTCAGGCTATAGAAGGCCTACTTGAGCAGAGGTAGCTCTGTTAAGGCACTGAGCAGTCAGCCATTGCGAAAAACTTAGGTACGACTTGAAGCCCCCTTAGTTTCAGATTGATGTTGGAAAATCAAGGCGACTTGAGCGTAATGCTTATTGCATAGCCACAAACATGCTGTTGCTTACAAATCTATAGGGCCTTAACTTCCATAACCTACTGGTATACAACGGGCTGTTTCGGGAATGCTTCACTTTTTTTTTATAAGAATCAGGAATGCCTAACTTAATATTTAACCTTTATAAGGGATACTTATCCAACTTTATTTATATGCAGACACACAAAATAGTTAAATATCTTGCATCTATAAGGTATATACATTTTTATAAATTAACGACATCTATTTTTCCATACTTTCCCCTCTCCTATACTTCATTAGTCTACATTTTAAAAAAAAAAAAATTCTCTACCACAAACCTTGTTTTGCTTTATCTATCTTTTTATGAATTGCTATAAAATTAGTGCTATTATTAAGTACTATTAAAATTATGACTAGATATTTTGCTATAAAATTTTAGAGTCTCTTTTTTTACAATGGGCCTAACATTGCCTACATAATTTTGAGTCTTTCATATTAGTCATCTATAATTTGAGTATCTCTCATTAGTCACAAATATTTGTTCCAATGGACCGTATTTGAGCCGCAGTGGCTAAGGGGATAGAGGGTTCGCCTTCCAACGAGAGGAACCGGGTTCGAATCCCAGCGATGGATGGTCGATACGAATTCCGCGTTCAGC
The DNA here is from genome assembly GCF_043381705.1 of Parasteatoda tepidariorum. Lineage (NCBI taxonomy): Eukaryota > Metazoa > Arthropoda > Arachnida > Araneae > Theridiidae > Parasteatoda > Parasteatoda tepidariorum. Next base: position 53,400,727 of record NC_092210.1, on the reverse strand, counting down.
TCACACCGACCACAGTGATGACGTAAAATATCCTCAGCGATAGAAGGATCCTGGGTTAGAGTCCCTTTGCCATCAGGCTAACCGTGGGAGGTTTTCTTGGTTTTCCTCTCCATATAACGCAAATGCTAGTTAGTTCCATCAAAAATTCCTCCACAAAGGCAAATTTCTTCCAATACTTGATCCCTTGTCTTCTGGGATTGGGTTCGAAATTACAAGGTTGAGGAGTTGAACATTGGTAGTCGTAAACCTAAAATTGAGCGGCTGTTCAACGACGGTTACAAAATAAAATAAAATTGACCTTATTTGTTTCATAATTCTTCAACATTAACCCTATCTTATCAAAGTATATTGTTCTCTGTTGGTCAAAGCAAAAAAATGCAAAAACCAAAACGAAATTATTCATCTGTGAAAATATTAATCTGTCAAATATTTCTGTCTATGTATATTTACAACTTGCATAAGTGTTTCATCAATTGTTTACTCACGAATAAAAATTTTAAAATTGGTATTTTAATAAAATTTTACAATTTTTCTAATAATAGGCAATTGCTTTATTCTCATGAAATTCAATTTTTAAAATAAATTTAATTTTTATATTAAAAAAATTTCCTTTTAATAATTAAGTAAACCGTAATTAAAGAACAAAACCGGTCTGAATAAAATTCCTAATTATGTTAGCGTTTTGTATGTATCGTCGTTTTATTTTGAAAAATTTTATGTTAAACTATCAATTTTAAAAATTTAATAGTCAGAGATGCCAACTGCTCCGGACACGCCAAAATAATTAAAAAAAACGGTAAATAGCTACAAAGTAAATTTTGCAAATATTTGACTATTTTTGCTTGCTTTATAAAAGATATAGCATAACATAAGTGTTATAAAGTGAGGAATTATATAAGACTACAAATTATTTTGAAATAGTGGTGGATAAAATCTACTAAATTGAATTTATTAAACCAAGAATCACAAACTACCACTTTAAAATATATATTTGCTGTCCGGAGCAAGTTGGCATCTCTGAAAAGTTAATTAAAAATTAGAAAATTTTATTTTACTTCGTGTTATAAAAATATTTAAAATTATTTTTATGCTGGTATTACTAGGTTTTGTATTTAATTAAATATATATTTTAAAACAAAAATATTGCTCTTTAAATAAAATGTAGAAAGGAAGAAAAAAAAAATTACAAATTCGTAGTTAATTACTGCATTCCACTTTTTAAAAAACTCCATTTTAGTTTCGTGGAAGAATTTCGGTAATTTGATGAGAAATCAATAACTTTCCGGGACATTTTTGAACATGTGTATTTTCAAGGAACGATAGAAAAGTTCGCAATTTAATTTTCCTCTTTAATTCGTTCTTCTCCGCCCGCCAAAGTTAATTCCGAACTAATTGAAATCGCCTTTAATCGATGTTTTAAACAAGCGCCATTTAAATTACACAAGCTAAATTCCCATCTTCTGAGAAGAAAGTTAAGAAAATTACGAAGCCTGAGGGAAAAAATTAAAGTTTCCAGAAAAGACTTAAAGAAGCTTAAAGAAAGTTTCAATGAGATATCTTGATAGAGGGCTTGAATGAGGCGCGGAAAATAAATTCAACCTTTGACGACGTCGATTAAGTGTAATTGCTTTTCAAGAAATCACTTTGATTTCATTTAAGTGTTCCATTCGCTAACTTAAAGAAAACTTATACTGGCAACAGTTCTTTAATGAAAAGTTGAGATGAGTTAAGGTGAAAAGAAAAAAAAAAATCGTTTTCTAAACGCTTGTTTCGGCTCAAAAATTACATTAGATTGGGAATCTGTGACTTATTTTAAACCTTTTTTCTTTTTATCCTTCCAAAAAGCAGACGATTTTCTCTGTCTTTAATTCGAACCATTAATTTCGTCGCTATCGAATCTTTTTTTTTTTAATTTCTCTGTTCTTCTTTTGTTTGACTTTTATTCCATCGAACGTCGCGAAGTGATCTCTTTTTAGTTTATAAAACGAGATGTCATTTACAACTTTTCAACAAAAGAGTGGAACGTGCAAAAAATTCCACTGGAAAGCTCATTTTTAACAAATTCTGAACTTAATGGCATGTGTATAGGGGTAAAAGGGGGATTGAAATTGGGGTACGAGCAAGCTGATTGTTGTAAAAGCTAGTGGAAATATTAATTATTCGGATGCAATAGTGCGTCAGCGAACAAAAGAACTTTTCCCAATGAAGAATAAGCGAAAAATAATAATAATACTATTAAAAAAAATGGCTGCATGTTCTACGTAGTGTAATTCGGCAAATCAAGCAATTCCTTATATTCATTACTTCCTTTTGAATTGCCTTATTTGGTAAAAGATGATGCATAGCCGACGCCTGGGAATAGAATAAAATTCAATGGATAAAAAATTAACATAATGAAAATCCTAAATTCAAATAATATATCACCAGTGACCGAAAATAGTTCGATTAAAAAATGAGAGAATAAAATTTTTTTCCCTTTTCTTTCTTATCCTTTCTATTTCTAAAAATGGCGATACATTTTAAATTTTTCACGCCCTGCGCTTTATAATACGGCTTATATCAATCTCTTGTTTTCAATAGCTTCTCGACGTTGAGAAAATTTCTTCACATTCGTTATTTTGCTTGAATAGAGCTTTCTCATGTAAAAGCGTAAAGCTGCCTCACCACAACGAAGATCATTTATCAAATCGTTTTCGAGATGTAAATTGAAAAGAAAAAGTATTTTTAGGAAGAAAAAACACTAACAGTCAAATAACAATAATCGCATTTCTCTCGATTGCAAAATCAATGTTTCGAAAAATATTCTAAAACTTGATGACGTAAAATAATAACGATAAAAATTTGTTTTTTTGAAAGTGGCAACAGATTAATTCACGCGCTCCGCTCGATTTTTTTCCCCTCACTTCTTTTTCTTTTTGCTCATTAAGTTTTATCTACGCATTCAATTCCAAGTTATTTATGAAATGCTTTTCGGTTACATTTTTGACACTTTCACAAAGGACCCCTATTTTAACAATGGAAACAGATTTTTAAAACATTGGCGATAATCATTAGGTGGAAAAGAATTAGGCTTGAAAAATAAGAATTTTCAGAGAAAAATGGAAAAGTATATATATTTTCTAACATTGTTTCTTTCTCAAGCTACAAATAACTGCCAAAATATCGCTTTATTGGAAACATAAAAATGTGTTTTTAACAAATGATTGATTACGTTTAATGCTTTAACTTTAAATAAGCACATATCTATAGATTTCATAGTTATTTCAAATTTATCAATTGTGAATTCAATAAATAAAAGTTTTCCATTCAGACTGATTAATCTGAAAAAATTCTTTACGGGCAGAAGTGATTTATTTTAAGCTTTGTTACCAGTTTATTTATAACTGAAAACTTCAGATATTTTACAAAGACGTATATAATTACAATCTAGCATGACCTAATTTGAAAATATTTTACAAGATTAGAAAACTTTTATTGTCAATAAATAAAATTACTGCACCAAGTCTGTTGACTATTAACGTATTGTTATGCCTTAGTATAAAAAAAATTTCAAAATGACCCAAAAGTTTTGAGTTTCGAGTCTCTATTTTCAAAAATATTGTAGAAAAAAATTTTAAATATTATAAAAAATACTGATTTTACTTTTTGAAATATATTTTGAAACTTAAACAGATTTAAGAATAATATTGATTTATTGTAGAAGAATAATATTGATTTAAAAGCTTGAACAAATATTACGGTGCTCAACCCCCACTCGCTGCTCTTGCCATGCCCTGAAACTTCTTTCTCAGTTCTTTTCAGATCACTTCGCAATCTGAGCATGCTCATCAGATGTTAATATATTTTAGTTCATCGTTGTATTTTTTTTTAAAAAGTTTTAAAATTAAGAAGATTATACTTCCTGTGATACCTTTGATTTATATACAGGGTGTTAATAAATTCCCGGACCCATTTTAATGTTTAATAACTCATAAAATAATGAAGATATAAACAAACTTATGGCATTTATTGATGGAATAACTCATATATTTTTCTTTTCAGGTTTGAATATCTTTACGTTTGTAAATATCGTCTGCGCGTGTGGTTAATTTCAGATAATTTCATTTTCCAGTCTAAATATCTGTACTTTTCTAAATATCGTCTGCTTATTAATTGCATTTTTCTCTCTTTTGTTTTTGGCAACTATTGCAATGTTATATTTACTTTTGATGTGTTTGTTCTATGTAGTACTTTTCTATGTGATGTTTTATTCGAGCCGATATTAAGGAGAATGCATACAACACAAGAGAAAGCACAGATTAGCCGCTACCTGGCGTGAAATTGACTATCGATTTGATATTCTCCGTGCGACAAAGGTGGCACACGTGGAAGTTCATTGACAAGGGTCATGAAACTTTTTGAGTCTATCTAACCATTTATGTTATTAATTTTAATCTATCTTTATTATTTTATGAGTTATTAAACATCAAAATGGGTCCGGGACTTTATAAACACTCTGTACTTTTCGGTAGACCGCAGAAAGCCTATTACCACTCTTATCTATATTTGAATATTCGATACCTACTACCACAATCCCTGTAGTACCCATTACAAAAGCATCACTAGCGTCAATAATACATAGTTTGGAGATTTTGTTTACAGACTCCCTAAACAATACAATACCTATATTGGTTGGCGAGCGTCAGCGAGCAGGGGGCGTATCCCACTAGTATAATATAAAAGATTAGAATATTTTTGATTGATTAGAGCTTGAAGCTCTAACCTATGTTAGCTATCACAAATAAAATGAATATTCATAATTTCATGACGTATGTCGATGATGTCACAGAATTAGTATTTTGAAAGGTATATGGAACCACTTGTTTCTTATATTGATACTTACGTATTTAATACCTCAATCATATTTAATACCCCATTTAATTAAACATCACCACACCGACGTCGATAACAATTTGGTGGTTTTTACGTCCTCCGAAATAAATATTATTCAATCACGACAAGTTAGCGAACGGCAGGAAAACTTAGAAAAAGTTTTTCATAAGTGGGGACAGTTAATTCGTGCGAATTATGAACGCATTTCTTTTGGCGAAAAGTCCAAACGGGAATACCAGTTTTATTCTTTGGTTCGCTACTATAGAAAGCTCTTTAAATAAATTAGATTTTTATTCATTTCTTTTCTATTATACGCCAAATAAGGAGCCTACATTCCTTACTACTCTCTTTCCCTTCTCATGAATCCCTGAATAAACTCCTACCGGTGCACTTAACTCTCACGTCAACTCGGGATGGGAGAGACCTGTACCTACATTAATTCTTCCGCCAAAAATGTTTATAAAAATATCAGTGTCGTAACTGATTAATTTCAAAAATTACAATTTAGTCATTTTAGTATTAGGTGCAAATTGAAATTTAAAAAAAAAAAACTTAGTTTTGTATTAGAAACACTAAATTAATGGAGAAAAGGTACTATAAAGTTAAAAATATAAGAAAAATAATTGGTTTGCAAAAGCATGAATAAAAGTAAAAATATTAAAAACTAACGGGCTGGCAAAAGCATAAATAAAATAAACACATAAAAAGATAAATTTAAATAATAAAAGCAGACGATAAAATTAGAACACCTGAGAGTTGTTGATTTTTTAGAATTAGTTTTGTCTGGAATTTGAGTTTTCATATATCCCGTTACGGGCACTTTATCTAGTTGTTTTATAATATTCTATCTATCCCGCTACGGGTGAGTTTCCTTATATCCCGTTACGGGTTTTTCTTGCTGTTTTATGATCTTTTCACTATCCCGTTACGGGTAATTTATATTTGTTACTGTTTGTGTTGTTTGTAAGTAAAAGTTTTTATAAAAAAACTGAACAGTTCTTTAATATAGCTTGATACGCTACAGTACAGTAAAAAATTGCTATGTTGTTATTGTCGCCAAGTATTTTTAATTAATTTTGATTATAGGTACGAACTGAAATTTAAAAAAAAAAAAATAAGTTTTGTACTAAAAAGATAAATTAATCGAGAAAAGGTACTTATCTGTATTGAAAAAACGTATAAAATCGCTTTAATATATTATGTGTTATACCAATGATAATATACTCAATAATTTTAGTAATGAATACTGCTGCTAATACGTTAATTTGTGTTTTTTTTAAAGATACAAACTATATTAAAGTTGGTAGCAAGATACCTATATGGGGTTTCACTGCTAACCGAAATGGATAGGTACCGGAAAAAATTGTGATTATGGTAATTTTTGCTTATCGGTTGTATACCTCGAGCATTATGCCAAATGATACCGAGTGTAATAAATTGCTTATTCTGATAATATGAAGGCACCGAGAAGGGTTACAATATATATATATATATAGTGGAACCTGTCTAAATTGGCCACATTCGGGACCAAGTCAAATGGTCACTATATAGAGGTGGTCACTTTTACAGGTTCCACTGTATATATATATATATTCAAATCAAGCA
>NC_092210.1:53368205-53394203 GCF_043381705.1 Parasteatoda tepidariorum | reverse complement strand
AAAGTATATATATATATATATAATGTAATTATTGTTTTAGCTTTATTGTGTTGGTATATGTTTCTCAATTTTCTGTGTGACTGATTTATTGATTCTTTATTTTTTACCACCCCTTGTCTCTTTAAAATTCAACAGTTTCGCTTTAAAATAATTGATTATAGATATAAACAACTAAAATATTTTTTAAATACTCCATAGTTAAACCATTGACGTTTAAGAAAATAAAAGCTGTCTGAAAGGGACTTTTTTTCATATTGGACTGCTTATAAGTTCTTTTTTCCTCGGTAAGCTAATGAAATATCACCTTTATCGTTTTAGTCTGCTTAACAATTAACCAATTAATAGCATTTTCCCTAAGCTAAGATCAATTTTTTCACTGAAAAATATATCTGGTTTTAACCTGATAGATATACGGAAATAATTCATAAAGATAGATGACTATCATCGTATCACGAAACTCCAGATAAGAAAATTTCCTTAAATACATATTTTATGTATGACGATAATAAATAACTACGCTCAGTAATATGAAATCATCGCTGTTGTTGAAAAAAAATATCCATTGCACCCAAACCTTTTCTTCCCTAATAAATACGAGTTAATTAAATTAAGGATTCTTTACAAAACTGAAATTAATAATTTCGATCTTTTAAATTTGTCACCAAAACCTGCTAATATATTTTTCAGGAGGTAGCTTCAACGCATACGATTAATATGTATTAGAAAAGATGGTGACGAATTAGCGAATGCTGGCGAAGTTTTCCATAAAAATATTTCAAGATTCTAACTGCTAGCAAGCAAAAGTCACCATCAATATTTATCGGAAGCGGAACATTATACTTCGGCTTCATAAATTAAGTAATGCGAAAACGAAAATCTATGAACGCCCGAAGCCAGACCAAACACTAAAAGTAAAATTTGTCTTTTAAAGAAACCTTAAGATCTTGTTGGTTCTAATCCACATGATGAGCAATCCATAAACATTAAGGTTCATGTCTGAAAGAGGGGGAGGGATTCGAATTGCGACTGCATAAAGAGGGGTTGGATTTTCGAACTATATTCCCAGTGGGACTATCGCTCAGAATTGGAGTTCTTGAAGAAGAATCCAACTTCGTCAAAAGTTTCGTCAATTGATTAGATTATGATATGATTAGTCTTTCGACCGTGGCATACGAGCAGAAATTAAATTTTGGCGGGCGCATGTTTGGCTAGGAATGCTAAATACTTTTGATGGAAACAGTGTACAAGGGGGGAGTATTTATTTAATTTTACTGGAGTCGGCTTCTCGCTCTCTTTTTTCTCCCTTTTGTTGCATCAATCGTTTGGTGTTTTGATCAAGACCGAAAAGCGAGAAAGAGCTCATAATAGATGGTAGGGTTCGTTTGTAAAAGAATAAAATTAGTATTGTGTGTACCATTTTAATTAGACTGTTAATTCTAAATCTATTTTTCCGTTTTCCTAAAAACGAGCGCCTCAAGTCCAGGAATATTTGCTAATACTTTTCATTCTCTGAGATTTTAACTATCACTGAAGTTTCTTTGAAGCTTAAGTGATTTGTGAATATGAATAAATAAAAACGTTTTTTTTTCTTCCTTCCTTTCCAGGATGTCTGTGATGATATTCACAATTAACGAAATAGCGTTATTGTATAAAATAATTATTCTGAACAGAGCGGTAAATTATATACCAGCTTTAAAAAAATGTATCAATGCAGAACGGACACTTTTTGACATGATGAGGCAAACAATTCTTTATGAGCACCGCTTGTTTAAATAAAAAATACTATAGTATCACTTACTTCGGTAAAATGTATTATAACACCTATCGGTTGCTCAAACTCTAGAAACTTGCCAAAAGCATGTTTTACGATTTTAATTTACCACCTTGTTCGTATGCAGTGGTTGTCTGACAAAAGCCCTTACTGCATATTTCAGTTATAATCCTGATCAATTGATACCTTATTACTTGATATCATTGATACATACCGTTGATTTTACCTTATAAATTCATATCATTGCCCATTGCCATTTGGAAAATATTTAGAAGTATAAACCCAGATTGGCATATGACAAAAAACTTGAGATTCTCAAGTTAGGAATGCTTTTTTTCTTCCATTTTTACTTCTAGTGCTTTTATATTTTTTTTATAATGAATGTACACTACATTTTACTATTATTATTTGTCTGACGCTTAAACATATTACAGGGCTCCGACTCCTCCTCGCTACGCTTACCAACTCCCCAGATTTGCTTCGTAATCATTTTTGTTTCTGGAAGATTAACAGAAATTAACATCAAAATTAAAAACTATTTCATTAAAAAAAACGAGATTTATATTGTTCTATTTTATTTATACACATTTAAATCCGTATTCCCTTAGTATAAGAGTTAAACTTACTGATTTTCGCTTAGTTACCCTCGCAATTTGCTCCAAAAAAGTTTTTTTTAATTCTTGTTTTTTTTGTTGCTGTAAAAAACCATTTGCATACTTATTTCTTTTTTTGGAGAGGAAATTATTTATTAGTTAAAAGTTTATTTTTCGATTTTCTTGGAAATTATAGCTACTTATTTTGTTACAATTAATCGATGGACATCTGCTTACAAACATCACCGATACCATTTTTGTTAAATATAACTTATACATTAAATAATTGTAAAACAGTAACTAACTACACTGTAAAAATTCCGAATCAAATCACGGTATAAAGTACTGGCACTTTTGTTGCATCATCCGTAATATTCATTTAATTAGAGTGATTCAGTGATTTTACTGTAACTATTACTGTAAAAATTACGGTTTGTCAGATTTTTATTCCGTAGCATGCTCCAGTAAAAATTAAATACTGGCACCCCAAGTGCTGATAGTATTTACCGTTATTTGATCCGGAATTTTTTTTTTTACAGTGTATGTTAATCATAAAATAATGCACAATAACATCATATAAGTGATTAATTTATAATAAAATGAAGGACAGTTTTAAGCTTTAGTTCTACGGTTTCAATTTTAAACAATAATCAAAATTAGAAACATAATAACAGAAAATAATATTAAGATAAGATGATAAATTAATATTACTGGTAAATATCTTTTATGCTGTTGACAAGGATATTTGGATTCTCTTAGTTTATAAATAATCTTATTAGTTTATTAATAATCTTGTTACAGAGCTTACCCATAACGTTTGAAAGATTTTCATTGGATGCTGTGACATCAAAAGATTTTTAGGTATATTTAAATATAGAAATGGTGGTCTGATAATGTATGAAACCAAATACTATTGTTTAAACAGCAATTCCTAATTCCTTTTTTATATAGTTTTTTCTTTGAAGATATATTTATCCATCATAAAAAAGTTTCTTTCAATAATTATAATCAAATTAAATTTCATGATAGTAAAAAAAAATATCATAAAGTATAACTTGTAATTGAATTACAAAAAAAAAAGATATATAATAGTTAAAAACACCATACACTTCATCTTAAATAGTGCACGAAATAAAGTAATTAAAAGCCCCAACTCTAAATCGTGCATTTCAAGCAATCGAATTTTCTTCCTTTTTTTAATTTTTTTTCTTCTTCTTCTTCCCTCACTTGAGAGTTTCTTAAAAAAAGATAACAAGTATATCTCTCTCCTCATAATACTTAAGTCTCAAAAAAAAATATTTAAAAGAAGCATTTAATTATACCAATAAAAATTTCATTCCCCTTTATATATTTTCCATGTTTAAAAAAAAAATTGAAAGAAAAGAAAAACATAAAAATAAAACTCTCTCTTAAAAATAGTGAGACGAAAAAATAACGTCAGCAAAAAATTCTTTTAAAAAGGGGGCTGTTTTTTTCTTTTTAAACTTTATTTCTTATCCATCGTAATTTTTCGAGTAATTTTAACACAATTTTTTTAAATTAAATAATGCTTGATTCTCCTTGCCGCTTGGGGAAAGGGAAAACGGGATAATATAAAAGTGAAAGACGAAGAAGAAAAAAAAATTTATCAAGGAGAAAAATGTATATTAAATATTAAATGAACCACAAAGTGTTCCTTAAAAATAAAATCGTTCCCATAAGGACGAGATAGTTTTAAGTGGAATATATAGGATCATCCTTAAGTATAAAAAAAAAAGAAGAAGAAGAAAAAATTAAGTAATAGAAAATAAGTGGGAAAAAATTAAGAAGTCGTCTTGGTGATTATGTTAAGATGGAGCAATGGAGAAAGGTCTATTCCCTAGTTGGTGTCATTTTGAAAGTGCTTGAATGAGTGTAGGGTTTGTTCATTAGAGTCCTTCGCTCCCTGTGTCCTCCATTTGTTTCGTAAAGAGTTTTTTTTTTCCACATTATTTAAAACTAATGATTTTTTTAACTGATGAATTAAGTATTTCAAGTGTTTTTTAGAAGCCTCTTCATCCTTTAATAGATTATGAATGCTTTATGTAAATTAGCATAATTCCTATAAAATTTCGAGCTAATTAGATTGCTTCCATTAAAATTTATTTCAGTGTATAAATTTTCCATTTCTTCATAATTGAGTTTTGATTTTTCCTTCTGTAATGAAATTATCAATTAGTGGAAAGTAAAAAAGAAAAATTTTATAAATATTTTTTTTAAAGAATTGAATTATTTTATTTTGTTTTAAATTCGAACTAATGATATTTTTCGTGACTCTGTTGTCAATGGTATTGTCGGAAATTGCGACGAATATTTTGGACATATAGCAGAAATTTTGTTTTCAAATATAGTGGTTAAAAGAATGTATCGTTAATTCAAAACTGTCGCTGCATTGATATAAATTGTGATTATTTTTATAAATAATTACATTAAATTCATTGAATTATAAAATTAAATTGAAGTTTCATTACATTATTGAACTAACCGATTATTCCGATAATGTTTAAAAAAACTTGCATGTTCAATGTATATCTCTTGTTATTTGGTTAAAATAACACTAGTAACTTAAAGTAAAAAGTTAAGAATTTTTTTATTTACTTGGGGACTACGCCTCTTTCTCGCATCACTCTCCAACTAAAGTAATTGCTTTTCATTCATTAGTGTTCTTTTTTCTTGAATATCATTATTTTCCCCAAAAACACGGAACATTTTGTTTTCAAAATATACAATTATTGTTGTTTTATGTAAGAACATTTTGTTAATTTGTTACTCGTAATGAAGTAAACGATTACCTAGATTTGGAAAATAATCATCTGTACTTGGAAAGGAATATAAATTGCAAAACTCAATAAGTAATTTTAAACAAAATTAATCTCAGTAAATTTTAACAATATGCAACAACTGGGAGACAGTCTAGTATTACAGTTCCTAATTTATAAGCTTAGTTACAGCAAAAATATAGCTCTGTCTGTTCACTTAATGTAAGATAAGTCAGATTAGATATTGTTTCCTTTTGCATGCTTATTACTACTTATTCGTTAATATTTCCAGCTGGCGGTACTCTTTTCAAAATGAAATTCTAATAATTCAGTGTGTTCATAAGAAATGTTCGCTTTTAACTTGTCAATTCTGCTTAATTTGTATCTAACTTCGTTTCAGCTTTTATTTAGCCTGCACGTGAAAAGAACTTTCATTCATAAATTTATAAACATATACCGTTAAGCGTTAATGCTATGACTGCTCACTCACTTGATATTTCAGCTCTTTCTGGCCATTTGTTCTTGCCATCAAAAATTTCATTTGTTTTTCAACAATTTACAGACGTATNTTGATATTGAGTTGTTAGGGCCAAAATTAAGGAGATATCTATACATTATAAGAAATTAGCCAGATCAACGTGAGCAAATCTTTAAGTAATTCTCTACTTTAATGAAGTTTTTAAAATTACTGTAACATTGCATTTTATTGAATACAGTGAATACTTTACGCAAACTATATTTATTTGGCTAATATTAAGCACAGCTGAACTAGAAAAACTAGAACTGAACTAGAAAAGTTAACTGTACAATGACTTGAAAATTGTGTTAACTGAATGTGTGTTAAAGTGTGGGGGGGGGAATTTTAACTCATTAAAGCAGAAGTCACACTTTTTGGATTTCGTAAATTAGTATTAAGTGTCATGGAGTCAACTAGAAAATGGCTTCGTGAAATCCTGTTTGAAAGTGATTATTTATTTATTAACTAAAGGAAACAAAAAAAATTTGCAAGATTGTTCTATGCGAACACTCAAAAAATCATCAAACTCTTAAATATATGTGGGACGCTAAAAAAATGTAAGACCCTTCCCACAATTTTATTTATATGGCATATTTTATTTATATGGTATATTTATGATCATCATTTTGTAAAACTTGAATTTTGTCTAAAACTTGATGAATTTTGCCTGAAACTTGCCAACCAAACCAAAAAAAGACGATAGTATGAATTGAATGTGCCAATCATCAGTTTCCAAATCTTTATTATTATTTATGTATTGAAAATAAATGTAACGACATTTGCTTCATATAATTATTTGTTTATGTGCTGAATTTTAATTTCTGGGTCGCAAAGCCGTCTCATTTGCAAAGAAAAATCAGATCAACAAAAGTCGTTTAAAAACGTGTTAGACGATCAAAAAGAAGAACTGATCAACAAAAGTAATTTAAAAATGTGTTAGACGGAGTTAATTAAATAAATTTATGTATTATATAATGAATACCTTTCTAATTTAATTACAGTTTCATTCGGCATTTAAAAATCACGCTCATCATGTCATAAGCTATTAGGAGTCGACAATATTTGTTTAAAGGAAATAGCGTTGTTTTCCTTCTAAAAATGAGTTTAGCTTCTGAATTCTATTTAAAATCAATGTTTTATTATGATGCTACTTTGTAAAATGACACTATTGATTATCAGAACATAGAAGTAAGGGAGTAAAACAAAGCGAACTAATATACATCTGAAATTCTTGACAAATGTATGTAATAATGATCCATATTACACTAACATTTTTATGGAATTTGACTAAATTATAATTTAGAGTTTTGATTCTTTAGTTTAATGTGAAATGGAAATTAATACGGTGTCAGCTAAAATACTAATATCTAATTTCCTTCGCAAGTCAAACGAAAATGTATGTGAATTAGCTTTTATTAATTTTTGCTGAATTTAGTAGAATATAACATTTAAATGAAACTAAAAGTATCTGACACGCTCAATAAATAAAATTTGAGCTATTTGTGGTATTGTAGGGAAATAACTATTAATTGAAACTATTAATGGAAGAAAGTTTTAAGTTGTCAGTTTTGAAGGGAAAAAAAAGAAATTTCCTGGAGAAAACTCTTATTTAGTATAATTTAACTACGAAAATTATTGATTTATTTTACCCAGTCACTAAATATTGGAGATTCTATTAGAAAAGGTGCTAAGTGATCTTTTTTTTCTTCTTTTTTTGTCAAATTTTTTATGGAAGAATGTTATAAGTGTTTTTGGCTAGAAAAAAACAATGTATCGAAAATATACCTTTGTGTAAGACTTCTAATGTTAAATGAAAGAGCAATGATTACGAACGCTATGACGCGAACAATTTAAGTAAGAGTTAAGAATTTGAATTTTTTCAAATTGGAAGCTTGTGGACATGTGTGGCTTGCATTTTATATACTTAAGTGTTTGTTTACTTAAATTTACTAAAATTTCACTTCATATATTGAAACTGAGATTTCTATTTAACGGTACTATTCTGTTCGATTGGGGAAAAAACATTGATAAATGCATTAAACCATGGATTCAAACGCGTGATATTTCGAACAATATATCGGTTAATATTAAGTACACAGAGCTGGAATTTTTCTCGCATAATAATCAAAAAGTATTGGTAATGTTTGCTGTAAGATTATTTAAAAAAATAATTCGGCATATAAAGCATGCTATATCATACTTTAATTTAAAGGATATTAATATAAAGTTTGAGAACTCAAAATTCGTGATAAAAAAAATTATGTGAGCAATTAATTATTACTATTAATTGTTGGTATTCAAATGTTTTAGAATTTAATAAATTTAAAAGCTTCGAAACTGAAATGCCATTTGGATGAATAAAAATATTTATGTTTATGTTTAACATAAATATTTATGTTTAACATTTATGTTTATGTTTAACATAAACATAAAGTTGAATCAGTGATTTTTGAACTAAAAATATTTTTGGATATTTTACTTGAATTATTCTTATTCTAGCGCAGTAAAAATAGCTAAACTATTGACAAAACTCAAATATTCTTACCTGTTTCAAACTGTTAGGTGCCCTATTCTTGGTAAGTGGTAAAAAGAAGCACGTGCTTGAATGTTGGGTTTTGGCAAAAGAAAAATCATGTATTAGGTGGAGAAACAAACTTAAAAAATGCTATTTAGCCTGGTAGGGCATTGTTTCCGAAGTTTTTATTTTACTTTATTTATTTACTTTTTTTCATGTTGAATCGCATGATTATGGTTAAAGTCGAGGCTACAATAATAGTTTAGAAAGTTGAATGGTTTTATTTGCAAATACATTGTTTAACTTGTACCGATTTAAACAATTGACATTGTTATTTAAACAAATAAAGAACTCTTTCTTATGTATTAATTAGAAGAAAACTTATGTATTAATTAGAAGAAAAACACATGAATCAAAAGGACTAATACTGGTTTCAAACATTTGTTATGTATAAGAAATACAGTTTTTGCCTTGTTCAGGTTACTAAGGATTCAGTACTTTGACATATTTAGTTGCTAGGGCCAAAGTTGTTCCAAAATTCAGTTGATATTGAGTTGTTAGGGCCAAAATTAAGGAGATATCTATACATTATAAGAAATTAGCCAGATCAACGTGAGCAAATCTTTATTTTCCGGATAAATATTTATAAAATGTCTTATTTATGATAGTCATACTAATATTTAAGGGTTGTCTCAACTCCTTGACATGTCATATTATTGTCTTGTGTACTTTGTTCGCTTACAGCATTCATGTTTTTTGATACAACATCAAATTCAAATTTTGGATGAAGTTTTTTAAATTAATTCATGAATTCTACCAAGGCCTAGATTCAATTTACTAAACGGGTGGTGTAAAGTGGTTTTAAATAGCGCTTCATCACCAAACACCAAAAGAAGTGAAAACTTTCATTAAATAAGTATGTTTGAGGGAATTATATTTTGGTGTAATTTTGAGTTCTGTAATAATCAAAAATTTCTGTGTGAATAAAAGTAGTAAGTAAAAATTCCATCAGAAATTCAAAATTTTTGCTGGCTATTTCAAACAGCCCAACAATTTTAATTTTTATTACATTTTAAGTTATTTGGCATCTACAATGCTAAAATAGCCATTCCCTCAAAATTCTTCATTCCTCAATGCTGGCTGCTCTACACTACTGCCGCTGAACTAATTTGCCATATTTTATCATAAAACTTTTTTTTTCATTTTAAAGTAGCAGAATATTTAAAAGCAGTTCACCACAAAATTATTTCATTATAAACAATCTACTGAACTTTTTAAAGTGCCAGTTTCTGGTTGACGGTTAACGCGTAAGTTTAAATCTTATTCTTAACTATTATAATGCAAGTTAATTTCCGTTGAAATTCGAAATCATGCTGCAGGTTTGTTTTTTTCTTTTTTTTAAAATCGCTAGAAAATTTTGAGGCTTGGATTTCTAAGAACTCTTAAAGACAGACAAATTAGTAATTATTATAAGTGAAAATATTAACATTAATCTTAAAAGACTAGCTTTACATTTCAATGTTGTATTACCCAACACAAATAAATCACAAGATATTTAAACAGAATTACAAGGTAAAAATCAATAAACTTTGTAATGCAAATCCTAATATGAATATCTTGGAAAAGGTTAAAAATTAAGACGGCAAAAACTCTAGATTGAGAAGAGGAGTACTTCAGGTTCGAAAGTATTGGTTCTTTAATTGAAAACTTACTTATAAAAGTAAAACTTTTCGAACGAATGCAACTGCTTAAAGTACATATCTCTTTCGTAAATCACAAATCAGGATTAGAACTGAATCTTCTCAGAAACTTTGGACCGAACAACTTTTTCTTAATTTCTAAGAGAGTGAAATGAAGCGGGAAAATCCTTATTCCATTTGAGGGAAACTTTGCCTCTCATATACTAAACTTTTACAAATTCGAACTCACTTTTTTTTATTATTTATTTATTTATTCTCTTAATTTTTCAAAATTTCTCTTCCAATCACTGAAAACATTCCTCCCGAATTCCAATCACGGTTAATTAAACGGGATTAAAAATTTTGATGGGTAAGTGAATTAATTTTCCCGTTTTCGGGATAGAAAGAAAAGGGCGTAGTAGCTTGTATTTATTTTAAAACCTAGGAATAGTAAGGGGGGGAGATAAAAATATTTCTCTTGCTTACTAAACCCTTGTAGAGAAATCAAGTGTCATTACTCGAGAAATAAATATATTACTGGTCGGGTTAAGACCCCTCCCTACTCCCAAACCCTCCTTTTACTTGGAATACAAATCCCTCCTGCAAAACCCTGCAACCCATCTGAAAATTATTAAATCATGAAGTAGGAAATTTTCTCTAGCATCCCTTTCTCTTTTTTTTATTTTTAATCGTCGCGCCGAAAGTATTTGTGTGTAAGTGTGTACTTTTCTAATAAATATGCATCTCTTTCTCCCCCTTCACCCTCCGCCACCACCTGATTCGAACTTTAGAAAACCGAAAATTCGAACCACCCCTCGTACCACCTCTTACTCCCAAACTATTCCCTCAATTTTTGAAAACCCTTTGGGCACTGAAGCAGTAAGGTTCTAAAATACTGAAGAAAATACTAATGCGGATCTAGAGGGGTGGGGGGGGGGTCGCTCTTTGAAGGAATCCGTTCGTCCGTCTGTCTGTGTGGACCGTCCGCCTATCTATCCATCTATTTCGCAGAATAATAAGGAGAGTTAATTTAAACAATGTAATCACATTTAGCTTAATTGAGTTTACTGGAGTAATTGAATTTATGCTGATTTGCTGCATTTCGGTTTATCTGTTTAGCGCCTAGGCCGTTTCCCTTCGGATTTCTATGCTCCAATAACTGCACTAAAATGACATAAGGCAGCAAGCTCCGAAGGATAGATAGATAGGGGAAGAACTAGTACACCCCTTATTACAGAAGGGAGGAGGAATTTCGAATAAGTCTTTGCAGCTCTGCTGAGTCGGAAACGGTTAAAACTGAGTTTATTCTTTTTTTTTTTTCTTTCGAAATTTTTATTCCAGATTTGGTGCAGAAGGGGGTGATTCTTTTGTTCGATGTTCATTCTACCCCCCTCCAAAAAAATAAGCAAACGATATAGGTTTTATCTCTTTCTCTCTCTTAACTAAAAGAGTTGTCGACGAAATGGAACCGAAAAAAAGAAGGTGCGAAAAATGCAAGTTAAGAATTGAAGGGGAGGGTTCTCTGAGGGGAGGGAAGGCAAAAATTAAGTGATACTCCCACTAAGGGAATTCCGTTGCTTGTAATTATTCACCACAGTGATGTAAAGCAACAAGAGAGAAACTGGAAAGGGGGGAGAAAAAAAGGGAAAAATAAATAAGCTTGGTGATGAAAGTCGCTAAAACTGTTTAAAATTTAAATGGGTTCTTCATTCGTCGTCCACGCCCTACGGGGATAATATGAAAGTAAAAGAAGTTAACAAGTTTTAATTTTCATCAGATAAGGACCTCATATATATGTTAGATTAGCGAAAAGGCTTGCTGAATTTTTTTTTCCTTGGGGTGTAAAACTAGAAGAAAAGTTCTGAATACGGTTTTGAACTAGATTAACTGAAAATAAGACAAGAGCAAAATAGGAGTGGTCCCAGAACAATTTCTAATTAAAATTCAGAATGACAAGGTCTTGAAACATTTTTTGTTTTCTTTCTATCGTGAAATATATTCTTTTTGGGTCATCAAAATATGCTGATATTTAAACAAAACTATTTAAATGAAAGTTATTGAATTATGACTTCGTTTTTGCCATGGGACATATTCCCCGAAACAATATATTTTTCGAAAAAAAAGTATGTTTCGACCGTTTATTAATGAAATAAAACTCATTTCAAATAAACGCAACCATCCTTATCAGTTAGAGTTCTTGAGGGTAACAATAATAATAAAAAAGGGTTTTTTAGAAAAGCTTTTACTGACATCAGGTCATTCTTTTACTGATGCGAGGAGTGACCCATGTTGAACTGTTCGCCTGTCATTTTGAATGGTAATGTGCTGAAATTTGAAAGGTAATATAGTCCACGAAATAGTGCATTTTTTCGTTAAATAGTACATATTTCGTTAAAATCTTTTCTGATTAGTCCATTAAAATTAGACCTTTTTTTCGGAAAAATTAGTAACCAAGTTTTTTTTTTATAAAAGGCTTTGTTGTGGTTTTATAAATGATACCTGAAAACTTGCCTACTCACATCTGTATCCTTCTTTAGTGACTTGAGGGGAGAATGAGGGAATTTGAGGGTGATTTAAGGGGTGAATGAATGGGGTTGAATGAAGGGTGATTTGAAGGAAGAAATATATTTCTTTTAAACATGCAAACGAGGCAATGTTTCCGATGTATTTTTTGATACTGAATTGAAAGAGAGCAATACCGAGATGATTGGTTTAATATTTTGAAATATATAAAGGGTTGGTGTACAAAAAGTACAATTTGTGTATTGGCAATTATTTACATATCTTACATTCCGATACAAAATATCGCGTTCTTGTTTCCTTCATATTGTTTCTCGCTTACTGAACTAAGACCAAACAAGAATCAAAGAGCTAATATTTTAAAAGTTAAAATGTTTTTTTTTGTGTGTGTTAAAAGTACCATTGATGAATTGCACTTATTATGAAGTAAACCCTTATAACTTCAAAACTATTAATCCTATCAGCTCGAATTTTATTTCATGAAATTCATTTCAGAAGGTAATCAGCTTGAAAATTTGTAAATAAGTTAAAAGTAGTAATATTTTCATAATTTTTTTTAAATTTGTTTCAATGACAGAATAAGAATTTAAGTTATACAGGGTTATTCATAATTCCCTCCAGGGTTTCGAAGCGTTATAGTAAAAAAACGCAGACGAATATGGCAAAAAAGAACATATGAAATTATTCCGAAAGTATTCAAGTTTTAATTTAAGCAGTTGCCGGTAGATGGCAGTAACATGTACCACTAAAGCCAGATGTAGTAAAGAAAAATGGCATTTACAGGCGGAGGAAATTATGCATAACCCTGTAGAGATTTATGCGTCCAAGTTATTTTTTTTTCTTTTTACCCTTTCAAATGATAAACTGAACCCATTAATAAAAAAAACTTTTAAATTGTAATAAAAAAAATTATTGCGTTAAGTTGAAATTTTATTTAATTTTTCGACAAGTCTGCTCAATAAGTAAATTTTAACGAATTCCATGCAATTAAAAAAGAGTGAAGCACTATACTGAAAATTCTAAATTAATTAATAAATATTATGAAAATTATTTACTCTGAAGATAATGTCTCCTTCTCAAAAGAATTTGATTTAGGTGCTCAAATGCCAATTTTATCATGACAAAAAAAATTATATAATTGCATAATCAAATAAGCAAACTTTAAAAACAAACTGATTCATAGTATTAAGATGAAGAGTTTGTGTGCCTCTCTCATAACTCCAGGACCGTTTATGCTGGTGTCATGAAATTTGAACAGTGGGGGTAAGAGCAATTTTAGCCCCCGATCCAAAAATTTCAATTAGATCGTTCTGGAGAGACGTTTGAAATTGAAATTTTATCATAGGTTGCCATTGTTTCTTAGCCAACTATAATCATTATTTTAAATCAAATTCTAAATCATTCTGTTTTACCAAATATTTTAAATATAACATCACTGATGTCTGCTAGTTAGTAGCTCACATTAATCGAAGAAGTTTATTGCTCGTTCGTTAATATTTAATCATATTTTATTCATTGCGTCATATAAACTCAAGTGTATGAATTATAGGTGGACTACTTCACCGAATTAGTATTTCTGAAGTTATCTGAAACCCCGTGTTTATTTTGTTTATAGTTATGCTATTAAAACATGTTTCTATAAAGCTGAATACTTTGAAATCAACAGTTAATAAAGCAAAAATGATAAGGTATGTGCTAAGAGGCGAACTTGGTATGATACTAATTCATTTAAGAGAAGAGGAAGAAATTGCCATGGTTATTATTAATGTCAAAGATGCTTAAATAATTTTTATAACAGCTATTAATTGAAACAGAAAATAATCTATGTACTAAAATACAAAAGTAATAGAGAAATGTTGCTAATTTTTAAGCGCCGTCAGTTGTAAATTAAAATGATAGCAAGCATTGTTAAGAATTTATGTTAGTGTTCTTTTTTTATTAATATTCTGCATCCAAAATGAACTGTCCTTTCTTAGAATTATTTTCTAAGAAAAGCAATCTTGAAAAATATACATGCTTTTTTCTGGAAATATTTTTCTACACAAGTAGTTAGGGATTTGAAACTATTATTTGAGACTTTTGTTTTTCGAGAATTGTAATAGCGGTAACATTTTTATTGGCTACCACATTTGCTTTAGAAACCCGAAATGGTGATGACATTGAGTTGAACCAGAATGGTTATTGACCCATTCAGCAGTTTTGTGGTATTCTGTTTAAGATTAATATACTAAAATATTTTTTTTAAAAAAACCATGTTCTATCTTTTTTTATAGCATTATCTAAATAATCCTCTCAAAATAACTTGCTTATGACAAAAGCAAAATAAAAACAAAATATCGATTAGAGATTCTGCTTATGAGTTTTAGCTTTTGTATACCACCGCAAACTGTTAAAACACAAACAATTGTTGAATAAACACAAATGTTGTTAAAACACAGACGTTGACAGACAATTTTAAACACACACTATATAAACTACTCAAAAGACTATAAAATTCATTCCCAACAAAATTAGTATACAAGGTGTATCATAAAGACTGCTTTTAATATATATATTTTTACAACCCTTGTATAAAAGAGGGTGAAAACACATAAGCATAGGAGGTCGTCAATTAATATATTTAAGAGAGGAAAAAACAAAATCTCCATCAGCATATGACAAAATACAGCTGTGGTACTGGCGTACATATATATATATATATATATATACAGTGAAACCTCCGTTAAGCGGAAATTCATGGGACAAAAAAATTTGTCCGTTTACGGGAAGGGTACTCTAATAACAAAATTTAACACCGTAAATTGNCCGTAAGCAGCAGAAGTCATATATACTGTACTTTTTTGTCTTCATTTTTTTTTAAGGTATTCTAAAAATGTATTGTAAAAATGCATTAAGGGTGGTCTTCATGGGGCACCCTGTTACGAGAAACAAAGTATCTACCTCTTGATAGATTTTAAATTCACTAATGTCATTTAGAACATATACATTTTAACCACACATAGATTTTAAATTCACTAATGTCATTTAGAAAGAACAAAAATTGTAAAAAGCATGTATAATCTTAAATATAGATGCACTTTGTGGTAAAACAAAATAATGAAATGAACATTTTGTACAGAAATGTCACCACTCTTCATAAAAACACAAATATTTGTTTTTTGTTTCGATTGTTTTTGAATCTGAGCTCTTTAAACAATTAATCTTTCAAAAATTATTATGTTACAAAATTAATATTATTTTTTATTTTATTAATTTTGCAATGCGTTACTTTACTAGTTCTTAATTAAGACCATTATGTAATTTATTGCCATCATTTTTAAAAAAGATTTTAAAAATATGTACTAAGGATGGTCTATACGGAATACCTTGTATTAAGAAATAAATGGTCTAAAGATTTTTTTAAATTCATTTACTTCATCATTTTGAAAAGGAAAAGAAACGGAAAAAAAGGTCTTAAATATAGTTACACTGTATGGAATAGCTAAATAATGAAATGACTATATCTTACAAAAATGTGACCAATTTCTATAAAACCACTAATCTTCAGTTTCCGGGATTTGCTAATTTTTGAGTCTAAGCATTTTTCTTCTTCATACTTATTTATTTTATTACAAAATAAATAGTATTCCTTATTTGATTAATTTCGTTCTTCTGTTATTTTTCTTGATCTAATTTAATGATAAATGAGAAAAAGCCCCTTTTCAATTTTATTTTTTTAAATTTAAACCAATTATATATAAATGTGCAATTTTAGATTGTTCCCTTTAATCATGAAAGATTGCGCTTGTATCTTAAGGAAAGGATGTAAGTGAAAATCTAAATTAAGTTTCATTTGTTATTGGAACTCCTGTGGGGAATTGCTTCAGAGAGATTAATTTTAATTAGATTTTGTCATGAAATTACTGATCTTAAAATATTAATTCGCTTAACAAACTTCTTCTGAATTTCAATTAACTATTTGCTTAATTTGATGTCCTTTATTTACTTAAAACTATTTTTTTTTTTTTCGTTATGAATAATGCTATGGCCAAGATTGAAATTTTTTCTCCTTGTGATCTTTTATTATTATTTTGTTGTTGTTTTTTAAGTAATGTCGTATTTTTAATATTAAATCAGGAAGAATGTTTTTTATTTGACACAAAATGTTTATTTTGCATGTGCATTTTATTAACTTGTACTTTTTATTAATTAATATTTTTATAACTTATTTTGGAAATAAATAGGGGAAAAACTAAATCTTAAAACATTTTGAATGCGAGTGAAATATTAAAAGCAAGCTGAGCTTTTTTATTCATTTGATAATTTATTCTTCAAGGTCAAACTTTTACTCGCTTAACTGGGATAGGCGTTATAGTAATAATTTTCTCACCCAGCTGTTCCTAACAGTTGGTTTTATTAGCAACGATGATTTTTCGTATTTCTGGCATATTCTGCTTTCATAATTTACTTGTTCTAGTCTTGGGAAAGAGCGTCATATTCGAGCGCTCAAATCATGTTAGCTTGTTTTTCGACTTCATTTATTTAGCTAATGAAGTTTTTATTATTAAGTATCTTTAGTTTCCTTTGAATTATTCGTTTCGTGTTCTCGTATTTAACTCGAGGTTGATTACTAGATGGAATTGATAAATTTTAACGATAGCTATAAAATTTTCAAATCTCGGTTTGTATACATCGTTAACTAACAGTGTTTATTTAATCAATATAAATTAAATAAAGTATAACTTTAATGTTTATTAAGAATTATCTTAACTAAACTATTTTTTAAATAATAATTCTAGAATATGAAATCTATACTCCTGACTTTAAGTAGTTTACTTGCATAAAAACTTTTTCTAGCAACTTTTACCGTCCGCCTCCGTGGCCACTTTGTCCCACTTGGCCACTTTGTCGTGGCCACTTAAATAAAAATAGTCTAGCATACGATCCAAATGGAAATTTTAGCGTTTCGAAAACATTACATTTTAACCTCTTAACGATCGGTTAATTTTCAGGAAAACGGTCATAAAAGTACCTTTTTTTTAGTGCTATTTGATTAGTGCTGACATATAGTTTAAAATAAACTAACAATCTACAATTACCTTAAAAATATCCTGGTACTGCCATCTGATGTGTAAAATGAGAAATAAAATGTCTTCCTGGCAAAAGAAATAATTAGTTTTGATGGCAAAAGAAATGAATTAGTTTTATTCTTATTGGCTCGTTACTACTGAACACTCCAGCCCGGAAATATCACGGGAGCGAGAAATCGAAGGCGAATCCTCTCCCCGTCATTTTCACGGGAGCGAGAAGGAAGGGGTTAAAGAAATTAGGCTGAAAGGCATCATAACTGAAATAATTACAAGACTAATTACCAGCTAAATTCAGAAAATCAATATAAAGAAAAACAGGAGGAGATAAAAAGGTACATAACGATGAGTTTTGCTTTGGAAACAAGAGATTATCGCTCAATGTTTCAAAATTCGTCAGCAGATTGCACTGCTAACTGAAATACCGGTATCATTTAGCTATTAAAACAATTGCATAAAATCAGACAAATGAAGAAAGAAAAATTTATTGGCTCTAAAATTAGAAAATGTAAGCTACCAAAATCACACATACTATTGATGACATTCGTTACTGCTTTATAAAATGACAAAACTAGTCGACACCTTTGACAATTTTTCCACCAAGCTAAATTTTATTTATTACAATAGTTTGTAATAATATACAATAAATTCAGCAATATATTTCCAACTTACAGACCATTCTTACTTATTACAGACCAAATATCTGTTCGTATTCTCGTATATGCTCGCCGTAAGCAGCAGAAGTCACACAATCATAGCAATATTGTTTTTCTTATTGATTGTTTTTATCATTACGGTTATTGACTTTAAAGAAAGACTATCAAAGAAGAACATTTTTTAGTTTGTAGAATAGGCAGAAAACAATTTTTTTGTAACTTAATTTTGTGATTTAGCTTTTATTTAGTATTTGTGAAAGAACGCAGGAAAATCGCTCCAATTATAAATGGAATTCATTTATTCCATAAAAAATTAAAATACAGTAGAGATTGAAATAAAAAGCAACGGAAGCCAGAAAATAAGAAGTCAAATGAAAGTTCAAAACTTTTTTATTCTTTTTTATTTGTGTGGCAAGCAAAACAACGACAAAAAAAATTTCGATCTCGTAACTAATTCATTTTAAAAAATGTGTTAAATGTTTACAATGTTGCGAAGCAATGCATATTTACTGAAACAACTTTGATAAACAACTCCTTAAGATATTTTTTCTGGATTAATTCACAAAATAAAGTGACAAATCTAAATGCATCTGTATTTTTGTATTTTTCATTTTTCTGTGTGATTCATTACAAGTTATATTACCGCACGCTAGGACAAGAATAACTTATTCAAGACGTTTAAATAATTTTTTATTTTCTAATTATAGGGGCCTTTTTTACTTTCGATAAAAACCATGTAAGTCTTTTTTGTGGTTTTTTGGTTTTTATTTTAACTGACCATTGTTTGTGTGGTTATACGTGTTATTTTTCTGATTTCCCTTCAATGTATAGTATAAAATAAAAACAAATTTATACATGAGACACAATATTCAAATACCGGAGAGGAGTTTTTCTCAGCATGAAAAATGAAAGTTATGAAATAAAAGCCGAAGCCATCGAAGTAGCACGATAAAAATTCTTGTTTGCTATACGTTGCCTTCGGCAATATTATACATCTTTTTTTGATACAAATTCGCAAATTTTTAGGCAAATATTCTACCTAAGAAGATTATGTTCCAGCTATAGATAGTCTTATTTCATCTTGCCAATAGTAAAAAAACGAAGATAGATAAGAAAAAAAAAATTCTTTATTCAGAAAATGCGTAAAAATCTACCAAAGGGAATATTACTACTAAATATTAAAACATGATGTGTCAATATTACCATTGGTGTTAGAAAGTATCCAAATACATTATCAGTATTTTTTAATCACAAAAATTTAATGCAATTATCGATCAGTAAAAAATGCTCTTTCGGTATAAAATTTATAAACTAAATATCTTCTCCTTATCGCGGAAAGAAAAAAGTTATTTGTTTTAACGATTAACCACGTCAACAAGTAAAAATGATCATACTTGCGTTATTTAACTCTTTTTTTTTATTTCACATCTTAAGAATATAAATACAACGATTTTCCATTTTCAAATCATTCCTTCTTTAAAACGTTGAAGAGCTCTCTTCGAAATAAACCGCAATCAACGATTTTTTTTTTCCACCCTCCGATTTCATCTTCATCTGCGGGCGGTAATTTTTAAATCTCATTACGAATCAGTGAGTTTTCTCGATTGAGCGGGTGAAGAATACTTGCTTAAAGCAAATTAAAACCCATTTGTTCGCTGAAGTTTTACAGATATTTGGACTTACAAATTTATCTCTGCTATCCATGATTCCTTAAAACACATAATTGAATCTCATTTAATTAAAGACATTTTCAGTACATATCGTTATCCAATTAGTTTTCGCCTCACTAAATATATAACAGCGTAATAAATGCGATGAGGGGAGGTGGGAGGGAGGAGGATTGGAAAATCGTGCAAAAAGCGCGCACGTATTGGCTCCCAATTCGCTTCCAAATATTTGAGGCCTGTACTAAATAAATGTTTATTTAATTCATTTGTGATCTTAAACAACAAGTATTTGGTAGCTCTTGTCCGCGAAAATTCAAACAATGAACCAAATTATGTAACCCAATTATAAATTACGATCAGTTCTAAATTGCATTATCCAATTTACAATTTATTTTCTACCTTCAAAACTACATCTGCGAGGGTAGATAATTAAATAATGGAAAACGACGCTGAAGTAAATTTTTTTTTTTATATCTGATATGTTTTTCATTTTTTTTTAGTGGAGAAAATTTAACAAGCGAATTAATTTTTCAAGAAACGGAGTTAGTTCATTTACAGTGTAAAAATTCTTGTTTTTCTCGTTTAAGGTTTTTAAAAGGTATAATTCTATCATAATTTGGCTTGTCACTCGTACGACAACCTCTTAATTCAGTTTGACTCTAGGCAGTGTTTTATTTTTGTTTCAGAGGATTCGTAAATTTTTAAATGGAGAAAAAATTTGGTTAAATTAAAATCTAATTCCGACTTTTACCCTTGTGGATTTGCAGAAAATTATGAAGATGGTGTGTTTATTTTGAAAGAATGTTTAATTCAAGTTTGTTTAATTTAATTTCTCCGTTCCATCAACAGACAGTTTAGAAAAGACTCTAGAGGTTTTACTTTGTCTAATTTATTCTTATGCTTCAGGAATAACTTAGTTACAAATTGTTTTAATTAAAAAAAACAGTGCGAAGTTTTGAAAGTAATCTAATTTGCAATTTTAAAATTGTTTAAATACTTTAAAACCTGTTTGCAAAAAATTATTTAAAATAAATTAACTCAGTTCCTTCATCCCTGATAATCATCTTGTTATTTATGTATTGAAACATGGAGCATTTTAAATGCATTATAAGAAAAATGCTTTCGCCATTGAGCCGTGATAGGTCAGTGTTTAAGGCACTTGACCACGATTATGAAATAGTGAGGCTCTGTCCTTGGTGATAGCTTGAAGCTTACACAGCTTAATATGATGGCTTATCAGCTTTTTTGTGGCGTAAAGGCGGCTGGCACTCAATGCCCACAACATTGCCACCATCATGCCATTGGTCCCGAATTTGTGGAGCCTTAATCTTCATGTTTCAATCCTCCTGGCCCAAAACGCACTGTTTCGGGAATTCTTTACTTTTTCATTAAAATACTCTTGATCCTTTGCATTGTTTACAAATGATCAAGTACCTAGGTTTAGTAAAATGGCTTTGTCTGTCCTTTTAAACCACCAGAGCGAGGCACCCCAATCTGCTAGAAAATTGTAGATTTTTAAGATATCTTTATAGGAAGCATATGACCATATAAATTTTGCATTTGACCATTAAAATCAAATCTGTTTTTTTGAAAGATAAGTACTCTAATGGACTGTATTCATGAATTATGTAAATCTACTTTATAGATATTAATATATTTTTGCTATTTCAGTTTCTCCTGCAAACGAAGATCTAAAAACAGAAAAGTAAGCTGTTTTTATATTGGTTTTATCATTTGCAATAAATCTCATTAGGTAATTTTAAATACTCATTCATATTTTTCAGAGAAAATGAGCAAGTAGGAAATATTGCATTCAAAGAAGAAATAAATGTATGCGGTTCTCAAAATCAGGTATTTACATTTTCTTCATTATATGTATTATTAATTATTATTATTAATAATGTTATTTTACTATAGTCTTACTTTGTATTTCTTGAAAAATTTCTGCTACTAAAATGTATATTATCTTCAAATCATTTTCACATTTCGTCAGCGAGTTTGTTTTTATTCTGGACAAAGCTTAAAAAGCGGTTATAACAAAATGGATGCATAGCTCAAAATGCGTATTTAAGAAGCGAGCACAGCTCAAAATGTATTTTTAATAAAATGTATACACAGCTCAAAATGCGTGTTTACAAAAGTGGACACAACTCAAAACATGGTTTTAAGAAATCGATACACAGCTCAAGATGCGTGTTTAAAAAAGTGGAGAAAACAAAGAAATGCGATTTTTTTTAATGATCCCAAATTCCACAACAACTTCCTAGCTTTTTTAAACATTGAATGTATCATTAGGGGGGGGGGGCAAAGTCCCAGACTTCGGAGGCTGGGTATGATACAGATGTCCCTTTTCAGATAGGTTTTTGTTTATGTTGAAGTTGTGTATTTAAGAAGTGAACACAGCTCAAAATGCATTTTTAATAAAACGTATACACTGCTCAAAATGCGTGTTTAAAAAAGCAGACACAATTCAAAACGTGGTTTTAAGAAAATCGATACACAGCTCAAAAGGCGTGTTTAAGAAAGTGGACAAAACAAAGATATGCGATTTTTTAATGATCCCAAACTCCTCAACAACTTCCTAACTTTTTTAAACATTGAATGTATCATTAGGGGGGCTGAGTCGCAGACTTCGGGGGCTGGGTATGTTACAGATGTCACTTTTCAGATAGGCTTTTGTTTATATTAAAGTTGAGTTTTATACAATAATTCTAAAAAATGGAATAAATCCATATACAGTTAAGCCTGTAATCAAGTAACAGAAAAAAGAACTCTGTCCTCTTTTTTTTCTTTAAAATGTTCTCTTTATTCAGCTTTGTTATTTTTATTATAATTAAATTTAGAGATGTTTTAAAAATAAACAATTTTCTCCGTTTGTTTCTTTGCGCTTTAACAACAGAAAATTTTAAACGAATAATCTGCATATGCTAAAATAATCTCCGATACTTACTACCGTGCCAAAGGGTTTCTGCTAACGAGTCTGTAATATATTTTCAAAGTGACTACCTTTATCCGCAAAGCAGAGCTAAGAATTTGTCTCTGTTATGGATCTCATCTTCCCCACTGAGAGTTTGAACCAGCCCTCTTACTAAGACATTTTAGGGAAGCTAAAGTCTTGCGCGGTTTAGATCTTCAAGATGAACAACCGGAAATATTCGTTGATTTAAATCTGGCGAATAAGGTGGCATTTCGTGTACTGTAAGAAAGTCATAAAACTATTTTTGAATAACGTTGATTATATGTGTTGAAGATTAATCTTGTTGAAAGGCAATTTTTCGTTTTCAAAGAGCTTTTGTGTTCATAGATGCTTAAAAGCTTTGAGACATGTTACGAAAGAAAATACTTAGTTATAAACTTTATCCTGGTTATTTCTCGTCATCTTATAAGTACACAGTGGTACGTAACGCCAACTTTTTAATAACATGACATATTTTCATATTGTTTTTGATATTCTGCTTGTCGATACGTGTGTTGCTGACAATCATCATGTTCAGGGCCGTGGTGGCTGAGAGGATAGAGCGCTCACTTCCCAATTAGGTTACCCGGGTTCGAATCCCAGCAATGGCTGGTTGATACGAAATCAACTCCCAGCTCGCATCGACCTCAGTGCTGACATAAAATATCCTCAGTGGTAGACAAATCATGGGTTAGAATTTCCTCTCCATGTAACGCAAATGCGGGTTAGTTCCATCAAAAAAATTTCCACAAAGGCAAATTTCCCTCAATACTTGATCCAGGAGTTCCCTTGTTTTATAGATTGGGTTCAAAATTACTTGGCTACAGAGTTCAATAGTCACGAACTCAGAATTAAATCAACTGCACAACATCGGTTATAAAATAATATTTAAAAAAATCGCAAGGTTCAACAAATCTTAATATTTAAAACAATTTGACTTCAAACTAACTACTTTACATTGTGAAAATGTAATGAAGTTTTCATATGGTTATACGCTTAAAATGTATACAACTTTACTGCGAAAATAGTCTTTTAGAAATTTCTTAGGGTGATTAGGTAAGTTTCGTTGAGCTTAACTTTATGCAACGCTGCCAAATAGAAAGATTTGGTTATGATATTTAAAAATATGTTTTTATGAATTTCAGTATCGCTAATAAAATGGATTGAAAAGGGGCAGAAATAGCATTTTTATAAAATGGTTTAATCGAATTCATAATTTCGAGACAAAAATTTACATTGAAATATGACAAGGGCAGATTCCCTTAATCGTCGATTAGTAGAGTTTGACCATCGTTTGGCGAATAAGATGGCCTAATATACATATCTGTATATCACCTAAATGAAGTTGAACTTTATAGGGTGACAAGAAATAACCTGGACAAGGCTTAAAACCAAATATTTTTACCGTAACATGTCACAACTTGTTTGAAGTTGACCCAAACGGGAGAAGTGACCCAGCCACTTTAAATTTTTAAAAGATTTATTTCAATGTATAAATACCAAATATCGATGCAACAATCATCAGAAATTTTTCGTGATGGGAGAGAGGAAATTACTTTAATTACTTTATCATAGTAATTATTATTTTAATTATAATCGAAATTACTTTAATGAATCTCGCACAAATCAATTCAACCAATCAAATCAACCAATCAATTCAAATTAACCAATGCATTAATTTCGTCCTGAACATAATTTCACCAGAACATTCTTTTTAATTTTATAAGGATTTTATAGATAAGATCTTTTTAACGATTTCATCATTTTCAATAATTGTTTCGAGATTTTAGATTGGTATGAAGGATTAGCTGATATACAACTAACGTTCTTGTACAGAGTATATAAGTAAAATAGAAAATCGTCAATATATCAGTACTGAACAACACTACGAAATCATGCAAAACTGAAAGACATATACCGACATAGTTAATACATCTAAAATAATTCCAATTATTTTTTTTATTTATTTATTGTCGTTTGTTACCCTTTCCAGCGGTTTTGCGATATTAAATTAAACAAAAAACAATTTTTTTGTGTTCATCTCATCCGAATAAAGAAACTCGCTTTAAGAGAATTAAATAAGCACATGGTATCAGATAATTTCAGGAATACTAAGAATACTAATTTGGTGACGTAGTCCACGCTTTCCACCACGTTAGCGTTGTTCTTTGAGTGTATCGAACATAGTGAATAAAAAGTAATTAAATGTTAGAGTATGTGCAATAAACTATTTTTTTATCAGTTAGTTCTGTAAGCTAACAAATATCACTGATGTTATCTTTTTTTTTTTTAATCCGTCTTTGAACAGCCGACTCAATTTTGGGAGCCTTGTGATTTTGAACCAATCCAGAAGACAAGGAAACTCCCTAGATGTATTGATTTGTTATGGGAACATGGAGGACTTTGCGACTAGACAGATTTAACGTGCATCAGTCACCATTTACCACGCTGGGCGACTTCGGCCGGCTGGGATCGAACCCACGAACTCTTGGCCAGGGGCCCAGTGCTCTACCAACCAGGCTATCACGGCCTAAATGTTATCTTTAAAATATTTGATAAAAAAATCAAAATCAAAATAAATCAAAAGATCAATAAGATAAATCAAATGAAATCAAAAGATTAAATTTCTTTTAGCACTCACACTGTTCGTATTAGAACGTTTTCATATCGACGGAGACTTTTCCCCTGATTCGAACTATTAGTGTGCCAAATTTCATCGCTCTAGATGGGATGGATTAGGAATCAATTAAGGACACAAAGGTGGATTGTCAAAGATTCATTTTTATACATATGTAGAGTTTCATAGAGTCATTGTTACTTAATATTCACTTAAAAAATATAATAATAATACTTTTCTGTCCCTTTTCATCTAGATCACGTAAGTAATATACTGAGTCATGTTATATGTAAAAATCTAATTTTTGAGCATAATCTCATGAATAATATGGCTAATTGTATACTTGTTGTATTAAATTTATAATCTAATGTACATTGGCATAATATATAATTGTATAAATTATATATTATGCCAATGTACATTATAATGTACATTGGTATAAATCTAATCGTTTACTAGATTTTTAACATATTCCATTCTTTTTCATTCACGTCTCTTCGAGTCTGAATTTTGTGGTGCTGCCATCTTTATAAGAAAAGCAATACTAAGACTATAAGCGAAATTATTTGAGCGAAGTAAAGAAAAGTAGAACTTACATAATAATTTTAAGTTTATATATATATATATATATACGTACATATATGCATATTAAATTTCTTCTCTA
>NC_092210.1:53226159-53364939 GCF_043381705.1 Parasteatoda tepidariorum | reverse complement strand
TTTATTGGAATGACGAAAGCAATGTTGACTTCATTTTAATTTGTAATGAATTGAAGACAGAAAAAATTATTTTACCGTAATATACACATCTGTAACAGCAAGTGATCATGAAATCGTAAGTTATGTTGTTGGTAATTGAAAGGTAAAAATTACTCAGAAATTGTTCTTCAAATGCTTGGCGTGTTCTGCTTCAATGTTTGGCATGTTCTGGTTAGTTTTTTCAAGTTCTTCAGCTGTTCCTTAGGGAAATTTTGACTTTTATTTGCTGATAAGAAAATGGCGTCCGTCATAGCCGATGAGTTTGATGGAACTAAATGAAAACGTGATAAATTAATGTCTGATATTTACAGGCTCCCGATAGAGGGCGTACTCGAGCGTTGCGATCGCGAATCGATCTGTAAATATTCACAAAACCTAGCTATGTACATTTTTCATTGATTTTTCTTTTCACATCATTTTGTGTACCAATGATTTGCACTGATTGCAATGATTTCTTAAATGATGCATTATTTAAGAAATATCTCAAACAAATATGAACTGTTAATTAATATTTATGGCTGCATGATTTTTTGAAAGTACGTAAAAAAGAATTAAAAGTAAGAAAAAGCAATGATAAAATTAAAAATTATTTACAAAACCTCCTTATATACAACATTTTTTATCAATTTCTTTTCTATATTATTCGTTTTCATTTAAACTGACTCTTCAACGTTTCTTCGCCGCGCATTTCGCTGTCGCGTATTGATAGTACTGCGATTATTTTCCCGGTCATTTTGTACTGCTAAATTATGTTCAGCCCTATGTCGCTGTTGATATCTCCTAAGATATTCACGGCGATCCATTTTTTATAAAAGATATAAGTATTTTAAAGTAAACTCTGTTCAATATATTTTACACATTCAATACAAAATAAAAATCGCAACAAGATTTAGCTGGTAAGTTTAGTTGTAACATTTCTGCAGACAGTACACACTCATGGGTTCTCAATTTTGATTGGCTGTTTTGTGAGTTATAAACCAGAAGTCTTCTGTGTTTGGCTATGTGTTATCATTCCACTCTCTTCTTATATATAAATATATATATATATATATATATAATAAATCGTCCAGTCCAGAATCAAGACAATATATTAACATTATCTCATATTGCTGAAGGGAGTGGATTAAGTTTTTGACTGTTACATGTTTGCAATAATGTAATTTTTTTTTTCTGTTTATAGTAGACTTTATTATATGTCAGAATACAAATGGGCAGGAGTAAATAGAAATATGAAGAAAAAAAAAACACTTTTTACTTGTAGTAGAACTAAAATCTAAAATAAAAAATTTGGAAGTGATTAAAAAATTTTATATTTCTACATAAATGTTCAATGTGAAATATTTCAAAACACTAAAATAAATCCACAGATTACAATTAAATAAGTGAATTAAATAAATGCACTTATTTTAATAATTTTTACTGAAATGAACCACAAAAATTCGCAAACTGCTGGGGGAAAAACACGATCCAAATCGGTGTTCCCATCTCTTTCGCTTTTATGTAGAGCGAGAAGATGGTTTATAACATCTGTTAAGTTTGCATTATTATCCCAATATTTTATTGTATTCTATTTCAGACACTGCCGGAAGTCTTAGACGAAGTAGCGAAGGATCTTGGGACTTCAGAAGGTGATGCTGAGTTGTTGGAGTTGGAAATGAGAGCTAGAGCCATACGATCCCTTCTAAAACTCAAATCGAATGAAGAATTTGACTTAGATTCGAATCTTTTGGAGGATGAATAGGAAACTGTGATTTGAATTTGCTTTTCGTTTGTAATAAAAACTTATGTTTTAAGTATTTTTTCAAACCCCTTATTTTTGGTTATTATCTGTATTCGGTCATATTGCATTATAAAATCTCCGGATCGAATTACAGTAAAAAATCTGATAAACCGTTGTTTGTATTAATCATGATCA
Source organism: Parasteatoda tepidariorum (assembly GCF_043381705.1). Lineage (NCBI taxonomy): Eukaryota > Metazoa > Arthropoda > Arachnida > Araneae > Theridiidae > Parasteatoda > Parasteatoda tepidariorum. The sequence goes on along the minus strand of NC_092210.1, from coordinate 53,362,985 downwards.
CAATTTTAATAATAACGAATCATACATAAGATAAAAGGACAAAACCGGTTTTTTTTCCTAAGAAATTGCTTTGAGTTGAAAATTTTGCAAACTAAAATATATCGTTATAGTTTTATATTTAAAAGCTTAGTCTCTTAATTAACAATTTGCTATACTTAGGGAGGGAAAACGAAACATAACGTGACTAAATATTGATGACGTGACTAAAAGCTGAAAAGTATGTTGTATTTCTAATTTATATATATATATATATATATTTTAGTACAGACAGAGTTTCACCATGTTGGCCANCACAAGTATATATATATATATATATGTGAGTGTATGTACAATAGAGTCAGTACCGATTATTCGAGTTAATGTGGACAACAACAAACTCCGGATAACCGAAAAACTCGGTTTAAGCGAAGAATATAAAAAATGAAAGAAAAAGAGTAGGCATAAATGTAATATATTTAACAAATACAAAATTTATACGAGTACACAACATAAAATTCACATTATAATTAAAAAGCTTACTTAACACTTAAAGAGCATACTTTACGTGAATTAAAGAGAAGTCCTTTAATTGTTTTTTGTTTTACATTACTTTGGCACTTTTCTGCAGCAAAATTCCGCCATTTTTTTAGGGATAACAAGAAGGCTGGTGTCGCCTCTTCTTCTTATTCCATAAATCCAACAGCACTTTCGATAGTTTTTAGTCCATCTGTATGAGAGATTTTTCTATGTTGATTTTCATCGTGACTGTCTTCATCATCTTCGCTTGATTCGTTTTCATTATTCACGATATTAACGATCAATTCGTCGGTAATCTCGTGTTGTCCGTCAGCTTGTTTTCCTGAGTGTTTGGAAGATAAAATTCAGAATTTTTTCGGTGGCAGTTTTAAAAATAAAAAGTAATATTTAATAGCTCTCGGTTCTCTGTCGATCGGGAATCTACTGGATATATATATATATATATATATATATATCCAGTAGAATATATACAGGTATAGGGCAAAATAATAGGAACACCTGTGCATAGTGGTACTATATACAGGTGTTCCTATTATTTTGTCTTATACCTGTATATATAAATGGTTAATACAGGTTTTTTTCCTTATTGCTCTTCCTGGCGAGTTCTTGTTGAGATGGGCAGTGATCACCCCCATTTTTATTAGAAATTGACTTGAATTCAAGATTGACTACTTCGAAGATAATAATCTCCATTGGAACTTTAGGAGGGCTGATCGGTCTATATCTCCCAGAGGAGCTTGTCTCCCAGATTCCTCCTTTGAAAGACTCGGAGAGAGGGTGGTCTCGTTTTAAGTACGTAATATTTACAGCTGCTAATGCTTCTATTCCTCTCGGAAAACATAAATAGGAGAGACACTTCTTTATACATAGCAGAGACCCTATCTAGCCTTTACTTTTCAAAAGATCTGAACTACTGAAGAAAACTGCTCTAAATCCTACTATGGACAAAAAGATAGAACTAAATAGGTTGAATGCTGAAATTAAAAGAACTTATGTCCAGATTAAGTGATCAAATTGGCAGGACACTTGTAAGAAGTTATATTATAGAACCTCAAGCGCTAGGCTGTTGAAATTGGTCAAAAGTCTTGATGAAATACAAACTCAGAAATGAAAATACAAATGAATGAAGACCCGCCAGGAATGAGTTATTATCAATGCTATAATTAATAATAATGGGTGTGTCACGGTAATTGATTGTGAGGGAGCTGAGGCTTTGGCATTACACTATGCTAAAGAAAGTAAAATAGCATTTAACAGTTTGGACAAGATGCTGCCCAGAATTACAAGGAATCAAGTTAAATCCTGCCGTGATCCACAGCAGAAAGTCATATTTTTAATGAAATTTTTTTCTTTAGCGTAATTGTCTTATGCTGTTCAAAATCAGGATTTGACTAAGTCTCCAGATCCGGATGAACTTCATGGTCAATTCCTTGAACATATGGGTGACCTAGGCAGGGAAAGACTTTTGTATCGTTTTAACTTGTATCGGACTACAGGAAAACTCCCTAGACAGCCATTATTTTCCCTATTCGCAAACAAGTTACGTTGATAGCTACAGCCCAATCGCTCTCACTTGTATTACGTATAAACTGATTGAAAGAATTATTTTGCAGAGATTAACACGCCATCTGATATCAAATAATTTAATTCCGACCTTTAGAAGAGGCCATATGGATGGTACTATGGATCAAATTCTGTTCTTCACTCAGAGTGTTTGAGATGCTCAAAACTGTAAACCTACGAAACATACATTAGCTGTTTTTCTCGACTTGACTAAGGCTTTCGATAAAGTCAGGAAATACAGGCTAATAAACAAATGCTATAATTATTTTATTATCAGGGGTAGAGTTCTTCCTTGGATTTCTGAATCACAGAAATTTCTGCGTAAACTTCTAAAATAAACAATCTTGTTTTTATAAGTTGCATCAAGGCATCCCTCAGGTCTCCATTTTAAGCCCCACTCTGTTTTGAATATTTATTGCAAGAATAGAAAAAAAAGAGTACCCCATTACCATATAGACATTTTTGCGGATAATATAGTTTTGTGATCCAGTAGTGCTGAGATTAACAACTTGGAATATTTTTTAAATAGGTCTTTGGAGACTTCGTGAATTCTCAGACTCCCACAAGTTGAATTTTATCCTTCTAAGTTGTCTAGCTGTCTTTTTACTTTGAATCGGCATCTTTACAATTACTCTCCTGAGATCTACTTTGCAAAGCGGAGGCTGAATAGTGACAAATATCCAATCTACCTAGGTTTTACTTTGGACCTTGAAATAAATTCTAGAAAACATATGGAAAAAGTGCCAGTTAAGGCTAGAGAGAGACTACAGATCATGAAGTACATTTCGGATAGAGACGAGGGGACTGATGCTACCACTATTAAAGTCACAGTGCTCTTGTACGTCCCAGTCTTGAGTATGGTTACTAGATTTTTTAGACGGACCCCACCACTAATTTAAAGATTTTATATAGAGTACAACTCAGTGCAGCAAGAATTGTCACAGGGTTAAGGAACAGCCCAAGTGAAGTAGTTCTTTACAAAGCTGACATTTTACCTTTGACTACGACATTTAAGATAAACTCAGCTAGATATTTTAATAAATAAATGAGTCTAAGGTCATCTTAATAGGACTTCTAACTATATTTTAAATTGGACAAGCAACCAGCGCTTAAAGGGAGACACACCGCTTGATCATGTGGAGAAACATGGTTTTATGAATTTTAAAATTGTCCCGTCATTGACTTTTAGTTGTTTGCCTCCTACGGTATCATTTGAAATTATCAGTTTTAATGAGGCTTTGAAATCCCGTGCTAATAAGCAAGAGTATCATCCTGAACTTCTAAAACAGTTAGCTCTAGAGGAATTAATAATATCCTTTCTGAGGCCATGACTATCTACACGGATGACAGCAAATTTGGAGTCGGTTGAGCTGGGAGTGGTGTTTTCATCAGCAACTCCGAGGCGAAAGTTAAATTTAGCATCCGTAACCCTGACTATGGCTCAGTTTTTAGGTCAGAAATTATTGCTATTGGGAGGGCTCTTAAGTTAGCTCTATAGTAGTATTTGAATTTCGACTGACAGTAAAAGTGTCATCCAATACCTAATCAATTGGCCGAAAATATACGATAAACCTGATTCTGGATTTTCTAGTACTTCTCTCCGAACTAGGCCTGAGGAAATCAGTGTGCTTCCAGTTTATTCCTTCGCCCGTTGGGGTGAACGGTAATGAAATTGTAGATACTCTTTCTAGAAATGGATCTAATCGCCAACTCTGTTGAGCTTACTCCTTCTGAAATCCACTCACTCCACACAAAAGTAATTTACTTTCAACTCGGCGCCTCCCACCAGATCATAACTGGTACGCTGCAAAGGGTCGGGACCTGTCTCTGTTACGCAGTGGCCCCAGTATTCAACAATTGACCTTTGCAAGATTCAGAAGTGGTCACTTGAAATGAAGTTTTAAAAAGGGGAAAAGATTTTTTCTCACTGCACCTGTTCCCTTCCCGCTAGTCCTGCTCACCTTCTTAATTGTTTAGGAGCCCCCTGGAGGCAAATGTTGGTTATGCAGGAGAAGATTTTTGATGTACTCAGGTGACGGGGTCTTCTGGACCTGATGTAGGCTTTCCTTTATCAGGAGGAGGAGGAGTAACAACAACAAAGAAAAGAATTAAAAATTTTGCTGTTCTTCACAAAATTTTGACGAATAATTTAAATATTTAGTTTCAGAGCGATGCATAAACAAATAATAATTATCATTATTTTCCTATATAATGACCAGGGATCTGTGGAAATAGTGGCATAAGTAAGAAAGAAAGTATCATAAAAGAGGTGGTACATAAGTGTGAGTTCACTTTATTTAATGAATAATATATGTTGTGAACGCATATGATCGTGAAGTAAACTTTTCCAATTATAAGTGTCGTAGATTTATTTACACCGTTTAAATTGCGTATGACAGTGATAACTTGAAAAGAGTGTTTCTTCGCTTAATTTTTTGGATTGCTTAATATCGAATTCTGGGAGATATTGCACCTCAATAGTGTAGAATAATCTGTCCCGTGAGCAATGTTGCTTCTGGGAGAGTTTGTAACTCCCTCAATAGAAACAATAACTGAAGCTATCTGCACAGATTCCGCCCTTAGATCTGATTTTTCACAGTAAAGCCAATTCCTGAAATGAGATTTTTGCATTAAATGATTTATCAGGTTTAAAAATTATAAATTACATAAGTCTTGGTTATGGCGACAGCTGGTAATAGTGGACTTCATAGTTAAACAATTTATTTGAAATGAAGATCTTATAAGGTTAAGACTTATGTAATTAACACGTAATTAAAAAAAACATATAAAGAGCTTAGTGGAAGAAACGGCTAAGTAAAATTTTTGAAAAGAGATCCCTCGTGGAAATTTCTTATTTCAACTTTATTTAAATGTATGCATTCATTTATATTGCTAAATCTATTCATTCCGAAGATACTCAGTGGAAGAACAGGCTAAATGACATCATTTGAGTATTCACTGGAAAATTGGCACAAAAAAAATTGGTGAAAATGAAAAACTTGAAACAGTAGCTTCCACACATTAAGGAGGAATTTGTGTATTTTTACGAATCAATAATTAAAAAATACCAGAAAAATAACCCTTAAACAGCTTTAACGTACAATTTTTTTGTTTCTGGTTCTCATTAGTTGTTGTTGTTCTCCAAAGGTCTGACAGCGTCAGCCCAGATCCATAGATTCGTTGACGAGTAAAAAGTCGTGAACAAGGAGAGGAGAAGTGTAAATTTCTTCCCAAAGAAGTCCCAAGCAGCTTAAAATATATTCAACTGAAACCTGATGTTGGTCGCATTTTGGGTAAAGAGGGTAAGATTTTATACCCTGAAAAATAGTAAGACATTTTTTTAGATGTCCACTGGCAAGGCGTGAAAGGCAAGTATTGATTTTTCTGTCGCATGGAAGAATCAACGACTGTCCCGGCTTACTAGCCTATACCAATCATGAGAGGGAGGCTCCTGCCAAATCCTCCTGTTCTTTCATCTGATAAAAAAGTTCTAGGTAGGTAAGTTCATCAGATGCCGAAGTTGGCAGGCCGCAAACGTCCTTTGCTAGACAGTCTGCCTTCTCGTAACGAAATAGATCCACATGGGATGGGATCCACTTGAAATGAATATCATGTTGAAGTGAGATGCACCTCAACTTGTGAAAGATAGATATACTTGTCTTATCCCCAATATAGATCCAATTATTAAGATGTTCCATTGAACTTCGGCTATCAGTCAGACTCCAGAGATTTCCATAATCATTTTTCCTCAAAATGGCATCAAGTCCCGGCCTCCACTGCTAGTAATTCACTTCTAAAAACGGAACAGAAGTCTGGGTTACGTTGACTAAGGGTAAAAGTTTTGTGAGGTGTTTCAATATAAATGCAATACTATCAGTTTGACTGCCATCGGTATACAATTTAATGTCACTTCAAATGATATTATTTATGATTTCCAAGGCTAGTTGTCTTAGATGTTCCGGTAAAGTATTCTTTTTATTGATGGAGGAAGAAAGGTTGTAATGAAAATGAATCCTAGAAAAATCTTCTGTTGGAGTCATGCAGAAATGAAGAGAATGTGGTTCAGCATTTTTAGCAATAGCATTTTGAGACAAAGCCTGACTAAAAGGGCTATTTTTCTCGAGTCTCTGGTAGTTATGCCAATTGCAAAGCTAATTTGACGTATTGTTTTGAGAGCCATAGCTGTGAAGTTTGCTAAAGTATGTTCGCTTTAGTTTGCGTTTTAAACAAACTGCCCTAGTAAGAAATTAATTTTTTTCTTCTAAGCAAAGTCGCGTTGAAAATAAATATTATTTTGTGCTTAGGCAATATTTTCAGTTTTTAATTACTGTTCCTAGCTGAATACTCGTTTTTCCTTTTGAAATAAAACTAAATAATGAATACATCGGTAACGATCAACATTGCAAAATGATACACAAAAAATAAGAGATATGTGGACATGATAATTCTGCCTAATTCTCTTGCTCTAGACTCTTGTTCTTCGTAAAGTGAAAACCTAAATTATTAAAAATGAGAATCGCGTAACTAATCGTGAACGCGTAGTTAACCACAATAAAAATAACTGTTTTATAAACATTTTTATAAATTAAAATCTGTCATTTTTACATGAAACTGCATTATTTTCATAGAAAAATTGAAAATAATTTGTATTTCAACAACTATACCTAGATATTTTTTGTATTAAAACTAATAAAAATACTTGTACTCAGAAGTACGATTAAATGTAACGAAATGACATAACATTTTGACAGTAATCAGAGCTATTTAAACGAATGCTTTTTTAAAATCAAAAATTACCGAATTCTCGCCAATTAAAGCGATACATACTGGTAAAACATCTACTCCACGAAAATTCAGCTCACGATTTCTTTGAATCCTTTTTGATCGGTTTTCGGACTAACAAGGCTAGATAAAATTTTATACCAGTTATTTTTTCTAAATTACTGTTGCTGAAATTTTATTTTATGAATATACGCCTAAATAAATGTATATTTATTTTATTTTTTCAAACAAAATTATATTCGATGAAAAAGCAAATGCTACGCACTAAAATCGTTAAAATGTTCCTTTATAAAAGAGTTAGAATAAAATAAAGATGCCCCCAAAAATTTTTAAGTTATGCCTGTTCAGAAACATACTAAAAACATTAAGATTAAGCGAAAAAAAACAAAATAAAAACGCATAAACTTGAAAATGCTCATTTACTCAAATTCACTAAAGTGTCGCTAAGCCGGTTCTTTCACTAAACTCTTCATATAAGATAGCTGATAAGAAGGAAATATCGATTGAGCTTGGCTATCACTTCTTTCATGAAGGCAATGTATAGTTTCCAAAATGAGAAAGCGAACACCCTAAATAACTAAATGATCAGATTTTCATATACTCAATCGTAATGGGTCGAAGACCTGAACTTCAATTAGCCAATCAATTATATGGACAGGCATTTTAAGTTACGAAATCGGATCATATGGTCCCAATAATATGACCAGGAGAGCGGTTAAAACAACAACAACTTTCGCCTCTTCTCAGGAACTTTTTCAGCGTCATGAAGCTTTTACACACAATTAAAAATGTTTATCTGAATATAATTCTACGAAATTTTTTTTTAATTACTTTTCATTATTTTTTTTAATTTAATTTAGGAATAGAAGAAAAAAATTATGAAATATTAGGTTTGCAATTTTTACAATTATTTAAATAACGTAATTGTAGATATCAAAATAGAAAATTTGAACGAAATGCGTTGAATAGTTCTTGAGAAATCAAATTTCAAATAAAAGATTTTTGTGAAATTTTATTACTGGGAAGCTATTTGACCTATTTCATTCAAATTTTCTATTCCGTCATTTAAAATTACATAGTTTAAAAGGATGTAAAATTTTGCATGAATTTGCGTACCGAAATTGCTTCAAAAATCTTTTGACCACTGATAAAAATAATAACAGAAAATAATGAATAAAAATTACCTTTTGGAGAAAATGGTGTTGTTCTAGGTTTTAAATATCCGCATAATCTTCGTCTAGATCAAATTCATCTACTAGATCAACTTCAGCACCGTAATAACAAATAAAGAGTTGTAAGAGTCATTAAAATTCAGGGTAACAAAAGCAATAATAAAAAATCAGCACAACAGGATCAAATTTTTAAAAAAGCAAACGATAAATTTGAATTTCTTTGGAGTTGATTCGCGATCGCAACGCTTGAACACTCCCTCTAGCGGGAAGGATTTTTTCAGGCTTTCATTTCAATTTTCATTTAGTTCTGTCAGAATCATTGGTAGGGAAAGACTCCATTTCTTTCAGTAGCACATAAGAAGCAAAATTTCCCTATGGAAAAGGCTGAAAAACTTCAAAAAACGACCCAGAACATTGGTAAATCATTCGGAAGCAGAAAGCACCCAACATTTGAAGAACAATTTCTCAATAATTTTTTTCTTTTCCATTATCAGCAAACTTGCATCTGATAACTTCCGATTTCGTGATCGCATACTGTTAAAAATATGTGTACTAAGGTAAAATACATTTTTTTGTCTTCAGTTCATTATAAATTAAAATGAAGTCAACATGCTTGCTTCATTCCAATGAATAAATGTGATTTTAAAACGTGCAGAACTGTAATAGTTATACAATATTCTTCTTCTTCATAGAATAATACATATTTCGGTATCTATATAATTCGACAAACAACAATAAAGAATCATCCGAATTACTTCAAATAGTACCCTTTGTGTTGGTTATTAATACATTTTTATCGTTTTCCTGGTAAGTATTTTTAAATTTTGAATGATTAATTTCAATAAGGATTCAGCCATTCTGTTTTTAAGTTACATTTTGAAATTTCTATCGAGATCTTGTAATTATAAAATTTTATTGTGTGGTATGTCATCTTAAAGTAATGAAGGGATTACCTATGTATATATTATTTGAGAATAAAATTTTCAAAAAAAGAACATTTCATTTTGGAATTCTCCGGATTTATAAAGCAGGTAAGCATTATGATTTTTATAATAAAAAATTTGTTTGTTAGCGTTTTTTTTCTAGTTTGATGATAGTTCTCTATAGAATGATTTTCTACGTCTGATTAGGAATAATAAAAAAAAAACATGAAAAACTTTTATTTTATGTAAGGAACTTTTAGAATCGTTTTTTTTTTCTATAAGCATTCCTTATTTTACGCTTTTTTTAGTTTATAAATAATGATTTTTTATTGAAATCTTTTGATAAAAATTGTCAAAACATTTTTTTTTTTTGCAAAATTAAATGATATAACATTATGGGTTTATGTATACTTTTTGCATATTTTAATATTTTGAAGTAATATGATTCATAAAACTATGGAATGTAAAGTTTAAATAGGCCTTTCGTGTTATATCATTAAATTTAGTAAAACAATTTCGCAGGCATTAGGTTTGAACTCTAATAAGAAGATACATATTTTTTTTTTACTATTTTTACGATGTGTTTTAGATGTTCTTTCTCTAAAAGAAGATATTCCATTTTGTTTTCACTTCCATGAGAAAGAATATCAAATATTTTTCTATATATATAAAAATATTTTTCTATTTTAAATTTAATAAGCCACGATAAAGAAGGAACGTTACAATACTACACTGAAGACATCTCCAATCCAACTGATGATCGTGTTGTTCTGCTAGCAGTCATTCGTCTCCAATAACAACGCCTCCTATAGGTCGTTGCGTTCTCGAATTGTTTTCCTAACCGAGATTTTATTCTTTCTTTCTATTAGCGTGCATTTTTAATGTTTTTTCATAATATTAATTTAAAGTATTTTTATATTCTTAGAATAAAGTTGTTCATAATTACTGTCTTCGCTGCGATTTTAATATAAAGATGTGAAATTTTATTATAGAGTTGTCTAAAGCTGGCGTCTCTTCGCTTACCTGTGCAGTTGCAATCCATCAATGATCAATCCGTTATAGAAGCAACCAATAGGAATTTATTTCTGTTAGTATAGGAATACGAATCGTCCAATAGAAATGATGCAAACAGAAATTGATTGAACTATAGAGAAGCCACGATCAAGTTCAGCTCTGATTTTGACACTATAAAAATAATTTTTTTACTTCTTAAAAATATATATTGGCCGAAATTGGGTGTTTGTACTTCAATTAGAAGAAATTTTCCCCTACCCGCACATGTGACCTATGACGTCAGCGCCAGCTAATCTTTATCAGCAAAATGGCCTATTAAAGTTGAGTTATGCTTCTCTACATAAGTTAAAATGTTAATTAACGATACGTTAATTGAAAAAACAGCAGCATCGCATATCCAATTTGTTGAAATATAATTCTTTCTCGTCTATTTCTTTTACTTCACTTAGATTTATTATTTGTTTGTGTATTTTATTGTAACTGTGATATATTTTTGTTTTGTGTACCTGGCAAATTTGATGAATAATTAATTTGTTTATGCTCCACGTGGCTTTTTACCTGTCTTTGTGTTAAGTCTCTGTGTAAATTTATAGTGAAAGAAATGAAATCTTTGACAAATAATCTTTGTGAAAGAATTCAGAAAGTGTTACTTAAGAACTGATACTTACTCGAAATAGAAGGGAATACTCGAAATAGAAAGGAAATAATATTTGCTAACATAAACAAATTCCACGTTTCAACAACCAATTAAGATAGAAATACTCACACTACGTCACTTGTTAATATCGCATTGAAAAACCTATTTGGCCCATTGCACGATAAGAGGAAAAATACCAATTGATACAGTTTTTGCAACCCATGACTTGAAATTTTGTGACGTTTATGGAAGTCCATCCTAGTAAAAAGGCATTAGGCCAATGCGTAACCAGTGATCGCAATTATACAATCACATTTTTTAAAAATGTTTTTATATTTAATATTACTCATATAAAATATTAGTACTTATATTTAATATTATTTTTATTTAATACTGCTTATTATTAATATTACTTATATTTGATGATTTTTTTATAACTATTTTTTGCATGGAATTACTTTTGTATGAACGAGGCTTATAATAATGTTCAAAATTTTTTCGATTAGCTAAAAAACTTTCCGAAATGTAGCGAAATATCCAAAAGGTAAAATTAACATCGGTTTGTTTATTGGTACAACATAACGACAGCTCCAAAGATACTTCCAAGGCAACAGTGGGAATCAAACCCACTACCTCCACTGAACATACAGTGTTTAGAGGTGATTCAGCTAGGTCCGGTAAAAGTAATTTTTATATTAAGGGTTCGAAATTTTTACCATTTCTTTTGGGGTTACTTTTTCCAGATTGTGGCTTAGTGGTCTTTTCAAATGAAATGTTCCGGCTTTATCAAGGGCAGTATAGTTCACGCATGAATGATATAGTCTACGAGAGCAAAGCAGAGATACCACTATATTTTCTTTTTTTTCCAATGCCCCCTGGATAACGACTTAGGTCATATAGGCATCTGAAGGGCAGATTACTTGTCCACTCTTTCAGGGGCACCATATTAGGTGAGCCAACGTTGCTCCCACCGTAAGGACAGAGAAGGAAAGAACATCCATGCCTTTCCCGGGATTCGAACCCAGAATTTTTCTGAAGCAAGGACAGTTTCCTAACCCCTACACAGGCTGATCGGCATATTTTCTTTCCTGTCGGAAAAATAATGGTATTGTAGAGACAACATGCATCAGTATTGTTTTCGGTTGACAATTAAGGATGCATCCCAGACCGTCACCCATACATCTTCAGAGCAGCTCTAGTGTGGCGTTAACAACTAAGACAAACATATAATTATTTTCATTATACACTTTTATTTTCATATTTTCCCTTATCACAATTTTTTTAAAAATTCGAAGAGCTGAATCTGAATCCATGGAAAAATTAATTGTTGAAACGTAGGATCTAAGTATAACTAATGAAATTATAATGATATTGAAGAAATTTCTTTCAAAATTCTAATAAAAATGAAATGAATATTCCTGAAGCGATGTAGAAAAGAGTAATCTCGAAATTATTCATCAAGAGAACCTCTTTTAATTAATTAATCTATATTAAATTTGAATTTTTAATTAGGTACAGATTGTTAAACTGGTAAACTCTGCTCATTAGATAAAAAATTATGCAGATTTTTCTTTTTAATGTGTTTAATATAAAGCAACCTTTTTTACAGCTTTCATTAATCACCGCTAAAGGGCGCCAACCAAAATACGAGTTAAATAGGTAGGCTATCGTGTTTTATTACGGCAGTGAAATAAAGACCTTAAAAGGATTTTTCATTGGTTTCAGAATTGATCTGAAGTGAAGACAATGGAATATTAGAGTTTGTTATTGAAAATGTGGCATCAATTCCGTAAATGCAGTTAGTTTTAGATTTAGGGCTCTAAGTATTTTCTTAAAATTTAAATATTTTATTATATTAAAACATAATTAAAAAATGGATCAAAATGACGGTACGCCCACTGGGTATGGGCGTGGACGGCCTGTAGATACTTCAGAACTTCGCCGTCCTCTATCATATTCCACGTACGCAAGCCCAGAATATGTACCAACAGAAGGTAGCAATACAAATGGAATGTACCCGGAAACGTCATGGCACAATTCTGCTCGCGGTAAATAATTAAAAAAATTTGCATTGAGATTGAATTACTTATTAATAATATACGTGAAGACCTATTTCTTAGTAAAGTGTGTTGGTTGACTGTCATGATAATCAAGTGCTAAGATTTTGCTCTAGAACAATAAATTTAGATTACGCTTAAAATCTCTGTTACTTATTTGCATATTTTAAATATTTTTATAGTTGAGTTTTACGAATCACTAATCTGCTTCAATTGTTATTCATTATATGTGATTGCCTGTGACTATCTATAAATAGGTATGTAAAAATATACCCGGGCAATTTCTAATCACTATTAATTTTAAATTTCTGATGCATTATAAATATTATACTGCAATAATTAAGCATTCTTATTAATCGTTTTATCAGGAGTAACTAATTTTTGTCTTAATTTTCATAATTAGTGAATTAAAGAGCGGATTTAAAGTGGATTATAGACAAAGAAACTTTTTTATATATTGTGATACTTTACAAGCAATTCGTTTTGTTTCTGATGCTCTTCTCTTGCTTCAAGTAAAAATGTGCTTATTGTTCCGCTTTTAATTTTCTTTCATAAGCTAAACAATTTTTTTAATGCATTATTGCACTTTAACAATTATCTATTAAAATCAACTCTCAATCAAACAAATCAATTATCTATCAAGGAAAAACAGTGATGTAAAGTGATACTCAAACCTTGTCTTAATTTTTACCTTTACTTTAGGTATTATAAAAGTTATAATTTTACCTAATATGGTCCTAAGTTTTTTCTGTGTTAGAAAGTCAGTCTTTCCGGAGTATTTATTTTTAGCCCTAACTCTACGATTTTTGGCGTCTTGGACACTTTACAGCGTGTAAATAAAATCACGGATTTATCGGTGACAGCTTTCCATTATAACTGAATGTGACAGTATTTTCTTTTAAAATTTGTTAATCGATTCATGACATAAAATATTAGTGCATAAGTTTTTAGTCATTGTTTTAGAGTCAATAAAAAGAAATATTTGAAGTTCTTTTCCCAATCTTATAAAATTCGTAATTTTAAACTATAAATGATATTACGTAATGCTTTATTTATTAATGATAAGAATTGAGGAAACTGAAAAAAAAATCTATACTTTAAATTTTTTTATGAACTTTTGTTGTCTGTGTCAAATGTTTTTGAAAAAAATTATAGTACTTGGTAATAAATTCTAATTCATCAAAAACTAATATTTAAAAAAAAATGCAGAATACAATGTTATCTTTTCTCTATATATAATATTTTTCAAAGAATGTCCTCATTTCTTCGCGTTAGCAATGAAGAATTGAAATATCTAGCATGTGAGCTGTTATGAGAATTAAAGTATAAACTTACATGTTTACAAATTTCTGAATGAAAATTTTTTTCTCACACAGACAACTGTCGAACCAACTGAGCTGTAAGTTCATATCAGCTAAGTGTTCTATTAAAGTTATTAAATATTCTTAGGCAGGTTCAATAATTTTATTCATTGAAAAAAAAAGTATTATTGTGCCATTTCGTTTTTTTCAAAGCATAATTAATATTTAATTTTGGCAAGTTTTATTTTATAATTATGTTTTTAACAAAGTTGTGAATCTTTATTAGTAATTTTTTTTAAAGTAATTGCTATTAAAGATTCAAAGCTTTTGTCACAAATAATAATTGTTTTAATTATTTTGTTTCTGCAAGTTTTTCCATTGTGCGTCATATATTTTAATTTTGAAATTCTTTATTTCAATAACTTATTAACAATAAAAGTTAAAACATTTTGAAGAAAAATTAATTTTTATAAAGATTTTGGTAATTGATAGCACACAAAGCCCTGTGACCTTTGGATGTGATCTTGCCATGCCTACCTTGAAGAAACGTCCACTTCACATCTATTTGAACACACTAAGTTCGATGGATAGTTCATAGTAAAACTCACATTCGTGACTTTCTGACGTGATCTGATCCTCGACAGAAACGCCCACCTTGATTTGAACTCGGCTAGTTTGATGGATGGAACGCAGTGTTCAGTTGAATTTGTGACATTGTCATCTTTACGCTGTTGCTACTCTGTCTCGCTCGCACACGATGGGGACTTGTCCAGACTTGACCTGCTAATTGCAACACAGGAGGAACCTCGTCTACAACCGTGATCTGACCAAAGATTTCCCAAACTCTTGTAAAACAGCAATGAATCAGCAACTGGTATCCGTTCCTTGAATTCTATCACAGATAAAATTCTGTTGTGGGTGTAATGTAGCATAACCATCGCTGCATCTATTCCATACCAATTCACTAATATATAAAACCAACTCTATTCTACTTGGAGGAACCTTTTGATAAAAGGTTGAATAATGTTATCGGTAGCATACACCGCAATATAAATTCTTCAGATTTTACTCTAGAACTCAATCAGGAATGGTCAGTATTAGCAAGCGAGGATAACACTGGCTCTTGAGAAATAATGTTCAATTTCTGATAAAGATTCATTATTTTTTATATGTTGAGATAATTAGATTATTAAAAATTTATTTTCAAGAGCTTTGTCAGTTGAAATTACTTGCTTTATCAAAAAATATATTATTTTTAAACACTTTTGTAGTTTGTAACTTACGTGGTACAATAAAGATTGGCAAGTATTTGAGAATTGATGCTTTTATCCAGTTTTAACCATGGTTTTATCCTATTAAAAACGCTTTTTTGACAAGTGTCAATAACCCAAAATTTTGGTGTAAGGATAATTATTAGCTGTTATAAATAAATGTATTTATATAATTACAAGTGATCAATCAATTACAATCTTGAATTATTTTGACATTAAGCTTTTTTTTTTTGACAATGGATGGTGTTTTCTACATTAGGAGTGTTGCAGGCTGTTTATTGCCTATACTTCTGGGTTACTGTCCAGTGTATTTTGAGGCCATTTGGCTCATGTGTACTTTGTGAGATTTTCTTGGGTTTCTTATATACATAGTATTTGTCACCAAATTTATTATCTGTGTTTGCAGTAAGTTCTTAATTGGCTCTTGCTGTGTAGCTTAGCATTTGATAAAAGAATTATTATAAAACACTTATTACCTTGTCAATAATGTATCTACTTCAAAATTTAAAATTAAATGATAATTTGTAAAGTGAACTTAGTCTGGAAACTCGATCATCGGGTTAACTTGATCATAATGTATGATGGTGCACAGTAACAAGAACAAACAAGTAAAAAGTAGCCACATCTAGCAACCCTGTTATCATATTTTATAATCTATCCATAAATAACTAAAATAAATTTTTATTTCACTTTCACCAGAATTACTTAATATCTTATGAAATACAGATTTGAGCTCAGTAATTTTGTAATTTCTTTTATTGAAAACAAAATTATCTGTTTGAAAATATTGCCTCACAGAATAATCTGTAGTAAGCAGCAGCAAACTTTCCAACCAGAAGTGAAGCAGGTCCAGAGCCAGAGATAGATGTTGTTTACATTTATATTGAAAACACTATCTGTCGTCAAAAACTCAAATTCCAGTGTAGAAAATATTATATAATAATTGAAAATAAAATACAAAAACAATCAGCTTAAAAACCCACAGCAAGCAACTTATTCGACATACTTAAAATACATTTTAATTTTCTCCCACTTTAACTCCTCCTTTCCCTGAAGCATGTGATTGCAAAATTTTTTTTTTAAGCTCTCTGTTCCTAAAGTTCATTAAAAAGGACTGAAATTCGAAACTATTCTTTCGATTGATAGTTTAAATAATATTGGATACCTTTTTATCTGTGATAGATAATGTAAATCATAATTATAGTAGTATACAATGCAAGTATTGTGTAAGATTAATAATAAGATCTAATAATGTGTCTCCATTGTCTTAAAGAAACCCAAGGTTTTTTGACGAATCATGTCAAAAACTAGTTTGACATCAAAAACCCAATCCTGATGCATACCCCCAACATTCGTAACTTTTATGTTAAATTTTCAAATTTTTAAATCAGTGCTTCCTGTCATGTGGATTGTCAATCAAAGAAAAGTTTCAGTTTATAAAATTGCAACTTTTCTTTGATTGACAATGATTTCCATAAATAAAGAGTTTAAAAGTGTCAATTTCTGTGTCTTTTTGGGTTTTCTTCAAAGAAATAAGATCTTATTGTCATATATTCCACAAAGTAGGATTCTGGCAGAAAGAATTGGCTATAGGGTGATTTAAATGCAGTAATATTTTGATATATTAGTTTACAATATTGAGTATGTTCATATACTAACTTCAGGAAAGAAAAAAGCATTTATAATTTATTTGTGATTTATTCTTCTTTCTAGACATGAGTTATCTTGCATCGCCATCTGGTGACCATGTGAGATCGCCTCAAAATCATGGTGTCTCAATTAGTAATCCTGTTGATAAAGATGGCAAAGCTTCAAAATTGTCCCCTTATGCTAAAGAATTTGTTCCTCGTAATTTCAGACCTGAACCTAGAATAATTGCTGCTGAGGTAAGAATATGTTCTTTTTCTATAATTAACTTTTTTATTTTACATGTTAAAGTTAAAAAATATTTGTTTGATATATGATTAATTAGCCTGTTTTTGTAAAAACTATTTTGTCTATGTTTTTGCAAAGAACATTGAAATTTCGGAGAACTGTTAGGAATTTTCTTATGCAGATTAGATTTTTTTCAGTAAAATTTAAAAAAATATTAATTTCAACAATTCAACTTAAAAACTTGGAAGATGAAAAATTATAATTTTTTTAGACTCAAGTTAGTATCTCTGCACTTAGAAACTTAATTTTGATACATCAATTTATGTCTAAATTGAATTATATTGTCTGTTTGGCATAGCAATGTAACATGGTTTAATGTATGTTCAAAAATTATCTATCAGAAATCTTTAAATCACCAAATATAAATAAATGGGAATAAATCTATTGCAAAAGAATGTTAATTCTTAAAAAAAATGCTTCGATAACATCAGTAGCATTGTTTAATTTCTTAAATTAAAATGATAAAGATGGATTGACTTAACACCAATGTCTTAAAATCAAAACAAACACATGCTTTATTTTAATTTTTTTAAAAATTAAAAATGACTTAAGATTTATTGGTTAAAAAATAACTTTTTACTGGGAAAATCAAAAATTTTCGTTAAACAAATTAAAATATAATAAAATATTGGGACCAACTTAAAGTGCCATGATATTTAGAATTTTCAATTCTTGGTGTAGAGTAAATTAGTTTTTCATTATTATTTTTCTTATGTGACATTTAAAGTGCCATTTTCTGTATCTGAAAACTGATTCTCAATTGTTCTCCAGATTCCTGATGAACCTATTATAGATCCTTTACCAGATTCATACCCAGTGCAAGAATTAAGATCATTTTTGAATGATATAACAATGAACCCTGGAAAATTTGAAAGAAAAATTGGACCTTTAACTGATACTTTAAATAGTATGGTGGATGATGATGATACTATGCGAGCAATTGTTAATATTATTTTTGATGAAGTAAGTTTTTTCTTTGGATAATATGTATTTTATTTTTTATATGTAAATTTATGTTACTTAAAATGATTTCTTTTAGTCTGTTAGGCAGCCTAATTTGCGTTACAGTGGTGCTAGATTATGCAAGTCACTATGTAATGACCTGGATGCATCTCCTGATCGCCTCAACTTCCGATCTGTTCTTTTAACTAGGTAATTGATTTTTTTTTAACATAAGTTGAAAACCATTAATTTTAATGGAGTGCTATTCTAAATTTTAAATAATTTGAGTTGCTGTAGTTTTAAGAGTTGCTAAAAAATTGAAAGTTCTGTTACATCAGAGATTTTTTTGTAAAATTTTTAAAAATTTATATAAAAACAGCTTATTAAATGTTTGTTCTCCATTTATTTGTAAGAAAAATATCTGATTGAAATTATTTATAGATGCAATCAAGAATTCAAACGTAGAGATGCCCTTGCTCAAGCTGAAGATGGTGGTACCTACTTAAGAGGATTTGCTATATTTATGGCAGAGCTCTTTTCTCAGTTGGAGGTATATTTGGAGATATTCTTAACTATTGTTTTTAACAAAAAATATTTTTAATTAATAAAAAAAATTTATTTTTAATATTTTGTGCATAATGCAATAATATTGCTTCTTTGTTGATAGACAAAGTTGTCAATGAATATTTCTTTCTTTTTCCTTTTTATTTAAATGGATGGTTAGTTTTGAGTGTTGATCTGCCTGTTTTTATCCTCCAATGGTTTAAACCTGTGCACATTTTTGCCTTCAAAATGTCTTCTAATTAATCATAGCAGTGAATTAATTCATACTCGGTAATATTTGGCTATAAATAAATTGGTTGCTCAAAAGTTAGAGTAACACAGATTTTTTTTAAATGCACACAGTATCAGTGGGTAGAAGGTTTAAAATGTACAATCCTTGTAAGCACCCATAAGACTATCACACCATTACTAATTAAAGTGAAGAAGAGGGTCAGGTGATAACTCATACTAGAGCTTGGCATTTTCTTCTGGTTTAATAAGAAAATTTTCCTGATTATTCATTTTAGTAAATTCCCTACAATTAAAGTTTAATGGATTAGGTGCTGCAACTTGGAGATTACTGTATAGAAATTTTCCTATGATTTTTATCTTTATTTCTTATTAAAAAGTTCCCACTTTTCAATTCTGTTGGAAAATGAAAAAAAATTACCAAAATAAAAAAGAAACATTACTGTAAATTCTTTTTAAATGTTTATAATGGATTCAATATTTATAATAGTTCAAAGTTATGAATTCAAAAGCAAACATATTTATATTTAAAGTACAGTTATGCCAGTGCTAAATGGTAAATAAAGAGATTTAAAATTTATATCTCTTATTAGTCTAATATAGTTTTTGTATTTTATTTACTATTAGATTACCTAAAATATCCTGTGTCTGAAATATTTTAGTTACATTATGTAATAATTAGCATATATTTAAAATAGTCTTCCAAATTGAGTTCATAATTTATGATGAATAAAAATATATTTGCATGAGATTTGTTAACAATTGGATATGAAAGAATGGTTTTGAGTTTATCGGTTTTAAAAAAATTTTGCATATATTTTCTAAAAGTGTTATGTAAACAGTTAATATATTTTTTACTAATCAAAGATTAAAGGGACTCGGGATAAAAAATTTTAAATTGTATGTATTTTTAAAACTGTTCAATTCTATCATCAGACTATTGACTATCAGATTTTAAATATTGTGTGTGTGTATATATATAAAATTTCTTTTATTTAGGTAATGAAGCAAAGAGTTACAGTACTTGGAGATAGCCTACCAAATCTTATTAAAACTATTTTAAATTTTTCATCTTCAGACAACTTAAAGTGTGCCTGTCAAATTCTTAAGGTATGTATTTGAATTACCACAAGTCTTTAGTATACTTTTTGATGATTTAAAATGCTATTTCAAATTTCAGTTTTTTTTTCTATTTCTGATTATATTTAAAATACTGTAAGCTAGGGGTGCACAACCTTTTTGAGTGAAGGGCCACTTGCACAGCAGGTTGGCTAACGAAGGGCCGCACATGTATTTAGACATGTTAATGACAAATGTAATAATGTTTATTTAAACATTATCGTTCCATTTTTTTTATTAATAAACTTAGTAATATCAATAAATTAGTAGTGTTCCATTATTAGAATTCATTCAAAAATAAAAAAACTTATACTGCTTATTGCTATTTTTATCATATGAACAATAGATTTATAAAAATAAATAAGCATTGAAGAAAAGAAATATTTTTTTTATCATATCATGCAATATGAAAACTCATTTTAGAATTAAATTCTAATAAATTAAAAAAAAAAAAACTGCAATGCCCACAGAATAAAAGTAGGAAAAAGCGTAATTAAGTAACATAAATTCAAATTAAATATTTTAATTGAAGAAAATTTATAGGTTTTAAACAAAAGCCTAAAATAAAAACAAAACTGTGATAGTTCAAAATAAAATTCAATGCTTATTTTGTAATGTACTTAATTATTTTATTTTATTAATTATTAGATTTTTTATATCGTAAACATTTTCCTTTTTTTTATCGAAAAAGATCACTTAAGCAACAAAAAATTGAAATCTAAACTACTAACAGTGAGCAGTTTAAAAATTCACGTTTTCCGCCATTTTATGAATTTCTCAAGTTGCAATAACATTGCATTTAAATTAGGGAGGGATGTAACGAGTATTTGGCCCTTCTGTGAAAAATTCAGTTGGTTGAATGATCAGTCAAATATTTGGCAAAATATTTTTTAGAAATGCATTTTTCTAAGTTTTTTTTATTTTTGAATTTTTATAGATATTACTTTTTTTTTTTAAATTATAATCAGACAAGTCAATTTTGTCATTTTTTCGATACTTTGAGAATTGAGAAGGATCCATTTTTTGCAGTTTTTATTATAACCCAGCATTTTAACAGAACGTCTCATACTATTAATTTATTATCACTCTTTCCCTGTACTGTAATATAAATAACCAGTAACATAGAAAAGTGTGATTTTCAGCATTAAAGTTTTGTTTCAGGAACTAAGAAAAATTTGTTTTTTCTGTTTTTCTTTTTTTAGGCATTTTTATTATGACTCAGCATTTTTTTAAAAATAAAGTTACAAATAAAAAAAAATTTTATAGCAATTTTTTTTCTTCTAAAATTATGGCAATGAGAAAAATTTAAATTGAGATTTTCGGCATAAGATTTTCACTTAAAAAATTAAGAACATTTTTTCTATCTTTTTATTTTCTTTAAAAAAAAAAAAAACTTTTTTTAGACGTTTTCATTATAACGCAGTAATTTTTAATAGCATTTCTGTTGACTTAATTCTTTTTTCTTGGCTTTTTCTGGTAATTGAAAAACTGAGATGTTCAGCTTTAAAAAAATTTTTCAAAAATTAAGATTGATTTTTATGTTCTCTGTTTCGCTTTTCGACATTTTCAAAAACGTTCTTGATTGGCCTTATTTTTTAGAGTTAATTTATGAATACGTTTTTCCAGGAAATATTATTCTGAGCATTGAAATTTTAGTTTCAGTGTTGCTATACTGCTAAAAGATTTTGCTATTTGGCCCCAAGTGTACGGCGTTCAATAGATTTTTTCTTCTTTTTTTTGCCGAATATTTGGTTTTTGATCAAATCACAATTCATTACCACATTCGACCAAATCATATTCGTTGCGGAAATAAAAACGAAGGAAAAATAACTAGGATTTACGATAAAACTGTACCGAAATACCGTATCAAAAAGTGATTATTTAATTGCGCGATTAACAATCACGTGTCGTAATAACATCATAGTTAAATAACGGGATCGTCAAAATCATGTGGAAAAGTATAGAAATAATTGGGAAAAAATATATTTATGCTGAACTCAGCACGAATAAAGCGTGTCAAATGCATGATTTAAAATTTGCATGTCGTAATAGAATAATTGGAATTTTTTATAATACGTGGGAACGCATAGCAATAACTGCCGAAAAAAGTTGTTGAAAAAAAAGAAAGAATTTGAAAAAAAAAAAAGATAAAAAATCACTTAGATTTAAGATGAAATCGTCACAAATAAAGTGCCCAAAAAGTGATTATTTAAATTTGCGATCTGAAACTCGCGTCGTTATAAAAATTCGGAATTTTCAAAATCACGTAGAAAAGCGGAAATAACTGTTTAAAAAAAATCATTTATATTTACGATAAATTCGGCTTCAAGAAAGCGCGTTAAACGTACATTTACTAAAGAATCTGTTAAAATTGATTGTGTCAAAACGTGATGACTTTAAAGTGCGATTAAAAATTGCCATTTTTAAAATTTTTTTTTTTTTATTGTGTTTAGAAACTCTCGCGGGCCGCACTTCAGTAGTCGAAGGGCCGCATTCGGGCCGCAGGTTGTGCACCCCTACTGTAAGCTAATTTTTCCTAGAATGCAAATTGAATCTTTGAAGAAAAATTTATGTATAATTTATATAAGTTATTATAAGAATCTGCGAATTATCTTATTTTTAAGCTTTGTATTTAGCTTATTTTAAATTAATGAAATGCATATTGTGACATGTCTTTTTAAAATTTAAAAAAAAAAAATTGAAATTAAAACCCTTAAAGGTACTTGATTTTCATTGGGTATTTGTAATAACTGCTTAAATTCTCTCTTCTAAAATGAGGGATTTTTCTTTGACATGTTGTTTGTCAGCGAAAATGTTTTGACAGTGGGGTTTCAACAACCTATTTGAATGTACTGGTGTCTGTATTGTATAGAAGCAAGAATGTATGAAATTCACACACGTCTACAAGCTGGATTTGGTAGGAAGGATTCCTTCTCGCACATACAATTCTACTGCAATTTGAAAAATGCTTTTAATTTCAGGCTTCGAAGGAATTAAAATTTCTCAACTGTTTGGTGATCACAAGGACCAACTAATTTTTACATTGGCGAGGGAAAAAATCAAAATTGAGATTTTTATATTTGACATTCAATGATAACCTTTATATTACACAATAAAAACAAAAAAATAAAAATCTATTTTTGGAAATTCTAATTTAGTGTTGATTGTATTAAGTTAAGGAAAAAGAACCAGTTGTCAAGCTTCTTTTCTCAAAATCTATAATAAATCACCTTTTTTAATATGGCAGGTTAGATAAATGCTAAAAGTTTCAAATTTATGTTTATTTGAAGTATTATGGAATCATCTAATTCGAAGAATAAGACTCATCATGTATTTATCTAAAATATATAAGTGTTATCAAACACCTTGAGTATCTGAAATATCAGGAAAAATCAAATGCTACAAAAATCAGGTATAAATTTTAATTTTCTCAAAACCTGGTATTAACAAGGAATATTTCACCATGTCTGATCTCACAGTAATGCAACATTTAACACTTTTGTTTACAATTGCTCTTTATAATATTAAAAAGATAATAAATTTTACTGTGGAACAGACAATCACTTAGTTGAGATTCTATTATCCTTTAGTAGATGGGAGACAGCAATTGGATATATGTGATTTAAATAACTCTAAACTCCTACTTGAACATAAGACAACAACTAAATAGTCCTTGTCTTGATGTTTTAAAAACAGTGGTAGAGTGCAGTGAATTACAGGTGTACCAGTCATCTTGCATTTTAGAGAACCAAATCATTAATTCTAGTAAAATATTGGATTTTTTAATTAAGTGAGCTTTTTTTTATTCAAAAAAAAATTTTGGTACACAATAGATTTTTACCAATTGAAATATTTTTGCATATTTAAGTCTATATGCCGATTGTATTGAATTGACAAGTCAATACTTAATGAAAATTTAACATCCATAAAATCACATGCATATGTATTGTGATTTTATGTATATTCTCATTCTGCTTGATTTAGGATGCAACTTAGAATAAATGTTGAAATGGCATGGAAAACAGAGATTTTAAGTATTAAAAAGGGTTTTATGAAGTGTCTATTCTGATTAACATTTATGTTTATTAATGCACAGTATTTTAAATAGAAAATTAGGTGAAATAGAAACTTTAACATTTCTGAGCTCAAGTACCTGGGATATCTATATTGTGTATTTGTTTTTGGTGCATTCTAAATAGTCCCGCTTTAACAGTGATTACTATATATGCTTATTTAGAAACTTTTTAAAAAAAATTTATTACTTTAAAAGATTGTATGTCTTGCTCAAAATCTTGAGCATAACAAATTATCTTACTCATTGGTGTTTCCATTACTGTTTTAAGTATTTATTTTTTAAAAAATCAAAATATTTAAATCCTAAATTTTAATCATTTAATTTATCGCCATTAACTTTGTAGAACATATTATTTTTTTTTTTTTTTTAATAAATTGTCTATAATCTTTAAGAGTAATTTAATTTACATAATGTTAGTATTTTTTTTTTTAATGGAATATAATTTACGTTTTTATTTAATTTGACTTGGAAAACCTGGGGAAGTAAAGGATTTATTTTATTTGTTTTAATATTATGAGAGAGAAAAGAATTATATTCATCCCTGATTAGGAACAAATTTCAATTTGGATTTTACTTCTTAATTTGGTATTTAAATAAATTAACTTCCTGTAGTTAAAAAAAAAATTTAAAATAAAAAGCATTTGATTTAAAACTAGCTAACCTTGCAATAAGGCTTTAATGTTTTTAAAATTTTATTCTCTTCACCAGGCTAAGATTAAATGAAAATTAATTTTTGTAACTAGTTTCAACCCTTTCATCGCTACCTCATTTTGGCAAAAACTGTTTGAAAATTGTTTTATAATATGTTCATTTCTTATAAAATTCTATATTAATACCAAAAGGATGAGTTTATCAGGGTGCGTAGCGTTTTTAAAAAGTGCTTCAAGATGCTTATTTTTGATTTTAGTTTTTTGAAAGCCTTTAAAGGTACTTTTTTCATTGGGTGTTTTTGAAAAGTGCTTCATTTTTCCTTTACTATGTTGATTTTCGCTTCAAATTATGCAAAAAGACACAGTTCACATTGTTCTATTCAATGTTTTCCCAATTAATTCAACCCCAATCTATTTCGGCATATTGTCAGTTCGTAGCGTAGGAAAACGCATTTGTTTTACATGATTCAAAACTTCATGGTTTTGAACAATTATCAAATATAATGCCAATAGTTTTTTTTCTTTTTTGACATGACGGTTAAAACAAGATAAAACCGTTGATGATCAGAAACTTTCCAACCCTGCCTGATAAAAAAAATTTTAAAGTGCTTAAAAATATTTTTTGAGTGCTTGAAAAGAGCTTAAAAGGTGCTTATTTTTTGTTGAATAATTTGGTTACGGACCCTGTTTATTTAAAAAAAAAAAAACTGATAATAAAAATCAAGAAATGTTATGTGCAAAAACACTTCTTAAATAATTGAAAGAATACCTGCATTCTGAGCATGAAAAAAGTTTATTTAGAAAGCATTTATCCACAAAATATTAATCTTTTAATAAAAAATCAATGCGAGATTTTATGTATTTCTTATAATAGTGTGAATCTCTATGTGTGAATTTTTTTTTTTTTTTTTAGTGACTGAATCCCAATGTTTGATTTTTAAATCGCATTTTGAAATCTGTGTTTGATTTTAAAATATTGTAAATACGAATTTCGATATTTGATTTTAAAATTGCGTAAATATGGATCCCGATGTTTGGTTTTAAAATCACTTGGATGTGAATCTCTTATTTTAAAATCGTAGGAATACAAATTCCAATGTATAATTTTTAAGTCACTTAATGTATAAAATATTTAAGATATGTTTGTTATTTAGCTTGTAGGTGCATATTTGGAAGATTATGAAAGAGCCAAACAAGTAAATAATGGAACTGCTCCAGAAATGGATGTGATAATGTTCACATTAAAGAACTTGGCAAGCAACCAAGAATTTACTCGGTATATAGTATATTTATTTAATTTTAAAGGGGTGTCAATTATCATTTTAAAAGTAACAATATTACTCATGATGTATTTATTAAGCTCTATACGATTCTAATATTATCTATTAGTATAAACTTATAGTGTTATTTATTTTCAGTGAAGCTGTACTTGTTAATATCACTAACAGAAACAAGTTATCGTAATGTGCTTCTTAAATTAATCTATTTCTCCCAATTATTATTTTTTTAAATCATAAAATATTTTCTAATGTATAAATAATAAAATAAACCCTTTTAAAAAAAGATACTTATGTGCATAGAACCCTAGATTCAAAATTTTAATTATTCTATCTATTAGAAAGTATTTTGATTATTAAGATTAAATATTATATGAAATATTTCTCTCACTCATTTGAGAAATTTTTAATTCAACACCCCTTTACAGGGTAGTTTTGTTTAATGCTATATTAGCTATTTCTTTGTTTATATTTTTGCAAGTTAGTTGGGGTTTTAAATGTGACTCAATTTAAATCTCAGAAGGATTGCCTCTTATTGGTAAGCATAGGTCCCACAACCCCGAGCTTCTCCAGTGACCTTTCATTATATAAATATTTATATTTGTTCGTCGGAATTAATATGCAACACCTTTATATTTGAGTATCTAATTGTAAAATTATTTAAACTTTGAGGCAATACCATTCAACTTAATATTCAAACTAATCTAGCACAAAATTAGAAACTAAATATTTGACTAATATATTAAGTAATCTCTGAATATCAGCTGTTTATTTGCATTACATTTTACAACATACACTTTATAAATTAATATATTGCTGTTAAACCAAACAATATTTTTAAAATACTAAACATTTCAAGCTCTTGAATAACTGATTGAATTACTTAAATTATAAAATAATTCCATTTTACTAATTGGGTTTTTTTTTTTTTTGAGATGTGAAACATGTATGAAAGAGGGTCAGAAAAATTACCAGTTTTAAAAATGAAACTTAATATTCTAAACAGCATTGAAATCTATTACTAACAGTCTAATTTAATGTTTTTTTTATTTATTTAAAATCAGAAGCATCTTGATTTTATTTACTATGATGTAAAATACAATTTATGTTTGCGAAAGCAATTTAAATAGCTAGTATTCTGTTTTATTACTGTGCCTGTAATGTTGATTTCATATTGAAATATATTTTTTATTGAAATATATTGCTATTATTAAATTAAAATATCTTGAAATGATTTGCTTGCTATTTAAAAATGAATTGACTTGTTAGGTCTTAGATCAATTAAGTGTTAAATTGTGTATATATTTACTGGATAAGTCAAATTGCTCCTAGATTGCATGTTAGAAATTCACTTTATGTAGTGGGCAACAATAACAAAAATGAGGAAAGCGCCTTTATAACATTTGATCTAATATAATTCCATGTATTAAGAATCTTAAAGATTCAGGAAACTAACCAACCTTAACTAAACCAATATATTTGTAGATATTTAATTTACGAAACACTACAAAGTTTAACAGGGATTGCTAAATTTTTAATAATTTTTAAAAGTTAACACAAAAATAATTTTAAAATATGTAATTAACACGCACATGTGTCTTGTTTCTATAAATGTTTATTTATAATTGTGTGTTTTTGTTTTATTCTAGAAATATCAGAGATATGATTAATAGTGTTATAAAGCTTCGTGAAAGTGATTGGGGACGATCATCACACACTACTGAGAACTCTGGTTACGAAACAGCTCCCCCAACATCATTAGTGAGTTTCTTTGTAATTATTATATTTGCTGCTAACATGCCTACTTTACTGAAGTACTTTTGAAATTATCTTAGATTTTCTAAATTACAGTCGCACCTCTATTTAACCAAGACGCTAAATCCCAATAAGTTTGTTATGGGAATTTTGTTAAATCGAAAATCATCTTTTAAAATACATAAACAACACAAAACAGGTTTTAATTTCGTAAACACTAGATATAATTCAAATAGCAATTGATGCTCCTTTATCTTGTAAACTTGTATCTACTATTTATTTTATAAATCTTAATTATAAAAGAAATCTGCATGGAAGGCAAGAATAGAGCAAAACATTTTACAGTGTTAAACTATCATGCTACATACATTTTCAACTAATAAAAAGAAAGAAATATATGCATAAAATTTTAGTTACATTTATTATAAAAGTAATTTTAAACATACATTACCGCATGCATTCTGAAGTTAAACTGCTACTGATAAAATCTGTTAATTTGGTCTGTGTTTTTCTTTTGAAATGCAAACAAAAGGCAGGGGTCTGTCTAAGTTTTTCTGAAAGGTACCTATTTTGTGAAAATTTTGACATAATTTGTGACAAATTAAAAATTATATTAAAAAATCAACACAAAAACATGGTAAAAATATAGATTTATCGTTTCTTAAGGGATACAGAAAAAAAAATTTAAGAAAAAGTATTTTGTGAAACTACAGTTTTTCATAAAGTTGAATTTGTGAAACTACCGTTTTACCCAAAATTGAATTTGTAAAGGTACCGCTAAACAGTAATAAATTCGGCCTGGACAGACCCCTGAAGGGGGAAAGGGATTTTACTGCTTTCTCTAAAATAACTTTTAGAGAAAGCAGTAAAGCATTAAATAAAGCAGTGGCTTCAAAAATTAAATCAAGGTCATTTCCTCCATAAAATGTATTAACAAGTTTGAAATATTTTAATTTGGAAAATAGGAAAGTGGATCTCAAAGAAAAGTTTGTTAAATGGAAAATTCACTTCGCTATTTAGAAGTTATTTTACAGAGAAATTTCCAAAATGTTCTTGGTTGCTCTATAAAATTTGCAAAATAGAGAATTTGAAAAATGGAATTTCGATAAATTTATATACATCTAAAGCTATTGTGCATATATTTTTTTTTCTCTATTAACTTTATTCTGAGATCAACTTTATTTATAAATATTTTAATTGTCTTTCAGGATGAGCCTGTCATGTATGGCCCTGATGGGAAACCTATGACTGCTGATGAATTAATGTTTTTACAATCTCAGTATGCTAGTGGTAACTTAACTCCAGATGCTGATGATTATGAGTAAGTATTGAGTTCTTTTGTTTTGTACAATTGAGATCTGAAAAAAAAATATAAAGCTGCTAAAAAACAATTCCTAATTTCAATCACATGGGAAGGAAAATGTTAAAGTATGCAGTTTAAAAAATGAAACAAAATTATCTGCTTCTTCATAAACAAAACAAAAAAAGTATTGAAACTGAACTCCCAATTTCGGATGATTTTGATTGAATTATTTTTGTTTTAAATCATAAACTAATTTACAAAAACTACAAATTATTCATTTGAAAGATTCCGAAATACAGTAGAATGTAAATTATTTGGACCAAAGCCCTTCTAGATAATGGAGAATCCAGATAAATTTACAACTTAAAAAAATGGCTATAAGAATGTTATTTAATATTAAATGATAATATTTAATAATTTGAATAATATTTAAATGTTAAGTAACTTCCCTTCAAAAAATTTTCAAGCTTAGGATTAGCAATTGTAGTAGTGTCTATTATAGCAAATTACAAGAGTGTTTTTAAAAGTTGAATTTTTTAACATTTTATTAGAAACTATTTGCAGGGTTGCCACAGGCGACTAAAATGCAACTATTTTCAGCATGACACGACTATGGCAAATTTTTTTGCCTGAAAAGACCAAAAAACAGGGTGGCCACCCACCTGGAAAACCTGGAATTATCAGGGAATTTTTTTATACTGGAAAAAACCTGGAAAAATCAGGGAAATTTGGATAAAAAACCTGGAAAAATCAGGGAATTTTAAAGAAAAGCTGGAAATTTTTTATTTGATAATTTTTTTAATTTCACTAATTTAAATTATTTTCTAATTTTCTCAATTTAAATTTATTTTAGCTTTTCTTAATTTAAATTATTATTTCATCCATTATACCCACTTTTTTTAGACGGAAATGTATCTCCTAACAGTTGAAATATCATCAACTTAGCGATATTTTGCTTGCATCAAAATTTGCTCCAATACAGCTCTGTTGAACTAGAATGCACACGTAATTCTTCCGTGGTTGCTGAACAAGTGTAGAAACCTTTGACCGCTATGGGACTGTGCAATTTAGGAAAGATTGTGGTGGAGGGGGAAGAAAGGATTAGGATATTAGCTTCTGTCTTTATTCTGTCTGCCTTAAATTCTGTCTGCCTTATGTCTGCCTTAAATTCTGTCTTTAGGCTGAATCCATTTATGGCTCAAGCTTGTTCTGATGCTTTCGGGGTAATTTGTTTCCGTGTTGACAAAATATTTTTGTATTTTTAACTTTATAAAATTCTCCAAATATTAGTTGGAACATATTTTAATTTAAAAAAATAAGCTTTTTTTGGTCAATATGATTTTTGATTCAAAATTTTGTACCGAAAGATTAGAAGATAAATAAAAAATCTTGCCAGATTGTCAAAATAAATTATTTTTTTCAAGATGATATGTTAAAAAAACAACATTTTGAATAAAATATTTTATAATATAGACACTTTTCTTGTACACATCCTACACTTCATTAGAAAAAAGAAACAAAAACCTGGAAATTTTAAGATTTTTATCTGGAAAAATCAGGGAAATTTGAAATCTGATTTGAGTGGCCACTCTGAAAAAGCAACTATTTTCAGGAAAAGGAGACTTTTCTGTACTCCTAGCAATGTTTTTTTTAGCATAATTGGGTTGAAAACCTGCAGACCTCGAAATCTTCTGAAGACACAGAATTTCTTTTCTTAGGAAATGTAAAATAAAAATAATAAAATTTAAAGAAATCAAATAAGTAATTAAAACATTTAAAAATAAAAAGTTTTAGATTGCAATTTTTTAGTCATCACTTTATAATGCATTCAATTTGCATAGATTTAAGTCTATTTCATTTCTCGATCGCCTTTTGAACGGTTATTGCTCAGAAATTCTGCATGATTTTAAAAATCCCAATTTTTAATATGATGCATGAATTTTGAATTTGAGTAATCACTATTCACTATAAATATATNATATATATATATATATATTTGCTAAATCAATTATTGATAGCATAGAAAATTTCTTAGAAAAAGTGTGTGTTTTTTTTAACGAAAGAGTATTTTTTGAATGAATTCTAGTAATTAAAAGTATTTAATTTTCTGCAAATATAAAATTTTTTTTTATATAAGATTTTAGTGCTAGAACACTAACGTTTACATAAAAATTATCGTATTTGCCACCAACTTGATTAAATGTATCATGGTATATGACAATTAGTCTTATTTTTGTTCTTATTTAGGCAACTATTTTCATGCTTTAAGCTACTAAAAGCAACTATTTTGTTCATTTTGCCACCCTTGCTGAAATAGCAAGGTAACCAAGGGGTAAAAGAAACCATTTTTTACTCCTTTCAGATATTTGATAATAAGGAAACACCTTTGTGATTTTTTATTTATTTTTTTTTGAAGAAAGTGGGGAAAACACATGGTCCTTGATCCATTTGCATAAGTGGACAATCCGATAAATCTACGTTTGAATAATTGGTGCTCTATTATATTAATGGAGATTTAGTTTGTTTTGATTTTATTATTCTTATTGTTATTATTATAGTTTGAAGCATTTAAAATTGTTTTCATTTTAGCTTATATAATGATGATGTGGGAGATGAACTGTCTGATGAAATATCTGAAGCTTATGAAGTTTTCCTTAGAGACCAGCAAGCATTGAGGCATTGAAACAGTTGTGTTTACGTTTCTTCTGTCGTTTGGTGTAAATTGTTTCCCCCTTTGCACAACTACATGACTTAACCATTCTCTTTCTAGACCAACTGGCTGGTTCTTAGTAAACACTGGAAGTGATAGTAGAGTGTAGAACATCACTTTCAGATGAAGTATTAACTTCCATCCATTTGTAGGAGGTTTTGCTTTTTCTATTGTATATTCATTATCAAACACTTCTGCATTTCTGTTAAATGTCTTTGAAAGCATTTGATTATTCCTCTCGGATGGAAAAATAAATAAGCTGTTCAGGAAGCCGGATAGCAGCTAAACCGTTGTTATATTTGGTCACATTTTCTTGGCAATTGAACTGTAGTTAATGTTTGAATGAACCGGGGTTTATAATATCTGTTAGAGAAAAATATACTGCG
Organism: Parasteatoda tepidariorum; assembly: GCF_043381705.1. Lineage (NCBI taxonomy): Eukaryota > Metazoa > Arthropoda > Arachnida > Araneae > Theridiidae > Parasteatoda > Parasteatoda tepidariorum. The sequence goes on along the minus strand of NC_092210.1, from coordinate 53,330,805 downwards.
GAAACACGGAAAATAAAAAAAAGTCTTTTAAGAGAAATAATCTTCGGACTGAAAAGCTGTAATGGTCCTTAATTTATCACTTCAGGGTACTCTTGTGAGAGAACTTGAAAAGAAAAAAGTAAGTTGTTTAGAAAAATTAAATAACATTTTAAATATTAGTGTATATAAAGTTTCATTGATTTTATTGAAAAAATTTCATTTGATTTTGATTCAAGTTATAATTTAATCAATATAAAAATCTTTAAAAGGAGTTGAAACATTAAATCTACAACGTAAATTTAATAAGAATATGCTACACTAAAATTATATCCCAGTGGCAGAATTTTTTCGGGCTTTTTGCGACAAAACTCTCTAGAACTAATATCTTTCTGCAATGTACATTCAATAATACCAAAGATGAATGTTACTAACTAAAGGTAATTAAAACGCTGTGTTTACAAAAACAAAACAATCTATGGGCAATATTCTAATATTATGGGCAATATTCTCGCATGCTGTTGGAGGGCGCACTAATTATTTCCTTTATCGCATTTTGCAAATCATCATCACATTAAAAAAATAATTCAACATAATGAAATCTGTAGCAGTAATAAACGAAAAACAGATCGACGATGAAATCACGCGAATCGGACTCTTCAGAAGGGTGTTACTCAAATGCAATGTTTCATTTTCAGATTTGATTGTTGTAGAAAATAACACCGTATGAAAAATATCGGGTTTTAAGAATAATGTGGAAATCAAAAGCAATAAATGCCCAAAAAATTGATAAAATGATTGCCTTAAAAAGTAAATGATCAAATGCGCAATTCGAATTTCCCATATCACCTACCTGAAATACATCCGGACATCTAAACGCCACGTGAAAATCAATGTCAATAACTGATGAAAATGCAATCAAAATGGATTAACAATAACTGCATTAATTGAGGGCTTCAAAAAGTGATTATTTAAATGCGTGATTCGAATTTTGCGTGGAAATTTCTGATGAAAAACAAACCAAAATTTTTTACTTCTCTAAAGAAAAATCTTTCTGCAAGAACTGTTAAGTTCTGCGACTATGTCGCCATGTTATATAATATTGACTCTTATTTCTAAACTTATAGTCAAATTATTAACAAACAAAATAATTACTATTTTAAATTTTGTCTTTAATAAAAATTTATAATATTTAATAATAAAATATATTTTGTTATTTAATAAAATAACATTTCCTAATTTTTATAGTGTGCAAAGATTTTGACATGCAATTTAAATTGAATTATGCAGATGCAAATAATATACCAAATATTGCATGTATGTGACAAATTTAACATTTCTAATTTTATCAAACTTCATTTTTCCTAATTTTTTAATAGAAACCTTGAAGGAAAAAAAAAACATTTTTATGTGTCTAATCAATTCAGGAAAGCCAACTTGGTTGTGCATTAAAAAAAAAAAATTTGGCCCAGTTAAACTATTCCTAAGTGTGAATATACTTCTGTATATAACAATCATTGTTTTGCCAAGAAAGTGAGACAAAACATAACCTAAAAGTGCTTTAAAATATTATTGAAATCTTTGCCTCTCTTTATCTTGCCCTGCTGCATACCATTTAAAATCTATTTTATATTTATTTTCCATCTTTTAACTTCATGTTGTACAGAATTAAATTGCAAAATAACCAATGAACATTAGCTCTTATAAATTTCAAATTTATCGGGCTAATTTCTGCTTAATAATTCTTGTAAAAAGTAACTGAACGACATAATTTTGTACAAAGCACCTTCACATTTTATTATAAACAAACATTTTTTTCACTTTGTTGTAGATTATGTGTAAAACTTTTAATTTCTTTTTATAATTTGTGAATTATTTTTTAGAAATACACTGCAAATGCTTTCAACTACACTTTATAGGAATCTTGTACTTATTTATTTTCTTTATTTTATTCTGAATGTCGATTTTTTTTTTTATACATATATATTTATTATGCTGTACTAACTATTATGCTGTGAAAGGAATTTGCAGTTTTAGTATTGAAAGCCAGAGATGCCAATTACTACACATGTTCTGTAGTTTATAAATAATTTTTTGTTGCGTGGCAATAAACCTTAATCTTTGTATGTGGGCAAAAGGACTTCTTTTCTTTTTCTATCTAAAAATTAACTGCAGATCAATCTTTCTAAATACTTCTGTTAACCTTTGCAAGTAATTTTAAAAAAGCTTCAATTACATAAAGATTTACGGCTGCTGTATTTTGCATTTTAATATTAGTTCTTAAAAGTGAAATCTGTTGATATGAGAAGGAATCACTACTGTTGGCATCAATGAAAGGCTGAACAATTTTATTTTGTGCATCTTATTTTATTTTAGAGTTTTTGTTATTTGTGTTTTGACTACTCATTGTATGTTGACTATTCAGTTTTTAGAAATGAGCCTTGTAATATTACTGAATCTATAAAATATCTTCCTTATATTAATAATTATTTTTGAGACTTGTTAACCCTATAACAGCTGCTCTCGTTTTTTTAAGACAAGTCAGTTTTATCAAACCTGTAGAGATTTATCTATATTGAGTAGGTTTGAACCTAGTGCAGTGGATTTAATGAGTAGCTTATTCTTATTTCACTGTTCATTTTTTTTTTTTTATATATATATATAACCTATGTCTTGTTTTTGCGAAGTTTTATAGATGTATATATATTATATTTATAGTTTCAAAGCATTTTTTGCACGTGTCATTGTCATTCTCATATTTTATTGCTGAAATTCTTCAATGAATATTATACTATGGTAATGTAGTATTGGTGAATGTAATGGTGTCAGTATTTAACTAAATAGCTGTCATGGCAACCATTGACCATTACGTAGAATTATCTTTCATGTTCCAATTAGTGTAACTTCGATATAGTGATATTCTTATATCAGCTTTTGTATTTGATTTTATGATTGAATCTAGAGATTATACGACATAATTTTATTATTTTAAGTTTTAGCATCGTATGAGTGACACTTCATTTTGGAAAACCGTTGCCTTTTTCTATAAATTAAATTTAAATAACTGCCAAAATATCTAAGCAATTTTCTGAATTATCTATCTTGAAAATTTCTGGAATAATGACGAAAAAGTTGTATAATTGTTAGCCATTTATGAGAAGATTTAAATTTTAGTTTTTAGTATAAGCGACTTAGGTATTTTATTTCAATCATTTGCTGGCACCATTTAAACATACTATGAATAATAAGGCTTTTCAATGCAAATTTCTAAAATTTTATCTTCAACTTTTTTTTTTGGTTAAAATTGGAAACGTGATGTTTTATTTTGGTTTTTTTTTTTTAATGAATATAGTGTGTAAGTTTTATCATCATTACAATTCTACAAATGTGTCTATTGTATGAAAACTTACTTTGCATTTCAGGAATGAATGAATAAATATATATATTTGTTTCAAAGTGGTTGAATTCATGTTTCTACCATAGCGTTCAATAAAATTTAAGGAAGTTAAAAAAAATTTATAGCAGAAATTGTGTGACTTAGCATAGGGTGCTACTGCAGATTTTCGCATACAAAAGTTTTCAAACTTTCAAAGAAATTGATTTTTATTAATTTCATTCTGAATGTCAAACTTTATTTACTTAAAACTGTTTTTGTTTACCCAATGTAATTTTAAAGTTTAATTTTTTCAATAAACCGTAATGGGGGAAAAGGATATTTTTCATCATAATTTTACTGTTTTATTTATTGCTTTTGTACAATTAGTTAATTTCAAATTAATAAAATTTCATTTAATTAATTTTAAATACTTTCTTTTAGTAGGGCAATTATTTCATCATATATTATAGTATTAGGTTTTAAAAAGAAGTATAGTTAAGTGCAATATTTCAATACAAGTACAGGGCTGTCATTGATGACGAAAAAAAACATCTAAAACAACTATTTTTAAATAATTTAGACAAAAGTGACTAATGTGCAATCAGTTAAGAAAAATTGACAAATTTTTACTAAGAAAAAGAATATATTTCTGAATTTTAAAGTATGTTATTTTAAATGACAAAATTGGCAGATAAAAATATGGCTTTTTCGAAATTTTCCAACTCAGAAACTATTCAATTGATTTTGATAAGATTTTGTATAAATTGCTGAAAAAATTTTTATGCCTTACAATTCAAAATTTTTCAATATTTAAATCAACTAATTAATAATCTTATAATTTAATTTGATAATTTTGTTTAATACCCCTTTAAAACTTCTTGAGATTTAATTAAATACGCAGAAAGGGAAATTAACATTGGGGGGCCAAAACTATTTGGACAATGTTTTCCAGATTGCGGCTACCCCATACTTCCATGGTCAAAAATCCAATTTCGTTGAAAAGGGTATGTATATTCAGAGATAATGCATTTTTGTTTTATTAATAGTTATTTTATTAATAGTATAGGTTTATTAATAGTTAGCACTAAGTCGCATGTTTGATATATCTTGTTTGAACTCTGGTTATTAAGACACTAGTTATTTAAAGTAAGATTTTTTTTTATATAGTGCATTGTACTTTAAGAACAGATTCAAAACTCTTCATTGAAAGAAACAAAAGATTTTGTTGGATGTTCATGAAAGATGTTAATTTCAAAATAGAGCCGAAAACAAGTTGCAGATGTTTTTAAAAAAATGTGCAAGGGGGAAGTAAAAAAAAAAAAAAGCTAATTTTTATAAAAATCTATTTAAATGATAATGTATAAAGAGGTCAAAAGATTTGTACGATTCTTGGGAAAAATATTAATAAAGATGTGTAATGCTGATCAGTTTTAGTATACTCAATTTTTTTATCATTTAACTAATTCATAGTAGTTAATGAATGATTCTTTACGAAATTATAATTCAACATTATTTATGAAACATTGATCTAGTATCCATGCATTTTCAAAGTATTCAGTTTAGTATTTTGGGGGTTAATATATTTACTATTAATGCTGTTGGATTTGTTTTACATAACATCTAAAAAAATTTCCTCAAATATTGATTTGTTTTTTAAAAATTTCTGAGATCATCCACATAACAATGTCTACACATCTTTTAACAGATTGAGTTTAATGCTTTTGTAATTTTTAAATTAGATTATTATTAAATAAATTTTTTTAAATTGTAGCATCTATTTGAATTATGTTATATTATAAAAATATGTTTAAGAGTGCAACTATTTTATGCATCTGGAAATTATTTTTAAGATTATTTTTCATATTTAAAGCAGTTAAAGCAACTATTTTTTTAGTCTTACCCAAGTGGCAGCCAAGGAATATTTACCGTACTCTCTACTTCTAGAATTTTTACATGGTGTTGTGGATCAATACAAGATGCATCTGCTGCTGTTTTTAGAAGTCCAGTCATGTTAATTTAAATTGCTTATCGAATAATCGAGTAGCCTGCGCTTATACAAAATTAATGTTATATATTCATTCTCCTTTAAACTGTTACCAGTTCAATAGTTTAATTAACATTTTATTAGCTAGAATGGAATTTCCATTTTGGAGTTCAGAAAATGAGAGTACCTTACTTGGTCATTTCATTTGGAACTTCCTACTCCTAACAGATGTCACAGGATAGTTTGAAAATGATTCAAATCTTGTTAATAGTCGTATATTAAATGAGAAGGGCTCTTTGGCTTGCAGCATTTATACTCCATTTAGTGGGGATATAAAGAGTAGAGAATTGTTCCATAAAATGTGTGTCAAAACAGTCTTCAATTACAGATTTCTTCGAAAGCAAATAAATAGTATTATTTATAGTACATATATTATACTTTTCGTTAACATCGATTTATTTTTATGTAAATTTAAATATCGTTAGTATTTTATGATACTTAATCTCTAATTATAATTGTTGTTCTATTGCTGAGCCCCAAAATCTTATGCTGCTGTGTATAACATAACATTTCAAAGTAAAATTTCGTAAAAACATAGCATTTAGGACATCTTTGGTTATAATAATGTGTTGATATCCTTTACAATAGGATTTACATACGCAAGTGATCTTAAACTCAAAAGTTTTTATTATTCTCTTATTCAATGTAATACAGCCGGCACCTTTTAAATTTTCTTTTTAAAAAAAGGTTATATTGAGACTTTTTTACCGCCAAATATCAAGTCTCGTCCCTCCCTTTAAAAAAAGATTAGGTTCAGGACAATCAACTTCTAACAAGCATCACAATATTTAAAATGTTTCTATGATTATTTACTATTTGAAACAATTGTTAATCTTGGTTGATGCCAATTTTGTAACCTTTACTTAGACTTAAAATGTGCAAAGATATCGTTCTCAGTCACCAAAAAGAAATTGCAGACAATAATTAGCTATTGATACAGGGTCTCCATTGCCCACTATGACAACTATTTCTTTCAAAAAAAGCTATTTTCAGAAAAATGGTGACTATTTAAAAGATTCCTTAAATTCTTATTGCTTATATATATCGACAAATAATTGCCGAAAAAAGGATCGGAAAACGACATTCATAAATTTACAATGCTGTCGTCACGAATCGAGTATGTCGAAAATGATGTCTCAGATTCAAACGAACATCGTATTACAAAAATCGGAATTTCACAAACTATATCGAAATGACTAAAAACTAAAGAAGTGCTAAAAAAAAATCATGCTGATTTAGTAGAGCGGAATAGTTGTGATTCAAACGCGTTAGAAACTAATTTCGAAATTCTAGTGTCGTAATTTTAAATTTAAAATATAAGGATTCCAAAAACCAAGTGGTTTAAAAAATAGAGTATTTGCGCACCTGGAAAGTCATGATTTTAACTATTTTTTTTTAAATCATGGATTAAGGTTGCCGAAAAATCTAATTTTTAAAATGGAATTTATCGCCCCTCCCCCCACCCCACAATTTCACGTTGTTCCGAATATCTGAATTTGTAACAAAATCCCCTCTCATAGTCATATTTTATTAAAATATAAAATCTTTTTATGGTGTGTGTTCTTTCAAAAAATGTAAGAAAAAACATTTCTAGAGCGAATTATCTTTTAAATTTCTGTGATTTCAGAATGTTATTACTTATTATTATTTTTTTTTTTTTCCAATTTAAAATTCTAACTGAAGCAAGCCAGTAATTGGCGAATTTTTTTTATTCCGAAATGAGAACAGAAAAATCAGTATTTCTTTCCTTTCCGATGAACAAGAAAAGTATCTTTAGAATATAATTCTATAGAAAAAAAAAATTATTTGCTTTTGTATTTTTTTTAGTGCTTCAACTCTTTCTTTACTCTGTTTTTTTTTAAATTTAAAATCTAAATATGAAGATGCAGAGTATAACAGTTTTAGTTATACTTATCATTTCAATTAATATTGTTATAATGCTTTTTTAAATTTATTGTTGTGTTTTTGTCGGAGAAAATTAGTAACTTCGTTAAGTCATGAATTTGAAAATCTGAAATGTAACAGATACCTTACAAAAAATAACGGAAAACAACGTAGATTTATGATAGAATGGTTTCGATTCGATTGCATCGAAATGAATCGCTCAAATTTGAAATTAGAGCCTCATAAAAACATGGTATCAGATTTTGAAATAATGATAGGTGCAAAATGACGTGGATTAATTATAGAATCAGTGTATTAAGAATCGCAAAAAAAAAGTGATTGCTCAAGTACGAAATTTGTCTTGTGGAAATGGCTGAAAAAATTATCAGAAAACGCATGGGTTTACAATGGAATCGTCACAAGAACGCGTAAAAGTTCAAAATTCGTATGTCATAATAAAATTATTCCGTAACATCATATTAAAATTAATTCTAAGACAAATTTAGTCATAATAATTACAGTAGTGGTAAACTGCTGCATTTCTGTTTTGATAGCATAATTCTTGCTGTAGGGTAAATGTAATACTTTTTCAGGGTTGCCACAGGCGACTATGGCAACATTTTTTGCCTGAAAAGGATGAAAAAGCAACTATTTTCAGGAAAAGGAGACTTTTCTGTACTCCTAGAAATGTTTTCTTTTAAGCATAAATTGGGTTGAAAATCTGCTGTCTTCGAAATCTTCGGAACACACTGAATTTCTTTTCTTAAAAAATAAAATTAAAAAAAAATTTAATAAATATTTAAAAAATAAAAAAAATTTTAGATTGCAAATTTGAGTCATCACTTTTTAATGCGTTCAATTTTCCCAGATTTTATCGTAAGTCTATTTCGTTTCTCGATCGCCTTTATAACGGTTATTGTTACGAAATTCTGCATAGTTTTAAAAAACCCAATTTTTAATACGATATTACTAAGCATGAATTTCGAATTTGAGTAATCACTTTTCACAAAAACTCACCATACATAATATTTACGAGATGTTATAATATTTACGCTAATAGTTTATATAAAAATTTTCATATTTGCCACCAACTTGACTAAATGGATCATGGTATACGACAATTAAGTTATTTAATAAAATTTTAGTCTTATTTTTTGCTGAATTTTTGTTCTTATTTAGGCAACTATTTTCATAGTTTTTGGCTTCTAAAAGCAACTACTTTGTTCATTTTTTTTCTGAGGCAACCCTGTTTTTGGAAATCGCTAAGAATGCTTGCATCTTTAGTTATCTCTAACATAGCAAAGCAGCCAGATGATGATTTGAGAGCATTTTCAAAACACATTGTTTACAAGATAGCAAGGCCATAGGGCCTCTTTTGACAGCGTTGTCACCAACATACAGTAGTATTTTTGGAGGAGAAAAATGTCAGATTGCTCATTCAATAATGTAATTTTTATTTTGTTTATTCATAGGATCAGGAGGTGTGACATCACATCAGTGTAGTTCGGTCTAGGTAAAACTAATTTATCAGATTATTTATGGAGCATCCCATACTTCTGAATGAAGCAGGTTAAAATGCTCTAGTTTCGTGGAGGTTTATCTGGCAAGCTCAAAGCTTTGATGAACTGGGGTACTATAAATTTATAAAGAATCCTGCATAAACTCATTTTAACTCGGCAAAATCGTCATCAACTTCAAATGCTGCCAATCTGCATTTCATAAGAAGATAATCACCACCTCCAAAAATGTTTGGACCTCTTGAAAAAGACTCATTTTTAACGGGATTGGATGTAGACTTCATCAGGTACCGACCTCAGTAAAGCCGACAGTGATCCAGCTACAAAATATCTTTTACTATGTATCTCATGAATTTGTGAAAAAGGTTGCAAAAATGCATGCGGAAGCAGTCTACACTGTTCTATATTTTGCAAACATTTCAATGAACTATCTTTCAAAAATTACGAAGTTAATTATTATTAAAAAGAGGATGAAGAGAGAAGAGCTCCATCACTAGATGAAAATATCGATTATCTACTGCAGTATGAAAAAGTAAAAGTAATTAAGTTGTCTAATATGTATGTATCATTTTTAACGTTTTTTTTTTTTTTTTAATAAATCCCTATTATAAAAATCTTTAAATCTTTGTATTTCAAAGTCTATTTACTTCATTATTATTGTGATACACTTTATTGTTGTAGAATTTACTTTTTAGTTAAAATCAAGTAATAACTTAGAACTAAGAATCTGTCATATTTTTCGGAAAAATTTTATTGTTCGTAGTACTCTTTATCTTACAGCAGCAAGCTTAGTATTGGTCTCAGATTGTAGATGATTTAATTGAGTAAAGAAATGCAATTTACATAGTTTTTGTAGCACCAATCCTTTAGAAAAACCGGAAAATATTTATTAATTTTTTTCCAAGGTACACGCGGAGCTTGAGAAAATTGGAAAATTTGGATTTTTCTTCACTGTACCAATTAAGATGAAGAGTATTAAGAAATTGAAACTTCAGTAAATTTTTGTAACCATTCATAATAATTTGCGACCATTACTGCTGACACCCTTTTGTTTTTATTTATGATACGGCTCCTAGAAAATATTCTTTACGGAACATCTCTTATTTCTACTTTTTTCAGATTTTTTTAATTTTTTTTTTTTTAACCTTTTGCTCTACTTTTAATATTAGAGGATACTATTTAGGCTTCTATTATTTATTTCTAAGGATACTATTATAGAGCTTAGAGGCTACTAACAACTTTTTTTAAAAGCTTACTCCAGTTTGAGTCCCTCCTACCCTCCTAATGGGATGCGTAGGATTGGAAGTTCTGAAATGAATTTTTTTGTTTAGATTTTTTTGCTCTTCCCTTGCTATCTCTGAATTTAGGTTTAATTTTACTTTTCTTAATTTTTGTTCTTAACGAATTTTTTATGAAAGAAATCCACAACACTATCCCTCTACATAAAAAAAACTGCATGCGCAGCCACTGTTTTAGGTGTTACATTAACGTAACATTTTGTTTTCCTTCGTAAAAAATAGACTTAAAATTTTGGAGGTATGTAGAAAAAAGTAGACACCCGGTGGCTGAGTGGTAGCGCTTCGCCCTGTCGTGCCACAGGTTCTTGGTTCGGGCCGGGCAAGGTTGACTTAGCTTTTCATTCCTTCAGTGGGTGTATAAAATGGGTACCAAGCATGCTTGGGAACTAAACACTGGCGATTCCATGCGGGCTGACCTCCCAAACGGAACATCTCCTCTTGCACCCCAGAGTCCAAAGGTCAATAAAACTGAGATGGGCACATTAGGCCTTGTCCCTCTATGGGCTGTCGCGTCACTCAGCTTAGTTTAGAAGGAAAAAAAAGTATAGTTATTGCGATGAAGTAAAAAAAATTATTTAATTTCATTATTTCAAGAATTATTAACTATTAAACATATAGTAAAAAAATACCATACCGACATGCTACTACATAATTTTGGCTAAAGGGGCCATATATTTTATTTATGAATGTTTTATTAATGAATTTTTAATAAATTAACGTGACTCAATTTTGGTGTTTTTACTTTTCTGTTGTTAGGGTATTTTATTTTTTTGTATTTTGTTTGTTATGTAAAACTTTTTAACAAAAATTTCATGTATAATTTTTCTAAGCTTTGACTTTCGGCAGTGAGTTTCGTTTTTCAAACGCGGTTCTACTGCACTTTCTCTTATTTTGGTATAATTTTCAATACTGCCGCGGTGGCTCAACTTCCAATGAGATGACACAGGTTCGAATCCCAGTGATGGTTGATAAATACGAATTTTGCTCTAGGCTCGCACCGACCACAGTGCTGACATAAAATATCCTCGGATCATGGGTTAGAGTCCCCTTGCCATCGGGCTAAACGTGAGAGATTTTCGAGGTTTGTCTCTTCATATAGCACAAATGTGGAATAATTCCATCTAAAAGTCCTCCACGAAGGCTAACTTGTCCCAACACTTGATCTAGGAGTTCCCTTGTCTTCTAGATTGGGTTCGAAATTACAAGGTTACTTTGATAGTCGTAAATTCAGAATTGGGTTGGCTGTTCAACGCCGGTTGTAAAATAAAATAATTATTGATGGTACCTTGCTCGGACGTGGTTACGAATTTTTCATTCCAAAGTTGAGATTTTTTTCAGTTTTTGCGAGTTAGTGAGAAGGGATTTTTCCAGATCAACACGGTATCCATTTATAGAATGATACCAGAGTTAGAATGCCTAATGCCAGGAAATCCATGGCTTTAAGAATGCCAACCTCAGAAACATGCGTTATCCAAAAAATACAGTAGCTGCAATCAAAAATGCTTAGAATTGAGTTATTTTAATTTCATTAATTTGAGGAAAATAGCAGAAAAAATGTGCAACTTCTTGACGCTTGGCTAATTACTCATTTTTTTTCGGTTGATGAAGAATTATTCAACGATATTACTAAGTTCAACGAACTGTAAAACAACCTCACTTAGATTAGCATGGGTCATTTAAAAAGAAGTTCAAGTCATAGATATCTACGTTCATACCACCTTTGTCGGGATAATATAGGTAATGCGCGATACTGACCTTCGTTGAATTAAGAATAGCCTATCGTTTACTAGCATGTCTGTGATTGTAAGGGCATCGTGTTTCAAATCTGTTTAAGTATTGTTTGTGATAGGTAAACACTATTATCATTTCATTTTTGATGAGATAATTTAACCGTATTGTTTTAAAAGAAATCTGTATAAGTCGAGCGAGCTATATGAGTTTACTTAAGCTTGAAGAAGGCTAAATTTTACATACATTCACTCTGGCGTTTCTAATGTTTTGTTTACTGAATTCTTTTTTCTACATAGAGTACTAATAATGCAGTATTTTTTATTTTATTAAACTCAATATTTTATGTATATTGATAATATATTGAATAATATAGAATATTGAGTATACACAGAGTGGTTCGCAAAGGGGTCCACAGATGTTTTCAAACAACTGGACAGCTCGCATGCGGAAAACCACCTGCCGGACAATCTTAAAGGTTAAGAAAATAGGACTTGTGAGAGCTGTCCGGTTTCTTGGAAAACATCTGAAAATAGTAAATATCCAAAGTACTTTTTTTGACAGAAAGCTTCGTTATATTATAATAAGTGATGCCTTAAAACGTGTAATTTATTCAACATGGACTAATATGTTGGAAACTCTTGCCTGTCTAAAAGAAATTCAAAATTTCCAATTAAACCGTCCCCATTTGCCTTAACGAAAGGGGAATCGAATAATAAGTGGGGGAGCTTACAGGTATCATTTATAGGGACATATCAAAGATCTTACGGAGAAAAAAAAAATTTAATTTTTCAGAAAAAAAGTCTATAATTTTACTGAACTTCATTCTCTTTAAAACTTTCTTCTAACTAAAAATGTTCTATAAACGCGTTTCTGAATTATTAATTATTGTTATTTTCGACTTGTCTCTCATCTTAATCCCTGGCTTTATGGATATGTAACTCATCTGCATAATGTTTCCGATTAATTATTTGAGCATGATTTTCATTTGTTACATGTAGATTTTTGAAAAATAGTTCTCAATCACCTTGTATACATATCGTGTATCAAAGCATACCCTGTATCCTAACAGCCTTGTATCCTAAGCGCAGCACAAGAGTGGTTTGATAATAAATTAGTACGGATGATTGTCACGTGAATCGCGTATCAGCAATATTAGCGTAATTACGTCGTATTGTGGATACAGGTTTAGGAGTGGAGTAAGTCAAGGGCGGAGAAAGTAAGGGGTCAGGACCCCAGTCGGGCATTTTGGCCTCCTATCGGGATGAACTTAAAAATCGTTGGGAAAATGCTGCCGTCTTGAGAAAAAAAAATACATCATACAATACAAAATACATCGATAACAGAAAAAATTGAGCTTGAAATTCACATTAAAATGAATCTATACATTATGGTATCAAAATTAGTGATTTTAGCTTATTAGAAACACACTTGAAAAAAATGATGTGAGAAAAAAAATTTTAAAGTATAAAATATGCTTTAATTTAAATATTTTGAATTAATTTGTTTGAGCCCTCTCTGTCGGGGGTGACTTGACCCGCTGTCGGGCAAAGTCTGGCGCTTGAAGTAAGTTAGAATGAAGTTTAGCTTAAGACTCAGTTAAAGCTTCAAAAACAAATATACATGAAGTGTCTTAGCGAAGAAAATTTTAACTTGAGTGCAGTTTTAAGAATTCTGTCGAAGAGAGCTAATCAGAACGAAACAAATCGTAAATTGCGTGCCATTTATGAGCCGAACATTTTAAACTCAATAAAGTCCTTGCAACCCCTCCGCGCCGTTGCCAAAGCGGAAATGGAAAGCTTTGCCACATCCTCTCTACTATCCAAGTATAGCCCCGTCGGTTTTTCATTCATTCAGACTTTTAAAAATATTTTGGGCGACCACGAGTTTAGCGAATTAGATGAATTTTCTGAAAACCTTTCTGTAACACTTCAATTACTTGAACTACAGCATGCCGTGAAGGGATGTTTCAAGTGCTGGTATAAATGCCTCAATGTTTATGGGGACTATGTCGATAATAAACAAAACAAAAATATATAGTTTTTGATTAGTTACTAAAATATTTTTTAAATTATAAATATTGGTGTAATTTTGCATCCTATCCATATTATCCATCTTACATATATTCAAAATATGTAAGTCCATATTCAAGTAATGTTATGACCCGAAATAGCTGCCCAAATAACATTTATAAAATGACGGTAAGTAAGATCCAATTGTGTGCAACTTTGACACCTGTTACCTGTCGGCGACTCACGATTAATAATGCCAACCGCTCTTACCAGTCTTAGTGTACTTGAGTTGGAAAAAATGTCAGTCTTTATACTATGATGTAGCTATAGATGATTTTCTTTGAACATTTCACCATGCATTGTCGAATTGTTCATTATTTTATTTTTTAACCGTCGTTGAACAGCCGACCCAATTTCATGGGTTTACGACTACTAATGTTCAACTCCGTAGCCTTGTAATTTTGAACCAATCCAGAAAACTCCTGGATCAGTACCCCCAGAGGTATTGATTTGTTGTGGGAACATGGAGGACTTTGAGACTCGACAGATTTAACGTGCATCAGTCACCATTTACTACACGGGGAGTCTTCGGCCGGCGAGGATCGAACCCACGACCTCTTGGACATGGGCCCAGCACCCTATCGACCAGGCTATCCCGGCTTTCGAATTGTTCATTAGAAAAAATCTTTGCTCTTGCGGTCTGGAAGAAATACAACACATTAGTCATGGTTACATTTTCTAACAATTAAAAAAGTATATGCCACGATGGTTCAGTGGATTGAGCGTTTGCTTTTCAATGAGGTGAACCGCATCCGGCTTGCACTGACCACAGTGCTGACGTGAAATATCCTCAGTGATGGTAGACGAATCATGGGTTAGAATCTCCTTGCCGTCAGGCTAACCGTGAGAGGTTCTCATGGTCTTCCTCTGCATGTTACGCAAATGCTGGTTAGTTCTATCAACAAGTCCTCCGCGAAGGCAAACTTCTCCCAATACTTGATCCAGGAGTTCCCTTGTCTTCTGGATTGGGTTCAAAATTACAAGGATACGGAGTTGAACATTATTAGTCGTAAACCCGAAATTGGATCTGCTGTTCAACGACGGTTATAAAATAATTTAAAATAAAATTTAACAGCTCTGGGAAACTTATCGAAATTTGAAACATGGGTTGTTTTTATACGGTTATGAAGGATATAAGTATTAAAAGTTTTAGACCAGTATTAAACTAAAGTTTAGACCTTGTATTAAAATATATGCTGAACGTCATACATACATACAAGTAAAGATAGAACAAATATATTTTAAAACAAACGAAAAAAAAATATTAAAATTTGAAAATTTTTAAAAATATTAAAAAGTTCGAAAACAAATAATTTCGTCAGCTCACACGATTATATCAGCAAATTAGAGTGATTTCTAATATAGTATTTCTATAGTAAAAGCAAAATATATCTATAAAATAGTGCGAGAAGAACCAACATATATATTGCTCAGGGGTTTAGTTTCTCAAGGTTTTTTGAGGTGCAAAAATAACATTTCCTCTTTTTTTTTTCCTTTATTTATTTCTCTTGAATACGTTGGTTTTGCCGTATTGAGTCAGTGCAGTATTCTACTATGCTACACTCATATCAATTCAATTGTTTTATCTTCAAAATTTATTATGGGATTATACGCACAATTGTAAATGAAAAATATTTTGTTTTTATTGCTATAATAGAATGGTGTAAAAACTCACCATTATTGAAGAAAAAAACAAGTAATAAATCAATTTCTTAAAGTATTTTGATCTTGGTAAGAAAAGTTTTGCATATTAACAATGATTGAAATTTGAACAATAGACTAATTGATAGTTAAAAGACGATTTGGTAATTCCGAGAATAATATTATATTTTACGAATTTTGTTGATAATATTCAAATGCTATTTCAATATTTAAGTTTATAACTTATTATGTTAATGTTTATATATTTCTGGAATAAATAAATAAAATATTTTGTTGTATTTTCTTTGCTTAATGTTTCCTAATTCCGTCAGATTTAAGTTTTTTGAAAATTTTATGCATTATAAACTATTAGTATAATATAAACTAAATAATAATAACATACAGTGGAGTCTAAAAGTTTGAACATGAATGAATAGTACAAATGTATTTGGTTTGGAACAAAAGTAGAATTTTATCGTTTGATAATAAAAAAGAAAGTCTAGCATGCTTTCTACAGTGATGGACGATTCAATATTGTTTCGAATATTCCGAAATGAATATTAAAACAAGAATCACGTGACAGGTAGGCGTAGACCTTTATTTCGGGTGAGACAGGTTGTGCGTGTCAGTAAAAGAGAAAGAATAAAAATAATAAAAAAAATCTCAGGAGCTACAAGCGAAACAGCGCATGCGCTCATTTCGTCATTTCAAATTTCTGCCTTCGAACTAGCAGACGAAGAGTTCGGTAAAACAATTCTTTATGTTATGATAGAGTAACATTTAGTTGAAGACGTTTTCCACCTGTGACCGAGTTTTGTTGTTGTTCCGAGAATAAATCGTTTTCAAATTAATGATTCAAACGTTCTAATTTGGTTCAAGTTCAGGGAAACGATCAATACTCAGCAAAATATTAGTTTCATTAGATATTTTCCGCATTTTATTTAAAAATACAAGATTATTTTTAAATAGATAAAGACTTTCAATCCTTAATATGATCGATATAAATAATTTCGAATACTTGGATAACAAACGATTGTCCTTGAAACTTTTTCTGAATTCCGAATTGTAAAATAATTTTATTTGTTTTTGTTTCCGATCAGTATCGGCAGCTGTTTTCTGCACGCAACAGATAGTATAGCGGTAAGTCAATCTTAAACTTTGTCATCTTTTTTGTTTAATGTTGAAGATATGTACATATTTTCGAAATCGGAAAATTAATTCATTTAATAAATGAATATAATTACTTAAATTGAATAATTATATTTGTTTGAATGTGTTCATATTTTTTCTTATATGTACTGCCAACAATTTTGCGATCTGTGATTCGTCAATTTTATTTATTTACTTTTTATTATTATTGTTGTATGTTATTTGTAAAACAATTAATTTAAAGAATCCTGCGAATGCATTTTTGAAACGAATGCGTATGATGAGCTATTAGTTTGCTTTTATTTATAAAACACTTTGTTCATGAAATGATACATATATATTTTGGTAAATTTTTGTTTATTTATTAATTATTTTATATGTATTTATTTTATTCGGATTATTATCGAATTATATTATTCGAACTATATATTTTATTTGAGCTAAGAATTTTTAAAACTTTTATACAAATAATTATCAACATTTTAATATTTGAATATGGAATGGCAAGTAGCACACCAAAAGTACTTTGAGAACAAAATGGAAATTTTTACAACTTAATATTTTTTAAACTACTATAGGTTTTCTACGAGATTTTTAACTTGTCTGAAACAAAATTACGACTTTCTGTTCTGTATGAATATTCACGTTTGTAGTAGTTTTTTTTATCAAAGGTAGTTAGAAAAATTTCATTTTAACTATAACTTTCAGTATGTGCCAGTTTAGTATATGATAGCCAGTTTAGTATTAGTATATGCAATTGACAGTCCTATACTTGATGTGTGGCTTTTTGACTTAAAACAGAGATGAGATTCATTTGGTTCGAACACACCCTTCATTAAAATTTCCTGATCTTAAAATCTGAGTTTAAGCACCCGCAATGATTTTTATTAAAAATTAAAACCATATTCATTTTATAACTGAAACAATTCTGAAATCAGTAGTAGTTTTTATTTTTATGGTAGGAAATTGGTGATTAATGATTCATAAATTATTTCCTCTAATTTAAATTGATTCTACTGTTTAAAGAAATATTTTGTGGGTTTTGCTAGAACAATTTCAACATTTTTACGAAAAAATAAGGAATTCGTTACAAGGTATGTCAAGTTAAAACGCTATCAAATACGTTAAACAAAATTGTTTTCAACGAAATTTTCAGTGAATAATTGCAGGCAACAATTTTTATTGGTCAATAGTTAAAGAAAATATTGTTTTAAAAATTACAACTAAAATTCAAGTGAAAAATAATTGCTATCAGCAATTTTTTTTAATGTACTTGTTAGCGAAGCGAAAATCCAAGTGAACCTGGTGTCGATTCTTCAATACATTGAATCCCATTACTGCTTCAATAGATTCATTTTAAATAACGTGATTTGTAGATTTATTTTCGCTATTCAGTGAGCCTTTCTTATTATTTATTATTCATTCTCACTGGCTTCAGGATACATTTTGTCCCTTCTTTGTAGATGGCTTTTGAGATAGTAATTAGTCCAATTACTGCCTTTGTTTTTTTTAAATTTATTTTGCTGGCTGGATAAGTGCAGTCTACTTTATTAAATCTAATATTTCCATTTTAAAATTCGTTTAAATTTTCTCGAGCTTTACTTTCTGTGAAGACTTTTAGTCGGAAGCTTTTGTTATATAAGATTATGAGATTAATTATGGTAAACGCATTTGCTATTTTTTAGTTTTAAGATTTTATAAATTTAGTTTGAAGTAGATGCATTTGAATTTTTTTCTCTTTCCTTAATTTATTCAAATTTTATTATTTTTACCATAAATGATAACAGAATTTACTTTGCCAGAAAAAATAATTATCTTTTTTTAGAGATATATTTTAAGATATCAAAATTAAAAAAAATTATTTACATTTTGTTTTGAATTTTGATAATTTTTTTTAAACAACTCCCAAACCCTTTTGAAAAGAAATACCTCCTATGTTTAAAGAATGGTTTTATTATTTTAATAGTATTGAACATTGAAACAAAATTTTACTAAAAAATGTTTGTTTTTCAATGTTATTCCAATTGTGCTAAAAAAAAACAACAATCTTATTTTAATGTGTTTTTTTAACTGTAACAAACGTTAAAAACTCCTGGTTGTTATTTTATCCTAAAATTCTTTTTAAAACCATAAATGACAAAAAAAGCAAGGGGTTCATATTTATATAAAACTACATTTTTTAATTCCATTGAAATTAAATAGTTTTGTCCGATTCTTGTACTTTAAGTGAAATAAATAGACTGTGACAAATGTGTTCTATTTTTGAAGCCTTTTAGTAATCATTACCGTTGAGTTACTTTTTTTATGTTTCTTCTACCCTTCATTAAACAGCATAAAGACTACAACATAAACGACTTCTTTTAAGGCATTTTATAGCTACGTCAGTACAATAGAATAACATTTATAAATTACATGTTACTTGACGCAGACCGGTGTAGAAATAACTTCTGTAAGAAAAAAAATTTAACAGGAATAGCAAAACTTTTGATAACAATAATGGGTAAAACAACTAACTGTCATACACGTGTTTGGAAAGATTCTTGCTTGTCACTGTTCGAATTTTAATTCCAAAATTACGGTAAAATAACAGACAGCATTCTGTCCGACCAATCAACCGTTAAGTTTACGGTAAAGAAATTTTTTTTTACTGTTGAAACAGTTTGCAACTAATTTGGTTTTTTAGCCATTTATAACTAGCATGGTTTCAAAACAGGTAAAGAAGAAACTTAACTGGGCATAAGAGCTAGGCTTTTCATTAGGCAAAATCCCTAATGAAAATTAGGTGGAATTGTGTTTTATCAAAAGAACCATGGAATGTGGTTTAATTAGTTAATTTGGTTGTTTCACCTATCGTAAGACATGGGAAATACATACTATACTTTTTTGCATTAAGCATCATTATGGTGCTGCTATCTATGCGTGAATGAGAGTATCGTATTTTAATACTCCAGGGTCACAAATTGGGGAGTGCAGGTCATTAGAAACTCTTCATGTGTTGAAGGGAATGGATGAAATACTATGATTCCAACGCTGGAACTCGAATCCCTGTTCTGTCTGTCATGAGATTGACAAATTAATCTTCTCGGCTATAATGTGTACCCAGCTTCAAGGGACTTAATGTGGCTTCATCATGTGGGCGTTGGTGAGATAAAATTCTGATTGTTTGACCGTATTAGGTGAAAGCAGTTAACAAACGGGTTTTTCTCACAGTTAACTTCTATACCATCTTATTTATGGTTATTTGACTGTTTTATTTAAATATAATAAAATAAAAATTAATTAAATTATTTAGCCATTTTTCCCGAGAAATTTTAATCGTGTACTTAAAAATTTTTTTCTTCTTCATAAATTCGGTAAATAAAATTTCAGCTCGCATAGTGAACACCCTGAATAACTTTTGTTCTAATCATCGGATTTTCACGTATTAGGACTCAATCTTAACAGTTCAATTACCTAACCTGAAATATGCAGATTAATTAGTTAAGGCGATATTTTTAGTTACGAAATCTGACACAAAAACGTACTTTCTCTGAATAAAGATACCTTCATGATATTTATTACCTGAATAAACATAAATTTTTTCGACGGATCGAATTTTTACTTGTACGATTTATTAAAATTAAAAAAACTCATAAATTACTTTTCGACCGATTTTGTTCAAACTTTGTATTTTGCCATTTAAAATTGAATACTTTTAAATGATGCAAATTTTCTTATACCTTACAATTCAAAAGTTTTTCGACTATTAATAAGAAAAATAATAATTATGAAAAGTTATTTTTTTAATGGATAACGAATTTTTAATTAGTTATTTTTAGGAAGTTATTTTTTTACTTTGGATAAACGAATTTTATCTTTACATGCAAAAATTTTTCGATTCGCTTAAAAAGTTTTTGAGATAACGAACAAAAGCAAAACGTGAAATGAACGTTAAAGAGTAATAACTTTCAACTACTCTTCGACTTAAACTGTCGGGACCATTTTTACCAAATTACGACTTCTCCACCGTATTTTAGGAGTCAGGTTAGGAATCATAATCCGCCGGGGGAAAAATATGTTTATTCAGAGAAAGAACGTTTTTATGTCTAATTTTGTAACTTAAAATATCGTCTGCATTAATTAACCATTTAGATTGAATTAGTTTTAATACATAGAAATCCGATCATTAGATGAAAAGGTATATAGGGTGTAAACTTTTTTATTTAGCTCATTTGGTTTAAACTTCGTCTAAGTTTTTTCTTTCCCCCTTGTAACTACATTAATGACTTGAAAGATAAGCTTTTCTTATTTGCCTGTTTTAAAAATAGTTTTTGTTTCAACATTTTTGCTTATTATTTCACACGTGCAATATCTGGAAAAACTAATAAATTTACTCTATCGGATTTTACAATATCTTGATGCGTTTTCTTTGCATTTCGTTTGTTTGATAAATCTACTTCATTCCATTAAATATTGCAGGAAACTACTTATACATTTGTTTTTTTTTTTTTTTAAAAAAATACGTTGTGAATGTGATGTTATGCACTGAAAACGCTAGATTATTCAATTTCAAAAGTGATTTTTGTATTACAAATGTTTTTATTTGTAGTAAAACTCCTAATCCCTATATTATTAAAGAAACACACTTTTCACTGATCCTTTTTTTTTTCTTTCCCCCTTTATAATCTTTTCCGCTTCTCTGCTCCGTTGCATTTAAAACTTTCATCTGCAAAACCTTTTCATCATTCATCTTGTCTGATTTTCCTTTCTATGTAATAGCCACGTGTAGTTCGCTGACCTGTTAACTAAGTTTTAACAGGGGTCTGTCCAGACATTTTGTGAAAGGTCCGTTTTTGTAAAATTGTGAAAAAATTACTCTTAATTTGTGAATATAAAATAAACGTTAAGTCACATTCTTTCAACCAGGGTCCGCTTTTGTGAATGTGTGCAAATAGGGTCCGTTATTGCAAAAAAACTTTTTCAAGGAGTTTTTAAATTGTAAAGATATACAAGATTATGCTCAACACTGTAAAATTTTAAAAAATAAACAGCAATTGCAGCTACTAAATTAGCGATGCAACATATAAATATTTGGTATTTAGCCTATACTGCTGAACGCAGAATATTCATTTCGGACGAATAAAGGAAGAAGCGTCTGCCGAAGACAAAATTTAGTTCGTTTACATCTGTCTTTCTTCCTAGGAAGGGTTTATTCGATTAACAAAACAATAATGAAGGTAAACAAATTTGTGAAGGGTCTGATTAAAAGATAAATTATTTTGTGTAGGGTCCGTTTTTAAGTTAAAATATTTGGTGAAGGGTCCGTTTTTATGAAAGGATATTTTGTGAAAGGTCCGTCAACGGACCCAAATTTTTTTCAACTAGAACCGAATTTCCCTGTTCAACTAGATTTTTTTTACGAAATCGATTTCTGTTGAGGGTGCGGGGCCTTGAAATTTGTTGCTCATATAAGCGATGCAGGTTCGAGTCCCTAAGATGGCTGGTCAATACACGTAATCTCTCTGGTTTTGTTGACGGATCATGGTTAAGAGTTCCCTTTATCCATGCTAATTCTAAAATATTTTGTTTTCAACAAACCTGTACAACAAATAGTTTCTTGCCGAAAAATCCTCCGCTAAGGTAGATTAATAATTCTAACACTTCCATGTTTTGAGTTGGGTTAAAAATTACGACGCTCAGAATTGATAGCTGCGAATTTTACTTAGATTGACTGTTCAATACTGGTTTTAAAATATAAAATGAAACCTCGTTTGACAACACTATTAAAGGATAGAATATAAAAAGTAAATCAAACTTTCTTTTGTAAGCTAGGAAGTGTTACCAGGGAAATTGAGAAGAAATTTGGGTCCGTTAGCGGACCCTTCACAAAATAATTTCTTTTAATGGGACCCTTCACAAATTTGTTTATCTTCATTGTTAATCAAATAAACCCTTCCCGAGGGGAGGGAAGAAAGACTGTTCGAGACAAACTAAGTTTCCCTAAGTTTAAATTCCAAATGTAGTATTCTAAGAAAATATTTTTACTTTAACAAACATCGTGTGCGCATTCTTATTAATAATAAATCATAATTTTTTTTTGTAAATAAATAATTGATCAATTTATATTTATTCATAAAATTAATTAATAGAATATTATGTAAATAAAAATTAATTTCTGGCAATTATTTAAATAAAATATTATAAATTTAAGAATTGTTTAAGTTTACTTAATGCGTAATACATTAAAAGTGATACATTACTAAGTTGTGTTGTTTAAAATATGTCAATTGAAATTATTAAAAATGTAAGTGATTTTGTTTCTATAATTCGATGTTGAACAGTATATTCTAAATACCAAATATTTGTATGTTGCATCTCTAATTTAGTAGCAGCAATTGTTGAGCAGAATCTTGTATCTATTTACAATTTAAAAACTTCCTGAAAAGGTTTTTAGCAATTTTTGCAATAACAGGACCCTATTTACACAAATTCACGAAAGCAGGACCCTATTTTAAAGAATGTGACTTAACGCTTATTTTAAATTCACACATTATGAATAGTTTCTTCACATTTTTACAAAAACAGGACCTTTTACAAAATGTCTGGACAGACCCCTGGTTACTGAAAACATGCATTTTCAACTTTATTTTAAACGTAGTGAAGAAAAAAAAGCACCAAGATAATTTCTTTTTTGGGTGTACTATTTTAGAAGCGGATTTCAATAACAAATGTATTGCATTAACAGGGGTCTGTTTAGAAGAAATTTGGGGTCCGTTAACGGACCCTTCACAAAATATCTTTTCATAAAAACGGACCCTTCACAAAATAATTTATCTTTTAATCGGACCCTTCACAAATTTGTTTATCTTCATTATTGTTTTGTTAATCGAATAAACCCTTCCCAGAAAGGGGGGGGGGGAGAAATACAGATGTAAACGAACAAAGTTTTGTCTTCGGCAGACGCTTCTTCCTTTATTTGTCCGAAATTAATATTCTGCGTTCAGCAGTATAGGCTAAATACCAAATATTTGTATGTTGTATCGCTAATTTAGTAGCTGCAATTGCTGTTTATTTTTTAAAATTTAATTTTTTTAATTATAATTTTACAGTGTTGAGCATAATCTTGTATGTCTTTACAATTTAAAAACTTGAAACTTTTGCAATAATGGACCCCATTTGCACAAATTCACAAAAGCGGACCCTGGTTGAAGGAATGCGACTTAAAGTTTATTTTATATTCACAAATTACGAGTAATTTTTTCACAATTTTACAAAAACGGACCTTTTACAAAATGTCTGGACTGATTAAAAATGCATTTTATTTAACATATTTTTTTAGACAGAAAA
The DNA here is from genome assembly GCF_043381705.1 of Parasteatoda tepidariorum. Lineage (NCBI taxonomy): Eukaryota > Metazoa > Arthropoda > Arachnida > Araneae > Theridiidae > Parasteatoda > Parasteatoda tepidariorum. The sequence goes on along the minus strand of NC_092210.1, from coordinate 53,306,794 downwards.
TGCTTATAAGTTAAAGCATATACATATCCTTTATTTATTTTCACATGTTAGAAATGGAACTACTTATTTAGTTATTTTTTTTTAAAAAAAATCCTTTATTTTTTTACTTCACTCTCACATGAACTGATGAATTGCCGTCACACCTTGATGATCTCTTCGAATTCGGAGTCTCGATTTCATCTACGCTTACACCTGTTTGCAAACATTTAGGTGAACTGCGATTCTAAAAGTCAGCAGATCTGATCTTGTAAAGGCCTCTCCTTATTCTTGCTTTTCTTTTTCTTTGTTATATCATGCGTTAAATTTTCCGTTACCTAACCGGCTTTGGAGAGTCTCATGGAGGATATCTTTTGTGGGCCGAACTTTTTTTTCGTTTAGACTTCAAGTCTGAACTAGACCTTGATAATTTAGTAGCTAGGGTCGATTTCGTGATATTACAATCTCGTCTTGCATTTTAATTGCGTTTTTCATTATTCGTCGTACGTTTAATTCAAAACAAACTTTTTTAAGAGATTTTGTAAATTTTAATCGTTTAAAAAATAGAGCTTTTTAGTTTTTTAAAGTTTGGCCACTTTTTGATAATTGATGAAACAATTCGAAAAGAGTTTATGTTAATTTATTTTAGTTAAAAACGATTGTAATGGGCAGGGTTATTCTTCTAAAACCGCAGTATTATAATATTACTCTGAGACACAAGTTTGGTGTATTTTTCTGAATGGCCTTTTTGGTGGGGGAAATTTCTTCTTTTTTTTTAATTATGACAATGCAACTCTTTTGTTGCCTTCTTTTTTTATTCAGATTTTCACGCTACATAAAATGAACAAACGTTTTTCTTGAAAATATAGCCTAAAGATTGACTAAAAAACGAAATAAAGGTAAGCTACTGTATCTAAAATGTCCCTCATTGGAATTGGGCAGTTACTTACGTTTACCTTTGTGAGATGGGGTTTCTTTTATAAAAATATTTTTTGTGCGTGGTTTAGTAGTCTAGTTTAGAAATAAATTGGCAATTAAATTAATATTTTTCCACATTAAGTCCATGCTTTAATTATTTTTAGAAAATATTAACTAAATTATAGTATTGTCAGAAGTATTTGATTATTTTTTTCATTACTTTTAATTAATAGTACAAAGGTATATTTGTCTTTTATATTGTTTTATGAACAAATAGTTTTTGTTGAGAGAGTTGTTTCCAGTTGTTTCAATTTTACTCATTAAATTCATATTTTTTTTCTTTTTTGAGTATGATGTGTGTGTCTTAAATTTGTGATAAACAGTAAACAAATAAAAGTATTTGTATTCTTATATATTGAACAATGATTCATTTTACTCGATAGTTTATTTGTATGTTGTGATGTGATATTTAAATTGTTTTGTTATTTTTTTATGTATATTTTAAAAGAAATATTCTTTTTAAAGATTTTAGGTAATATTTAAAACTTTACCCAAATATTTCAACTAGGCATTTAATATTCTTAATTGCATTTCAACATATTTAAAGTTTATTTTTAACTACTTATTATATTACATTTAAATTGTATGTTTTATATCATTAAAAAATTAAATATTTTTTAAGAATATTAGTCATCCAATAAGAACAAAAATAAAATCCAATTAAAATTTAAATAAATCTGTTTCAATTAAAAAATAATTTGAAAATCCTAAATAGTAATTAAATTATATATTAATTAGACCCCCAATAATTAATGATTTTCTTTCTTTTTTTCATTTTAATAACTATTTACGTTTGGAAAGGTTAAATTTTATATTTTGCATAGATTATTGTTTAATTATTTAAATTCATCAAACTTCCATTTTTGGGATGAAAAAAAAGCATATTTTTCTTAGAAAAAATATCTTTCTTAAAAGATTTTTTCATTAATAAATAAACAAATTTTATTTCTTTTTCGAAAAAAGAAAGAAATTGCCGATTATGTAGCTTTTATCTAAAGCTGCTAATATCAGTTGAGCATATAAAGAAACACACCAATGATAATAAATACGAATTTAAATTTTTTTTTTCAAATTTAAGTTTATGTGGTAGTTTATTAAGGAACCTGAAACCTAATTTTTTTGTTGCTTTAAATAGAATTAAAATTAGCTATTACGTGGCAGAGAATTTTATAAATTCAGTTTACATGAATACAGGTCAGTTTGTTCATCAGAGAGGAAAATAGAACAGCTTCTGTAATTATTATTTTTTTCTAATTAGCTTTTTTTTCCAGGTAGCTCTCATTTTGAGGTCTTTGACCTAGTTTTTATGTAAAAAGGGTTTTTGTTAGTATTCCTTTCCTGCTCATGGAGTTAGAATTTTTTTCTTACATAATTGATGTGGCGAAAAAAAATGTCGTTGCATTTTTTCCCTTCAAAAGTAAATCCAAAAATACATAATCAAAACTATTTTTGCTATGTAAGCATAACATTAAAGCTTATAAAGACATCAGTGAACAAATTTCTAACAAAAATTCACTTACACAACATCATTATTATTATTTTATTCCAAAAAATTATTTAAAATTGATACTAGAACAAAATTTTGGAAATGTGCCTTTTTTTAAAAAAAAAATCGTCTGATCGATCGAATAAATCAATCGGACGATATATTTCTGATTTTATTATGTTTTATTATGATATATTATGATAACCACGTGAACAATAATTAATCCTTCTTATAAAATAAAATTTATTGTTGATTATTTCTAAAAAAACAAACATATAGTTTGACTGCTGAAACTATTGCTGCTCTTAGCTTTTTTTTTTCATTTCGCCCTTTCTTTTCCTTCTTAGCATCCGTAACATTAATTAGTTATATATAAAAACATAATACGTATATATATATATATATATATATATATATCGGGTTGAGTAAAAAGTTTTCCGCCAAGGGGAGATACCTCCGTGCCAGCAGCAGCCATTCCCGTGGTAGTTAACCTATTCAGAAATGGGCTTTTGCATTTTAAAGCTGAAAGTTGGAACTACACAACTGTGTAATTTGTTTGTCAAAACTTTATCATTTTGTGCACCAGAAAAGTGTTTGAAATGGAGCTATCACGTAAGCAGATCAGAACGATTATTTACTATGAGTTCCGAAATAAACTCAGTGCAACTGAATGCCACAAGAAAATGTGTGTAAGTTTAGGTTTCAATACTGTTTCTTATGATACAGTAAAAGTTTGGTTTCGAAAGTTTAATAGTGGAAATTTCAACATTGAAGATGAACCACGTTCTGGCCGCCCTATTGAGATTGATTGTGACCAATTAAAGCAAATTATTGATCAAGACAGAAATGTTTCAACACGAACCATTGCGTTAGAGCTTGACGTTTGCCAAAAAACAATAGTAAATGCCCTCAAACGCATAAATTTAACATTTAAGTTTAACCGCTGGGTGCCTCACGAATTGACTGCTGAAGACAAGAGCAAAAGAAAAGCGGCCTGTTTGGTTCTGCTCAGAGATCAAAGGAAAGAGAACATTCTGGACAGAATTGTGACCTGTGATGAAAAATGGGTATACTACAACAATACTAGACGTAAAGGAGGGTGGTCAGCACCCGGGGAATCAGCAGGTTCGGTTGCAAGACGAACGCTAACTAACAAGAAGGTCCTTCTCTGTATCTGGTGGGATTGTCGTGGAATTATCTACAAGGAGTACCTGAAAAGCGGGCAGGCTATCAACAGTACAATATACAGCAATATGCTAATCAAAGTTAGCGATGCCATTCACGAAAAACGAAAAAACGAGTTCAGAAGGAAGGTGGTTCTCTTTCATCAAGATAACTCCCGGCCACATGTCAGTGCAATGACCGGCTGGACCCTCAACACACTGGAGTGGGATTTGATGCAACATCCACCATACAGTCCAGACATGGCACCTTCAGATTACTCTCTGTTTTCACATTTGCAGCTGCATCTTGATGGCACAATCTTCCGTTCAAATGACGAGGTCATAAATGAGGTTGATCGCTTTCTGGACTCGCGCACCTCCCAGTTCTTCGCAGAAGGGATTGAAAAGTTGCCAAAACGTTGGCAGACTATTGTTGATTTGAATGGAGATTACTATCCTCATTAACTTTGCTGATTTTCTATCTATTTATCATTTTACAGGATTGTATTTTTTTGGCGGAAAACTTTTTACTCAATCTGATATATAATAGGATAAGAAAAATCAAGATTATTTTAAGAGCAATAATATCATATTTTTAATTAAAAATTTTAAAGCTATTTTTAGCGTAGGGTAATTTAAAAACCGATAAATATCGATGTGTATTGCGGGAAAACAGACCAGTCATCATGCTTAATGAGGTCAACAGTTAAAAGATCATAACAAATTTTTTTGGTTGACGGTGCACTTAAAATATCTAAATATCGCTCTTAAAATATCTTGTGCGGCTCGCCTGAATATAAAAAATAACAAAGTTGTATGAACAGAACATAAGCAACTTCCTTCAACAAATGAGAACATCTAAGTAACCTATAACAATTAAATTACACCAAATAAGCTAAAGCAGATTAAGTGTTTTAAGTAATATGTTACAGATGAGTGCTCCAAACAAAATAAAACTGATGAAGTGAACAATTTAAATTAAATGTAGTGCTCTAAATATTATAAAATAGGTGAAGTGCCTCAAATAATTAATTAATCAATCAACCTGAAAATTAATCAACCTGTGTTCCGCTGCATATAGGTTGTTAGAAATGGGATATAAAGTAAACGAATCATCATCATCATATCTGGCTAGACAGCCCAGGGTGGACCAGTGCCTTCCTTTGAATTCGAATCCTCTTCTCTTTACTTTTGACACTTGTTCGCCAGTAGTAACGAGCAGTATTCTTTTACTTTTTACAGGCGAAAGTAAAAGAATACTGCTCGTTTTTTTAAAAGATCATTTTAGAATGTTTTACGCATTTACTCTATATTATGTCTGTTATAAAAATATTTTTCAAAAAGCCTTCTGGATAACTAATTTTTTAGTTTAAATATTTTGTTTATATGGAACTGTTGGGTAATCTTAAAAAAGAATCGGTTCGTTAAAAATGGCAAACTACTATAGAATAATTCACTTACGGTTCGCCATTTTTTCCATTATTAAATTCTACGAATTATTTATTGATGTAAATGCTAAACAGATTTGTTTTTCTGAGTTCTGTACTTACGGTCATTCTTATTCAGATAATTTTTATTGATCTTATAACAGTTTATAATGATACTAAAAACTAAACAATATATTTTAAAATATAATTTCTTACCATGATTGTTATCGTTAAAGTTCGAAAACATTAACATGCACATTAGCTTGCTAATTTGCAGATCAACTAGTGATCCGTTAAAGTGCGAAATCAAAATTTCACCTCAATTTTCTAGGTATTAAGCGCATTACCCAGTAAGGGTCTCCGTATCGTTAAAGATTAAAAGTTTGTTACTATCATTCTATCAACTAATTTGTTGATAGTTTATTTATTAGGCACCAAAAATGAAATAAATGACATTATGTTAATTTTTCTTAAGTGTGATATTTTAAACCTTGAAATTCCTTCGTATTATAGTTTTTGAAGTTATTGAGGATTAGTTCTATATCAACTAATGCGTTGATTGATTGTTGTAGTAATTTGACTTTTTAGATAACTGAAAGTAAATGAATAACATTGCTGTTGTCCCAGTAAATTTCTTATTTTTATTTTAATGTTTTTACCGTAGGTAATGTGCAGATCCTGTCGATACTGCCGTAAATCAGTTGATCAGTTCCGTAGATCAAATCCAATCCCGTAGGTCAGTTGTTCCCAAATGGTGTTCCGTTTAAGGGTCATAGGGGTTCCGATAGATAGGATTTTTTTTTTTAACCAGTTAAGATTTTCGAAACTTGTAATTAAATTTATTCAGCTAATAATTCATTATTTTGTAATATTTCCGTTTTTTTTATGAAAGTATTTAATAGAAATACTTGTGAAAAAAGAAATTTCAAAACTATGTTTTTCTAATACTAACAATAAAGGAATTATGATGAAGGATATGCAGTTATGAAAAATTCCGTTTGTATTTCGTATTGAAAAAAAGAAAGCAAATTCAACAATGAAGAAGTATATCTGCTGAGAAATATTCTCAAATTTTATATTCCTTTTTTTTCTTCTTCATTTTAATGGAAACCATATTCAATTTTCGTTTTATGCAAGCATTAAAAGCAAATTAATAACTAGACTAGATTCTGCACCAAACCTGTAAATTCAACTATCTGACGTTAGACCCAATTTTAAGACTAAAATTGATAAAGCAATATGATTAAAAAAATTTCATTCTCAGGGGTCTGTCCAGGACGAATTTACTACCGTTTAGCGGTACCTTCACAAATTCAACTTTAGGAAAAGCGGTAGTTTCACAAATTCAATTTTAGGAAAAACGGTAGTTTCACAAAATACTTTCTCTTTAAATTTTATTTTTGTATCCCTTAAGAAATGATAAATCCATATTTTTGTGTTTATTTTTTAATATAATTTTTAATTTTTCACAAATTATGTCTAAATTTTCACAAAATAGGTACCTCTCAGAAAAACCTAGACAGACCCCTGATTCTTCATTTATTCTCTATACATTTTCAAAATAATTAATAAAATTTAGATCATTGTATATTTTAAAAATAGTTATAAGTCTTTCGCTAATTTATATGTTCACAATAGCTAATAAAAGTTATTCATTAAGTTTCGGAGTTCCGCCAAAAGAAAGCAATTATTTGGTGTTCCACAACCGAAAGAAATTTCAAAATAATTAATAAAATTTAGATCATTGCATATTTTTGAAATAATTATAAGTCTTTCGTTAATTTATATGTTCACAATAGTTAATAAAAGTTATTCATTAAGTTTCGGAGTTCCGCCAAAAGAATCTGATTATGTAGGGTTCCACAACCGAAGAAATTGGGAACCCGCTGACCTAGGTAATTACGGAAATGAAACACTTTTTTACACTTCCACAGATCAACCTAGTTAATCAGCATATTAGCTAGATAAGCTGTAGCATCAAGTCTCGGGTTTCCGCCAAAAGAATGTGATTATGTAGGGTTCCACAGCCGGAAAAAAAATTGGGAACCGCTGACCTAGGTAATAACAGAAATGAAACTTTTTTGCTTCTGCATGGATCACCCTAGTTAATCAACATATTAACTAGATAATATGTAGAATAAGAGGTTTCAACACTTTATCTATAACATATGCATGTCCACTCTTATATGTTTATTCTTAGTCATTCCATTTACTTATTACTTTTCTGTAGGTCAAAAAATAAAGATGACTCTGGAAATAGAAAGTTATGAGTCCCCTCCTGGGACAGAGAGGCAATATGTAGTGAAAGTTGAAGATTTGGAGCGTTATGTAAAGACCATGTCCGAGTCTGGTGGATTCAAGGAGCAGTTTGGGGTAGGTGTATTCTTCTTCCTTTTTCCGGATCAGAGATCCATTTCCTCGAATTCTGGACACTGGAATTTTTTTATTAACTTCCGAGAGATTTCGGCCACGCCTTCAATTTCCGCTATCATGCGTTTCCGTTTGCTTAACCTTTGGTTTATCTCTATTATAAGATTTTTCTTTCCTTTTTTTTTCGAGCTTTTTATATTAACTCTATTTTTTTTTTTGTAATTTTATAGCATGTATTATTATAATTTATCAGAAAAAAAGGAAGCATTTATAGTTTTTGAGGGATCATTTTGAAAATTCTGTGTTATTTGGAAAAAGAGGCTTTGCATTTTGTTTGGAAGAAACTAAAAATGAACAGTACAATTGTTTAGCCATAATTATTACAAGAATAGATTAAAACAGTTAAATTTAGTATAGCACGAGACAGTTAAGTTTTTCGCATCTACATTTTTTTTTAAAATAAACTATTTTCATATTATTAATTTGAGTTCTATACGCTATTTTTAAATCTATGTAACATATTATCTAAGAATTGGTGTGATATTCATTCATTCTAAACAATATTTGATGATAAAAATTTATAGGCTGTTTGTAATTATAAATTTGGTATGCATTTTAATTTTCAACTATTAGTAGTGTGTAGGTTTAATATACAAATAGTATTAATAAAATTTAGTTATGATATTTTAACTATTTTTTTATAATAATAAAATTAGATTTTACTTTATTACTTTACTAGTATTGACGAACTATGATTATTTTAATTGTTTAAGAAATTCATTAATATTATTTTTTATTCCAATTTATTCCAATTACTAGATATTTCTCTTTGGAAAAAGAATTTCATCATTTTATTCCATTTGGAAGAAACTAATTTCTTCCTGGACGATTTTTTTTCTCCATATCTTTTTTTCCTGCGGTTTTTTCCACCATTGAAAAAACTGGTTGTCATTGTATGTAAGCAGGGGTCTGTTTAGAAGAAATTTGGGTCCGTTAACGGACTCTTCACAAAATATCTTTTCATAAAAACGGACCCTTCACAAAATATTTAACTTAAAAACGGACCCTTCACAAAATATTTTAACTTAAAAACGGACCCTTCACAAAATAATATATCTTTTAATCGGACCCTTCACAAATTTGCTTATCTTGATTATTGTTTTGTTAATCGAATAAACCCTTCCCAGGAAGGGGGTGGGGAGAAAGACAGATGCAAACGAACTAAATTTTGTCTTCGGCAGACGCTGCTTCCTCTATTCAGCCGAAATGAATATTCTGCGTTCAGCAGTATAGGCTAAATACCAAATGTTTGTATGTTGCATCGCTAATTTAGTGGCTGCAATCGCTGCTTATTTTTTAAAATTTAATTTTTTTAACTATAATTTTACAGTCTTGAGCATAATCTTGTATGTCTTTACAATTTAAAAACTCCTTGAAAAGTTTTTTTTTGCAATAACGGACCCTATTTGCACAAATTCACAAAAACGGACCCTGGTGGAACGAATGTGACCTAACGTTTTTTTTATATTCACAAATTACGAGTAATTTTTTCACAATTTTACAAAAACGGACCTTTCACAAAATGTCTGGACAGACCCCTGGTAAGATAATATGTAATAATTCATAAAAATAATTAAACATATAAACTTCTTCTATACTATTTAAATGTGTTTCATAAAGTTCTTTTTTTTAAATTATTTTTATTTGATACTTTTTTGGTCCGATACGATGAAAAGTGTCACATACCATAATTCCTATTATTTTTACGTATTCAAGACAAAAATACTTCCTATGTAAATTTAATATTATTAATATTATGTTGATTTTAAATTTTAATAAATTCAGAAATCTAAATGATAAAAATATTAAAATTATATTGGATTTTGACTGAGTAGCAATAAGACTGCAGAATAAATAAATTTTTACTTGTAGAATAAATAAATATTTCTATTATAGCAGACATCTAAATGTAATAAAGTAACAGACTATAACAGACATCTAACTGTAATAAAGTAGTAAAATAAGCAATTCACCAAAATGTTTCGGTTTCATCAACCAAACATAGAATTTCATTTCCGTTTGAAGTAGTCTTTTGAGTAATCTAAAAAACGTGTTGTCATGCATAAATTATTTATGATTACGTTGTTAAAAAAACCTTTAATAAGTGCATGGTAGCATCCATTTTCGTAAGTGGTATTTAGTCATGCAAAAAATATATCTTTATAAAATTTCATATGGCCTTTTTTTTTTAATGTAATTTATAATACAAGTTTTAAATATGACGTACTAAAATGTTTCGTTTCCTCACTGAGTAAGAAAATATGGTCAAAACTACCAAAAAATGGTAAAATTTATCATGTTTCTGGCTCAATGGGAACAAAAAAAATTTGGTAATTTTTAATGAATGGCTTTGGTAGTGATGTGATAAAATTAGCCGCAAAATAATGTGTGATTAAATATGGTAATTTTATTATGATATTTTAGAGCATGGTATAAAAACCAATTATTGGATTAAATTTGCTTTTCAGTTTTGTATTTTTTAGTAAATGTACTATTATATACTATTATATTTATATACGTAATGTACTATTATATTTATATACTATTATTATACTATTATTATTATATTATACACTATTATTATTATATTTATATATTTTATGTAAATGTACTATTATATTTATATACGTACTATTATTTTGAATATCCGGAAAACCGTTCGCATATGAATGGAAAAATTACCAAATTAATAGTTTAAATACCATATATTTTGGTATTTCAACCAGAATTATGGATTTCTTTAACGGAAATGTAATTGACCAGAAACGGTAATTTTACCAGAATTTTTTTTTTTCGTGTGGAAGGCAATTTTGAGTAAAACATTATAAATTTGTTTTGGACAGACACATTAAAATTCCTTTCTACAAATTTTTTAAATATACTGTTTTCTTTTTAATATTTTCAGATAATTTCATATTGTTTTATACTTGAAAATATCTACTAATGCTCAGTTTATAAAAAAAAGCAATTAATGTCTAATATTCAAAAAAGAAAAAATATTTCTCATGCATACATCAGATGGTCTCGAAAATGACCTTAACATTAATTATTAAGTAAAGTTTATACTGTTACAGGCCTCTGCTAATGATATTTCTCTTTTTTAATGATATATTTAATCGAACAGTGTAAGAATTTTTTTAAAACCACCCTGATATTCAAGAAATAAATTTTTTGAGTACGGTTCCAATTTGAAAAATAGATACTTCTATTGCCTACTAAATTCATTTTATTAAACAACGCATTTGTTATATTTATTATCTGATTTCAAAGCAATTTTAGTTTTTGTTATTAATCAGTTTTTTCTTATCATTAAAAAATTTTTAATCGAAAGAAAAAAATTAAACTGATACTCCAAAAAATTAATTTGAGTATACGGAACACAGAACTGATACACTGAAATTGATCTTTTGGGGTATGACTTCAATTTTAAAAAAAAAATTTCAATTGTCTATAAATTAATATAATTAAATAGAGAAATATTTAACGAAAATTGTATTCTGATTTCAAACTTATATTTAGTTCCTCGTCGGCAAACTTCTTATTCTGGACAAATCTCAAATTGTGTGTTTAAGAAAATGGACATTAAGATGCGTATTTAAGAAAATGAACACATCTCAAAAAACATTTCGAACTGTGTTCATTTTCTTAAATACGCACTTTGAGCTGTGTCCTGTATAAGAAGCTTATCGACATCCTATTATTTATTCCGGATATTTTTTAATTTTTTTTATAAGAAATGAATAATCGAAAGAAAAAGAAATCTGTCTGATTCACTGAACTAAACAATTCAACTGAAAAAAATATTTAATGCATTTTGTTATAAAGATTACATCCCTTGAATTTGAAATCATTTTTAGTTTCTTTTATTTGTTATTTTCCTCTTAAAAAGATAAATGAATAGTCGAAGCATAAAATTTAGTCTGATAATTTAAAATTGATCTATAAATTAAACTCTAAACTTGAGTATGAGTTTAATTAAAACCGCTACCCACAATCATCGTTTATTTTAATAAATGAAGCAAAGCATATGTAATCGATTTGAAAGCGCCGTTTTTTTCTCATTCTGTAGAGTTTTGAATTACATTTTTAAAACTTTGTTTTCACAAATGCTAATTATATAAAAATAAGAATAAATAAATAAAATTAAAAAAAAATTCTGAAATTTTTTCAGTGTTGTTCGCTTTAAAGAAGTATTATTAAGCATCCATTTAACTATAAAAATTCTTACTTTAGGATTTTTTTTTAAATGTTTCTTTGTTTATATTTCTTCCTGATAGTTTAAGGAAGCAATTATTTCTATTTTATCATGTGACTTATGCGTTCAAGGGCATTAAACAATGCGTGAAGTCTGGTGTTTTCAATGTCATACAAAGGATCATTGTAGTGATACGTGTTTTGGGAAGTACCTATCAATAAGTATGTGAAAGTGAATCATTTATTAATCACAGGAATTTGTGAATAGATCGCCTAAACATCGTCAGTTAATTTAGCGGATGTTTCAAGAATATTAAACTCTTTTATTTTACCATTGGGTATTGGTTGAATTAAATGAATATGAATTCATTTAAGTACGTGTTAGATAATTAGTATTGATTGCACTTAAGATATAATATTCAGGGGTATGTTTAGAAGAAATTTGGATCCGTTAACAGACCCTTCACAAAATATTTTAACTTAAAAACGGAACCTTCACAAAATAATTTATCTTTTAATCGGACCCTTCACAAATTTGTTTATCTTCAATATTGTTTTGTTAATCGAATAAGCCCTTTCCAGGAAGGGGGGGGGGGAAATAAGGGCAGATGTAAACGAACTAAATTTTGTCTTCGGCAGACAATTCTTCCTTTATTCGTCCGAAATGAATATTCTGCGTTCAGCAGTATAGGCTGAATACCAAATATTTATATGTTGCATCGCTAATTTAGTAGTTGCAATTGCTGTTTATTTTTTAAAACTTATTTTTTTAATTATAACTTTACAGTTTTAAGCATAATCTTGCATGTCTTTACAATTTAAAAATTCCTTGAAAAGGTTTTTTTGCAATAACGGACCCTATTTGAACAAATTCACAAAAGCGGACCCTGGTTGAAAGAATATGACTTAACGTTTATTTTATATTCACAAATTACGAGTAATATTTTCACAATTTTACAAAAACGGACCTTTCAGAAAATGTCTGAACAGACCCCTGATATTGATAGTATGATTTTCTTTTGTATTTTATTACCGGCGTTGAACAGCTGATCCATTAATAAGTTAACGATTATCAGTGTTCAACCCTATAGCCTTGTAATTTTTGACGCAATCCAGTAGAGAAGGGAACTCATGGATCAAACGTTGGGGCGAATTAGTCTTCCTGGAGGATATTTTGATGGAACTATCCTGCATTTGAGTTACATGGAGCGGAGATCCTCCCACGTTAGCCCGACGGTAGGGAAATTCTAACTCTTGATCCGTTTACCATTGAAGATATTTTACGTTAACACTGTGGTCGGTGCGAGCCAGAAAAGAACTCTTATTAACCAGATACTGCTGGGATTTGAACCTAGGTCACCTATTTCGGAGACGAATGTTCTTTCCCTTGAGCCACCACGGCTCTTAATAGTAAAATTTTATTTTATAACCGTTGTTGAACATCCGACGCAATTTTGGGTTTACGGCTACTAATGTTCAACAACGTAGCCTTGTAATTTTGAACCCAATCCAGAAGACAAGAAAACTTCATGATCAAGTATTGGGAGAAATTTGCCTTTGTGGCTTGAAGATATTTCGATGGAACCATCTTGCATTTGTGTTACATGGAAAGGAAAACCTCCGACGTTTAGCCTGACCAGGGGTCTGTTTAGAAGAAATTTGGGTCCGTTAACGGACCCTTCACAAAATATCTTTTCATAAAAACGGACCCTTCACAAAATATTTTAACTTAAAAACGGACCCTTCACAAAATATTTTAACTTAAAAACGGACCCTTCACAAAATGATTTTTCTTTTAATCGGACCCTTCACAAAGTTGTTTATCTTCATTATTATTTTGTTAATTGAATAAACCCTTTCCAGGGCAGAAAACAAGAAAGATGGATGTAAACGAATTAAGTTTCGTCTTCGGCAGACGATTCTTAAATTATTCGTCCGAAATTAATATTCTGCGTTCAGCAGTATAGGCTAAATACCGAATATTTGTATGTTGCATTTCTAATTTAGAAGCAGCAATTGTTTATTTATAAAATTTAATTTTTTAATTATAATTTTACAATGTTGAGCATATTCTTGTATATCTTTACAATTTAAAAACTCCCTGAAAACGTTTTTTTTTTTTTTTGCAATAACGGACCCTATTTGCACAAATTCATAAAAGCGGACACTGGTTCAAAGAATGTGAGTAATTTTTTCACAATTTCACGAAAAACGGACCTTTCACAAAATGTCTGGACAGACCCCTGCTAACGGCAAGGGGACTCTAATACATGATCCGTCTACCACTGAGGATATTTTACGTTAGCACTGTGGTCTGTGCCAGCCGGGTGTGGAATTCTCATCGACAAGCCATCGCTGGGATTCGAACCCGGTCTACCTCATTGGAAAGCGAAAGGTCTATCCCCTGAGCCACCACGGCTCTTAATAGTATGATTTTTTATTTTATTTTATAACCGTCGTTGAACAGCCGACCCAATTTCATGGGTTTACGATTACTAACGTTCAACTCCGTAGCCTTGTAATTTTGAACCAATCCAAAAGACAAGGAAACTCCTGGATCAGTACCCCCAGAGGTATTGATTTGTTGTGGGAACATGGAGGACTTTGAGACTCGACAGATTTAACGTGCATCAGTCACCATTTACTGCATGGGGAGTCTTCGGCCGGCGAGGATCGAACCCACGACCTCTTGGATATGGGCCCAGCGCCCTACCGACCAGGCTATTAATTATCAATTATATTTTATGAAATTAATGTGCTTTAGGCCTCGCTTAGATATATTTATTTTATTATGAAGTAGAACGCATTGTATTAAGAACAACTAATATTGCTAAAAGAGATAGGCTGTCATCATCGCTCAAAATTATAGTGCCGGGGAAAAAAAACTTGGCAAGATTAACCTTTGACGCAGATGAGACACCTTTTACCCTTTTATGTCATTTTTTCTAACTCTCTAATTACAAGCAAAATTATATTTTGGTATTTTTTAATTATAAAAAACAGTCTAATAGTTACTAAAAAATCTATTAAATTATCGGAATGATATTTGTATTAAAATATAAAATAAAAAAAAAGTAATTTGTAAATATTTTTGTTCATTCATATTCAAAAATTAATCAATAATTGATTTTGCAAAATTAAAGAAATTTCAATGAATAACACAGAAAAAGTCACCGGTGTTTCGTGGTGTATTTCATAACCTTAATATTAATGAAATGCTAAATATAATATTTTTCACTTATTTTGACATAAATATAAATTAAGGAAAAGAGTATGAAAAATATATTTAATACAAATTCTGCGTCAGAGGGTTAATGCGACTATAAGTGAGAGTTTTTTACATTTCACACAAAAATCATCTGAAATTGCAATAAGTAATTTCTTATGAAAATTGTCAAGGTAATTCTTAGAAAATTGAAGTTGAGTGTTTATTTTCCTATTGTTTTCAACGTTCTCATTCATTTAGTTTTTTCAGTTCATTCCTTGTTATCATGTTCACTGTCGCGTAAGTTTAGTATCTTGGCATAAAAATTTATTAAAGTATAGAATTAAGCTTGGTTTGTATTAAAACAGCTGCAGGGAGAAAATGCGAATCTATATTAGGCAATTCAGTTGTTGATTGCGAAACTACGAAATTTCAACAGGAACTGACGGATTTCATTTGCCTTAAATAAATTAGTCGCAATGCTCCTAATATGAGTAGTTTGATACATGTAACGCGAATTATTTATTTTTATTTAGATATTTAGTGAACTTAAATTTTTTTGTATACATTATACGGAAAAAAAATTAAGTAAAAATCTTCAATGAAATTGAGACGACTAAAGGGCAACGCATACTTTTTGTACAAAAACTGCAACTGAGAACAAAAATCATTATCAAAACTGCAAAAACATGCTAAAAGTTAGCATGTTTCTAGCTCTACAAAGGTACTTTTTACCGAACTGCCTTGGTATAATGAGTTTGATAAAATTAACAATAAAATATTGTTTTATCTGTGGTAAAATTTGGTTAATTTTTATCACGAGAGTATGGCATTAAAGCCATTTATTCGATCCAATCAGTATTTTTTACTGAATGTGTGATGTTTTTTTTAAACATTCAGTGAATGTGTGCTTGTACTGAATATGTGGTAATAAGAACTATAATTTTTAGAACCAGAATTTTCGGTAAATTGCCATATGTACGGGAAAATTATCAATTAAACGATTGAAATAGTGTATATTTATGTTTATGGCTTTTTGTCTTAACAGAAATGTCATTACAATACAGTACGTTAATTTAACCATAATTTTTTCTCCGTATGTCATTACGTTAAGATTATTCTTTCAATCTTAGTAATTTAAACCTAAAATATTTAAGTGAAATTTCGAGTTAAGTAATCACACAGTTACTGCGCTTAAAGTTGTCATAGTGTTAATTTTAAAAAAAAAAAATATGTATAAAAGTTACAAAATTATCCTTCCGACTAGTGAAGTGTCCCAATACTTTTTTAGAAGAGTTAACTAACTAATATATGTCGTTTAAATTTTAACTTATTTTTCATTTTCAATTATAGACCGCCGCTGGCTGTTAGAATGCGTGTTTGGTATGCAGTTTTCAGTATCCTAAAAGTCATAAAACGTGTCGTGTAACAGTGTAGGTTTGGTATGTTTTGTTGGATGCCTTCCAGAGATTATCTCGGGCTGGTTTTTGTAGCTCTGAGCCTTAAGAATTTTAATCCGAGCCCACCTGAGCTTGATATACAAGGGATTACTTAAAATTAGAATCCACCCGAAGATATACGTCGGATAAAGGCTAAAATTCGGGGTCTCATCACTTGGCCTTTGATATCTAAACAAGGGAAAACCTTTGCTATCGCTAACCTGTGAAGAGGAACCAACTGAAATTTCAAGATGACTTAAAAAAAAATCAAAATCGTAGGTTAAATAAAACTCGTTTGACAATTAGCGCTAGCTTCACAAAGCAATAGCACTGAACAGAAGTAGCTGTCGCTGTAAATTTTTTTTACTCAGTAACTCAATCAAATGTTTGTTTAAAATAAGTAGCAAAAATTTAAGAAAATTTTATCGTGAATCTGAGCCCTCTCCCCAAGCCCGAGACCATTTTTCAGTAGACAAACCCGTCTCGTCTCTAATGCCTGCTACAAAACTTTTTTCAGCCTTGTTTTAAATTCGCGAATGGCTAGAAATTTGATATCATTCTGTTTAGAGGAAATTTGGGTCCGGTAACGGACCCTTCACAAAATATCTTTTCATAAAAACGGACCCTTCACAAAATATTTTAACTTAAAAACGGACCCTTCACAAAATGATTTTTCTTTTAATTGGACCCTTCACAAATTTGTTTATCTTCATTATTGTTTTGTTAATCGAATAAACCCTTCCCAGGGCAGAAAACAAAGATGGATGTAAACGAATTAAGTTTTGTCTTCGGCAGACGATTCTTCCATTATTCGTCCGAAATAAATATTCTGCGTTCAGCAGTATAGGCTAAATATCAAATGTTGCATCTCTAATTTAGAAGCAGCAATTGCTGTTTGTTTTTGAAAATTTAATTTTTTTATTATAATTTTACAGTGCCGAGCATAATCTTGTATCTATTTACAATTTAAAAAGTCCTTGAAAAAGTTTTTTGCAATAACCGGACCCTATTTGCACAAATTCATAAAAGCGGACCCTGGTTGAAAGAATGTGAGTAATTTTTTCACAATTTCACGAAAAACGGACCTTTCACAAAATGTCTGGACAGACCCCTGATAAAGAATACTGAATTTATCTTATTTTCCCACAAAATTGCGAAATAAATATGTTATATATAACATTTTGTAATAAAAAATTTAGAGACACTATTAATAAACTCCCAAACCGAGTTGTTGCTTTTCTAAATATTTTATCGTAGATTTCAGTTCTGTTTTGTCATATTTTGATTTAGCCCTGTTTATTTTATTCTGTTCTACAATAAATTTTACTATATATAAATCGTTCTATAATTAAAAACATAAATGATTTTTATAACAGTTCACGTGATCAGTTAGTCAAAACAATCCGACAAGAAGATAGAAATTACTTGGCAAATAATCGAGATCAATCAATATTCTCGTTCAGTCTGTGAAGAGGATAGAAATTACTTAATATTTAATAGACTATGATCAGTTTGTCAAATCATTCGGACGAGAAGAATGAAATTACTTGCGAATAATCGAGGACAATCATTATTCTCGTTCAGTCTGTGAAGAGGATAGAAATTACTTAATATTTAACATGCCATGATCAATTTCTCAAATAAATCCGACAAAAAGATTGAAACTACTTGGCAAATAATTGACTATAATCTCGCTAAGCTATAGTTAAACCTAGCTAAGTGACGATGTTTACCATCATAGATCAAAAACTAAAGAAGCTCATATCTCCAGAAATGATGCTAGCAACTATGTTACTCATTGGTTATTCATTTCATTTAATAAAATAAAACGCTTTGAATAAAAAATAAAAATCGATATTAAGGCTTGAAAGCCGGCAATGTGTTCCTTATTTAGCTAATAATGCCATGTAAACTAGTCTTTTCCATCTGGCTCGATCAGACACAGTTTCTCCATCTATTGATGTCCATGGTTTTAAGATCTTTTTCCGCAGAATCAATCCATCTGGCATTTGGTCTTCCACTTTTTCGGTCACCTGTAAATTTTCCAAAAGTCATCTTCTTAACTGGGTCACCATCATCCCTTCTAAAGATGTGACCCAGCCATTCTTTAACTATCAGAAATTAAATATAAAAAATTTTGTCAATTTTTTTAAACTATAAAAGCTTAAGTTTTTTGATGCTTTCTATTATAGTTTTTTAGTTAGTCGAGAATGGATTCTATCGACTAGTTAGTTGATTAACTTGATTCTTTAACTATCGCAAATTATATAAATAAAATTATATAAATTTTTTTGACTATAAAAGCATAAATCCTTTGATACTTTATATTATAGTTTCAGGGATCTGTTTAGAAGAAATTTGGGTCCGTTAACGGACCCTTCACGAAATATCTTTTCATAAAAACGGACCCTTCACAAAATAATTTATCTTTTAATCGGACCCTTCTTGAAAAGGTTTTTTGCAATAACAGGACCCTATTTACACAAATTCACAAAAGCAGGACCCTAGTTGAAAGAATGGGACTTAAGGCTTATTTTATATTCACAAATTATGAATAGTTTTTTCACATTTTTACAAAAACAGGACCTTTTACAAAATGTCTGGCCAGACCCCTGAGTTTGTTAGTTGATCGAGAATGGATTCTATCAACTAGTTTGTTGATTAACTTGATTCTTTAGATATCGCAAAATGAATAATATACATTATGTTACTTTCTTTCTTCATAGTAATAAACCTTTAAACAGTGTTTAAAGTGATTAATGATTGATTCTATCAATTCTGTTTGATTTTGTAGATTGTGTTTTCTAGAAATCAAAAAATAAGCAACACTATGTTAATTTAAGCATATAGAAACGTTACTGTTGTTCCATCGAAAATCTTATTTTTACTTTAACCTGGTAGGTAATATTCAGATTACATAGGTAATTTACAAAATACCTAGATAGTTTTAGAAATGAAACAATTTTAGGCACTTTAATTCTGCCCTATTACCATGATAATTTGTAGAATTACTGATTTCTACACTTTAGTGGAAACATTCATACCGCTTAGTTTGACATATTTTGTTGAAAATATCTAAACGCTATTTCTACAATTGAAGAGAATATTCAATTAGTAATGTGACACTGTTTCTATTTTTTCCCCAGCTATTGCGATCAGGACCTCAGAAGCCATGCAACGTGGGAATGAAAATAGAAAACAGACCGAAAAATAGATATCCAGACTTATTACCTTGTAAGTACATATGCATAGTTGTAACAAATATATTGTACTTTAATAATTTAATATTGTTAAAATTTATTATTGGCTTAAAAATATTTAATAACTTTTTGTTTACTGTAAAACTTTAAAGTCTAGATTTTAAATACTGTTAATATTAAAATTTAAAATATTTCGATTTATAAATGAATTTACAGTGATTTTGCAACATAATGAAGCGCGTGTTTTGATGAATGAGTCAGTTATGTTAATTTTAAAGAGAATTCTTTTAACATTGGTTAGTGTTTTAACTTTAATATAAAAACTTATAAAAGGAAAATTGACATATAAAATTATTTTAAGCGTGGAAATAATATTTTTAACTCATAACAACTGTTCACATTTGAGTCTATGTGATTTTTATTTAGAAATTTAAAGGAAATTAAGTTGCATTTTAAAAATAAATACAAGCATTAAAGTTATGGCAAGCAACTTGATTATCAGATTTTTATTTTTGGAAGTTTTTACTTGTTTTTACTCCCTGGAATTGAACGGGTTAAGAAAAAAAAGTTATTTATTTTTAAATGCACAATAAATACTATGTCTTCTTTACATTTAATATCAACGCATTTTATATAACATATAGAAGAGAAAAACTTTTTTTAAAAATTAAATTGCAGGAAATTTAAATAATTTATGAAATAAAAAATTAATAATAAAACTTTTTTTTACAAATTTTAAATTTAGGATACTTTTTTTCACTTTCTAATAAGGCTTGTTTCCTTTCTAATTCTTTGTGTTAGAGAAAGTGATATTTTTGCTCCTTTACAACACATTACAACATTATCTTTACTAATGGAAAAGACCTATTTCCATACATAGTAATCAATGAGTAGGTATTTGCCGCCCACGACCAAAAATCTAGGAAACAGAACTGTTGCGCACACGGTTTTTTATTAAATCACCTTGACATGAAAAGAAGAGCCTCGTTGTTGAGCTTTCACCACAAATAATTATTCTTTTATCTACTTTCTCCAAAATTTCACTTTCAAAAGTTCTTCCTTTTCTACTTAAATAAGAATCTGATGTTTAATTTTTTTTAACAATAAAACAATTTTTTTTATTTGAATACAAAGTTTTTCCAATGGACTAAAGAGTAGAAAATTATTTTATTTTTGCCAGGTTTAAAATTTAAAACTTCATGTGGGGGATTTTCAATTGTGATAGCAGTGAAATTACGATAGTGATTCGCTCTAACGTTTTTCGTTTTAGAAGTGACAAAAATAAAAGTAATTTATCTTTTTTTAGTCTTCTTGAAAATCCGTGTATTTAAAATGTTATTTTTTATTTTATTATTATAATTATTTTTTTAGTTTTGTGTCTGGTTTTTTAATCTCGGAATGAGGTTGTGAATTTTGCTAGCTTTATTTATGAAACAATTGTAACTTGTATTAGTATCAAGCATAGATCTCCAGTTGAAATTTGAGCTCTTTAGCTCGTCGGAGGGATGTCGGAATAATGATTGACGAAGTATTCGATTCAGCAACAAAAAATCCGTTTGTAATGGTCAGAAAATAATTGAAACTTAAATTGTCATCCGGTACAGAGCTCCAGTTACCTCGTATTCGTAAATTTTTGGCAATTCAGAATCACACGGAAATTGAACCCTATAGTAAAATTTCATCTGTAGAATTATCACAAACGTCTTCGAGAATAATATGCAAATTACAGGAAGACACCAGACGATAGTACGTCACAATGACGAGAATGTAAGATAGAGGCTTATAAGGAATGGTGGCAAAGAAGTAAAATTGTTCACAAGCGTTCTGTAAGCCGCTCAATGCTATAACCGAATATTTCTGACACAGAGGACGCATGTGGAGGATTTTTTGCTTGTTAGAATTATTGGCTACCTGGAATGCGGGCGTACTCAGGTGGTAGCATTCCAGGAACTTGGAATTGCCCAAAGCGGCATATGTAGGCTTTTACAATGATTCCAAGATGTTGGAAATATCAGTAGACGTTACAGTACAGGTCGCTTCCCTAGTTACAACGCCAAAGCAAGACCGTTATTTGGTAGTAATTGCTAAAAGAAGCAGACTGAGCATAGCATCTGACCCGTCTCGTGAACTATCTGCAGCCATAGGTACCACTGTTTCAAGGCAAACCGTATACAGACGTTTGAAAAATATTGCTCACAAATCTGTCAATTGCGTTCAACTCACTGCTACTCATTGTCTTCGCTAGCGACTTGCCTGGAATAAGAGACATGCAATGTAAACATCGTCACAGTGGGCTTGCGTGATGTTTTCCAACGAGTCCAAGTTGAGCTTGCAGTTTGATTCAGATCGGAGTTTTATATGGAGAATGTCAGGTACCCGTTATCACCACGTAATAACGGGTACTTGATACCATAATCGAATGACACCGTTATGGTGGCGCAAGATAGTTAGTTCGGGGTGGAATTATACTGGACTCCAGAACTGATCTGAATGTTCAAATCGGAACCATGTCAGGCTAAATTTTTCGGGACATCATTCTGGAACAACATGTTAATTTATTAAGGGTTGTCATGGGTTTGTCCTTACGGAGGACAATGCCCGTCCTCAGCCCCACCGAGCCAAGCATCGTAAACGAATGTCTTCAATATGAGGATATATAGCCAGCATTCTGACCTGATTTGATAGGGCATGTTTGGGACATGCTTGGCCGACAAGTTACAGCCCGTCAATCACCTCTTACATTTGTTCCGAAGTTCGGAGAGCATTACTTGCTGATTCCCGTGATCAGTTTAATATTTTGCTGTTCGCCATGCCTAGACATTGTACAGACTGTATTTCATCACCCTGAAGCCATACTATGAATTGATCATTATACCAACCATGTAATATTAAGTTTTTGTAAAGGAGATAATTTTTATAATTTCTCCAGGGATTAAAAATCATAGTTTTTAGGAATGGTATCATACATACACCATATTTTTTGTTTTTTTTTATCTATTGTTTAATAAATCCCCTTTATGAATAAATCACTTTCGTTTTGTTTCTGAACCTTAATTTATGAACATGAGTGTAAAATTGGAGCTCACTGGTTAATTGAGAAATGGTAAAGAATTGATCGGCGATAAATACCATTTGATTATGCGGCTATAAATTCTGATTGAAATGGTCAAGAAACGATTGTAACTTTATATTGTTAGGTATAAAGTGTCCGACCAAAGTTTGAGCACTCCAGCTAGCTGGGAACTGATTTATTTGTCTATTGCAACCTTTAAACTTCTTATTCTTTAAACTTAAAAAAAGTATTTTTTCTTTTGAAGTTTTAACAATTCATAAAGGACTATTGCATTACCCTTTAATTGTATCTGATTGCAAAAATAGAAGTTTATTGTCGTTAATTTTGTTTTTCTTCTCCACATGCATTAATGTTATTTAATTTCTTCTATTGTAGATGATGACTATCGTGTTGTCTTGCGAAAAGTTAAAAACGATCCTCATTCTGACTACATCAATGCTAGCTATATTGAGGTGAGAAAAATTTATAATGATCTAGAAACAAATTTATGTACACTCATATATTATGTATACGCTTAATAACTTACATATGTATTTTATATTAATGTTACAGAATTACCAAAGAAGAACGAATTATATTTGCACTCAAGGTACGTATCGATTTCTTGTGTAAAATTTATGTCAATCTACTTAATTATTTTTAATGTAAGTTAGTCAGGGGTCTATTTAGAAGAAATTTGGGTCCGTTAACGGACACTTCACAAAATATCTTTTCATAAAAACGGACCCTTCACAAAATAATTTATCTTTTAATCGGACCCTTCACAAATTTGTTTATCTTCATTATTGTTTTGTTAATCGACAAAACCCTTCCCAGGAGGGGGGGGGGAGAAAGACAGATGTAAACGAACTAAATTTTGTCTTCGGCAGACGCTTCTTCCTTTATTCGTCCGAAATGAATATTCTGCGTTCAGCAGTATAGGCTAAATACCAAATATTTGTATGTTGCATCGCTAATTTAGTAGCTGCAATTGCTGTTTACTTTTTAAAATTTAATTTTTTAATTATAATTTTATAGTGTTGAGCATAATCTTCTATTGTTTAATTCTATTGTTTAATTGTATGTCTTTACAATTTAAAAACTCCCTGAAAAAGTTTTTTTGCAATAACGGACCCTATTTGCACAAATTCACAAAAGCGGACCCTGGTTGAAAGAATGTGACTTAACGTTTATTTTATATTCACAAATTACGTGATCTTAAAAGCGAACATAAAGGCAGTACTGAAACAAGAATTTGGAGGATTTATAAATAGTCTTGTATTGTAACATTATAGTACAATATATGATCATTTTAAGTACTAATGCTCTAAAACTTTTTGCAAGGGTCAAAATTTTCATGATATTCCTAATAAAAAAATATTTTTCCCCGATTTGCCTTTTTTTAACCTTTTTTCTTGGTTTTTTTTCTGTTATCGAGCAATATTGTGACTCTTTTATAATACTCAACATAACAAGTACGACATATTATGAGATTCTTTTTAAAATGCTTATAGTATTAAATTTACAAAAAATTTATGTTTGTAACTAGTTAAAAATAACTTGCCTTCCGTTATTGCGACAATTTGTTTTTCATGTTTAAATGAGTAATATTACTCAAAATAGAGATAAAGGATACATATTTTTTTAAATTTCTGGTATTAATATAAGAAAAGTGAAAAACAAACATTTCACTTTGTTTTCTTCTTGAAATCCTAACCCGAAATGTTTATGTAGCAAACATTTGTAGGCAGCTTGATGCAGTAGAAAGTAGTCTTAATCCCCAAAAAAAGAAAAATACCTCTGCTATTTTTGGAAATTTTTCTGCATACTTCAAAAAGATGCACCATTATTTTTGTTGATTATAATCTATCGTGCCACCTATTTTCCACCTTAAAGCAACTATTCAGTGTTATCAGGGAAGTCAAAAGTCATTGCACTTGATTTTTTTTTTTTAACTCCCATCTTGCAAATACTTTTTATCTTTTGGCAATTTGTTGTTCGTTATTAACTTGTTTGAATTTTAATGCTAGTTAAAAGTGTAGTGTCTGGTAGAGAATACTTTATTAAGGAAAAACAACATTTGGCACTAAATAGGTGTATTTGCTTATTACTACTTTTTTTTATCATTGAAACTTGTATTATGTTTGTGGCAATCAATTTAATTCTTAAAAATTATTAATAAATAATGTTTACGCTGATTGAGTATGTTATGATCTAAAATAATAGAAGGTTAAATATATTTTTTTGTTTATTTTTTATTCTTAAATATGCAGATGTTAAATTTTTATTAAGTTAAGGATTTAATTCTAAAGGTCTTATCAAGTTTAATAAGAATTATTTTAAGTTTTTCAGTACTCTAAAAAATCATTGTTCCCCAACCCCCGGTTCGTGGATCAAATGGTAGCGGGCTGCCCATTTCATTGAAACTGAATTTAAATTCCTAGGTTTATACCCCAAATTAAAAATATTTGTGTTCCATTAAAATTTTACTAGTAAGTTAAAATGTTAAATCACTTTATAATTAATTTTTGGAGTAGCTGCATGTTATTTTGAAGGCATGCTTAAATACAATTAAATTAAAATTAATAAATAATAATAATCTAAAATATAAACAATCAAAGATCCCCCCCCCCTCGGACCGCGGTAAAATTATCAAACGTTGGCAGGTCCGCGGTGATAAAAGTGTTGGGGAACACTGCTCTAAATATTGAAATATGATAGGAACTATCATATATATATATATATATTTTTATCGAATAAGGTCATTCTGAAATATAAAAAAAGTTTATTAAATTTTTTAAACAAAATTTTAGTTTATCAATTTTGATAAAGTTGAGATAAATTTTATCATTAAGCGAAGTATAAGATTTAGATAGATGTTTAGTTCAGTAAGATATAACTTCTTAGATGGATTTTCTTCTTGCTCTATTTTTTAAAGAATATTCTGCACTAAAATTGTCTAGATTTCGTCCAGTCTTTTTTTTTTTTTAATTATTTCTTCCTAATTTTTTATTGAAACCATTATGAGACCTGTTTTTGCCTTAAATATTTTTTTAAATGTTTAGCAGACATTGATTTATAAATGAATCTAATTTTTGGGCCAAAATAAAGCATTTGTGTATTTAATATATTGTCAGTGGGATTGATAATAATATTGACTGTGGTCTTGATAATAACATTTTTATTCTAACTTCTAATATATACATCATTGATAATCATTTTTGTTGTTCCTGTGACTTATGAAATGTTGAATTGTTCTATTTTAGAAATATTTATGTTCACCATTTAATTGTCTTGTTTTCAAATAATCTATCATTCTTACATAGCACAAAATAATTACGTTTGTTTTTGAAACTTTTTTTTTATACCTTTTTAAAGTCACAAAAATATTTTAATAAATTGTCAGAAACACTTTTATTTATTCATTACGGTTTTCAAACCATTATTTTAATGTTTCTGAAACGTAACTTATCAACGACGGAAAGAGTGATAGAAGGAACGTCCCAAACATATTTGTAATTGTTTACTTTGAAAAGGACAGAAGAGCAAATTTATCTATTAGAGAGTAAATGCATTAAAAAAATGAAAGTTTTTGCAAATTTGTCTCTCTGCGTGAAAAGTTCATCTATTTTCTCTGGATTATAATTTATGTATAGGAACCCTCAATGGTGAAACTTCTGATTCTGTTTAATTTACTACTAAAATATTTCTCAAAAATACTTAACAGAAATATTTAAATACCATGGGGAAAAAATAGTTTACTCATATGTTCATTAAAGCTGTGTGATTCAGAGAGAAAACGATTTCGCGGTGAAAGGAAGGGTCTTTCCACAGTTCGGCTCCTCTTCACTATGCAATAACTCACGTGAAGAACCGATATTTCCCGTTATTGATTTGTCAAATCATAATGATCCTCAAAATAAAACAGATGGCGATCCAATAATCATTTTTGTGAAAAATGAACATTAACCGTTCTTTCCCCTTGGTATTCATTTCTTAAAGTTTAACTAAGTGTTCTCATAATGAGAGAGTTCAATAATTCGAATCTTTAAATAAAGTTCCTTGGCTATAGTAGATATGTGCACTACCCTACAATAATGGAGGAGACACTTTCAGTTTTTGACATTTTTTTTAAAATTTCTCAAGAAATACTTAAAGGATTATTTTGTAACTTAAGAGATTTTTAGTTCATGCAATTTTTCATGCTTAGCAATAAAATGTAAAGCTTTCAGAGGTTTGAGAGACCTACAATAAATTACGAAAGAAACTAAGTATTTTTGAACACCCTATGCCAGAAAATCAAGCAACAAACTTGTATGCTTACTTTAGTTGTTATTTTTAATAACTGCATAAAGTTTCGTAAACCTAGAGTAAATATTCGTAGAGATATGGATATTTTTATAAAAAATTAATTTTTTTGACTTACGTTTTTTTGCTGTAACTTTATAGATATTCGAATTCTCTTCCAATATTGTAGGTTAGTGTATGTTTAGTTGCACTTATATACCAAAATTTTTTTTTGAAAATCAATTATTGATTTTCAAATAAATGGATTATTTTGAATGTACGAAACTACGAGAATATTTTTAATGATTTTTCCTATTAGATAAGTAATTACAGCAAAAAAGGTGTTTCGTTGGAAAAATTAATACCTCAGTTTTTTCTCTCTCAGAAAGCTTTATTATGTCACTACAAACAATGACCAAAAACTACCTTCATTTCATTCTTTACTCGCATCTTTCAAATACTTTTTATGTTTTGGCAACTTGTTGTTCGTTATTAACTTGTTTGAGTTTTAATGCCAGTTAAAGTGTAGTGTCTGGTAGAGAATACTGTATTAAGGAAAAAACTACGTTTGGCACTAAATTTAAAAGTTGAAATGATATTTTTTTGTATAAAATGTACTTCTTTTCAATTGTACTTACCATAAAGAAAACCCTTATAATTTCAAAACTATTTATTTTATAAACTCAAATTTTATCTCATTCAGTCCAGTATAAAATTTTTCGTCAAAAAATGTGTTTTACATGTTCAGATAGCCCCTAGATATGTAAGTAAAAAGTGTACTTAAGTCATGTCAAAAATAGTACTTTTTATGTATGAAAACTCTCGTAACTTTTGAACTATTCGTTTTTATTGATTCAGGTATAGTTTCTAATGATTTAATGTAAAATACTACATAGGAAACAATGTCTTACTTGTCTAAAAAGGTATATCAGATTTGTAAATAAATACAAATACAAGTTTGTACATTTTGAAAATAAAACCCTTGTAATTTCTAAACTATTCGTCTGATCGTCTTTTGATTGGTCTCATTTCTTGTCTAGAAGAAATTCAATTCTCCCCCCCCCCCAAAAAAAAAAAAATTACCCCCATTTCAGTGTAAAGACGAGAATATGTTTAGGTATCATTTGTGAGGACATAGCATAGCTTTGTGTAAAAAAAAAACAAGTATTGAGTATTAATTTTTCGAAGAAAAAGTGTATTTTTAATGAAAAGTAACATTAATGTCCAGACAAACTTTGCATGCACATAATTTGTATAATTTAGAAACGTTTTGATTCCGACCTTTTAAAATTTGTTAAAACATTTTTACATCTTAGTTAGTATTTTTGCATTACAAGACATAAACGAACAGTATTTAAAAACAAATATGAAAGATTTGTTTAATTCTAACAGGAATTGTATTTGATATTTTTGTATTGTTGAAATTTCCTTCATAGACAAACTAATATTTTACATTTTGTAATATATTCTGTAAAAAAAGATATTTTTTGTAACAGTATGTTACAGTAAAAACCCGAAGTCTTGTAAATCCTAGCTTTACCGGTAAAAACCTATCTTTTGCCGAAGTGGCTTGGTAAAAATCTAAGGTATTGATGTCATTTCGGCCTTTTACTAGTCATTTTGGTAAATCCTAAGTTTTTACCAGTAAAACCTAGGTTTTATTAATTTTTCTGCCTTTTTATAGTAGCATATAAATCCTCACTATATTTCAATGAAAATAATAGAGAGCTAAGTTGGAAACTTTATTTTTTCATAACTCTGTATTTATTTTGAGAATATCGTGCTTTACATAAGTTCTGTCTAAATTTTATTGTGTTATAAACATTTCTTCATTAAATACCCTATTTTAGGTCCCTTGGAATCGACGATAAGCGCTTTCTGGCGCATGGTATGGCAAGAAGATATTAATGTCATTTGCATGACGTGTAATGTCATTGAAAGTGGAAAGGTAAGAATTGGTAGTGTTAAGTGTTAATTACGGTTAATCACTGTTTATTAGTGATTAATGTTATTTACCGATGGTTAGTGTTTCTAACTATTGATTAGTGGTTTTTATAATTGATATAATGTTGATTAGTATTTATTGTTGTGTAGAGTTGATATTCATATTAGGGCAATTCCACGAAAGTGTCAACTTTTAAGTGAAATTTTTTTTTATGAATTGCATATTTTAATTTTAAAAATACAGTGAAACTTCTCCTAAATGCCACCTCTACTTAAGGGCCACCTCTATTAAGGGCCAATATTTTGAGGAACGAAAATTTTCCCCATAGACATGATGTTAATTTTCCTCCCATTAGAGAGCTACATTTTCCTGACTACCTCCAATAAAGGCCATTTTCCCCCCGTCCCATGAGTCCCCCGTGCCATATTTATCAAACCAAGAAACGCTAATAGAAGTAAATAAACTGATATCCCAATCCAAGGCATTAATAAGTGATGCGATTTTAACTAATTTGTTTTATAGAGTTAAGGAATCATTAGAAACTAAAATTGTTTGCGAAAAAATTGCAAAAAGTAAACAAACTTCAATTGAAAATTTTTTTTAAACATGTATAAAAACTTAAAATGTTAATAAACAGTTTTTTTCTACATAAATTTTGATTTCCTCATTTTATTTTTTGGTCACCCCCATTTAAGGGCCACCCCCATAAGGGCCAATTTTCAATGGAAGGACATGTGGCTCTTACCGAGAGGTTTCACTGTATGTTCAAAAATAGCCAAAGTCTACATATTGCCGTGTCACTTTTGATAATTTTAAATTTTTTGAATCTGGCAGCATTCTAAAGTAATCACATGGCTGACAAGTGAATTGTTCACATTTGTGCTCAAATTGTTTTCTTGAAAAATACTCATAAAAGAAATGTATCTTTCTTTTGCAATATTTTGATAAAAATATGCAAATAGAACAAAATTTGAACATTTAAAACGTTATCATTTTAAGTTTAATATATAAAATAAAAGTAACTTCTTTTACGTCATTCCGTCACATGTCTTAATAATGCATAAATTTCCTGAGAACGAAGATAAGATGTGACATTTGCAAGTTAGATATAAAACCTCTTCAGAGACAACCTAATTTTCAAACTGTTGAAATTTTTACTAATTCTTACATAAATATTAATCCTGTTTATCTGTTACATTCTGTTTATCATTTACATATTAATAAAACATTTTTTAAATGAAGACTTTCTTCTACTAAACTTTTTGTCATTCCGTCACGGTCATTCCGTCACAGCAAATCGATGTTAATAACTGCTAGCCAACCTGAGGTTAATTTTCCAAATTCACATTTTACATTGCTTACACATTATACTAAAAGTATAAAATAGTTCAGAAAAATAATAGCTGCAAAATTCGCAGAAACTACCAGTTCTAAGCGGCATGCCAAAAGCTTGGTTGCCAAAATGTCATTCCGTCACGCAAATAAAAAGTTCGTAAAATTAAAAGTAAAAAAGATAGAAAATCCTGTTTTATTTAGTTTATGAAGCGCATTATGCCAATAATAATGATATGCTTGAGAAAAAAATTTTTTCATTTGAAATTAGATACATAGAAACTTCAATTAATTGTTATTTTGCAAGTCAAAATGTCGTTCCGTCACATATGGAATTGCCCATATGTGACATTAATTGATCGTGTTAGAATAGAGATCAAACATTAAAAAATAATAAGGAAAAAAACATGTGTTGACAAAGTATTTCATAATAACAAAGTAATGTTCCATACTAACTAATTTTATAATAATTAATAATTCTTAATATAGATTATTAAAATTCTTATTAAGAATTAGGTAACAAAATATGCTCATTTTGGGTCACGAATTGATTTATGTGAAAAAGATAAAAACGAAGAATATGTCAATAATGATCAATTATTTATAAAATCAATTGAAAAAATGGAAGGAGATTGAAATCATTAGTTTTCTATTTTCTGCTCAGGAAACTGGAATTTTTTCACATAATTTTAAAATGAATCTCAGTGTTTGTCAACACATAGCACTGATGGATGCAGAAACTCTAAAACAATTTTTTCAATTTCATGTATCGCATTTTTTCTATTACATGTTAGTTATTTTTTAAAATTTTAAATTCAAAATTATTTATTTATATTGGATATATTGTTTTAAAAAAGTCATTACTTTTGTTATTTAATAAACAATTGTCTTTTTTTAATATTTCAATATTAATTTCTTTTTTTTTCCTGATTAACTTCCTGATTATTTTTCGAGCATGCTGGTTTTTGAATAGTTTAAACCTCGTCACTGCACGCTTCTTAATTTTCAGTGCTTAATTTTTTTTTTAAAAAATAATAGTGTTTATTTTCGCACATGCATGCTATGAAAGAATTAGTTAATGAAATAGCCAACTATTACAACCTTTAAAAGTTGCACATTTAATTATCGTTTTTTTATTTTATTTCTAGAAAGTTTGATACTATAATATAATAATGCATAGGGAACCGATTATCCGGAACGATCGGGACCATCGCTATTCCGGATAACTGATTTTTCCGGTTTTCTGAATCGCTACAAAAAGCCGTTTTTTTATTGTCAAACTCAACTAAAAAAATATATATTTGGAAATAATCTTAAAAAGAAGAAAAAACGATGAAGTAATACACTAATGATTGTTTCCAAAATGATGGTAAGGTTAACATCTTTCAAAAATGAAAGAAAATCTTGAAATCTTATGAGGAAAAAAATATTTTTTTTTAAAAAAATGGCGGGAAAATTTATCGAATTTCGTTCCGGTTTTTTGGTTTTCCGGTTTTCTGACTTCCGGATAACGGGTTCTGTACTGTAATACGATTTCAATTGTCTTTTTTAAATATTTAAAACCCATACTTGTTCTGATATAATTATTTTTTCCTTCATCTTTTATATTCTCTAGAAAAAGTGTGAAAAGTACTGGCCTGACAAAATGTTGAAAGTGGCTGATCTCATAATTACTTTGCAGAGTGAAAAAGTGTTTTTAGATTATACCATAAGGAATTTTAAAATTATAAAAGTAAGATTATTACGATAATTTATTAATTTTTAAGTTTCCCAGTAATTTATAATTAATTCTGGAGCGAAGAATATATTTTATATATTAATAGTATCTGCTTGTTTCTCTTATCTTGTAATATTCTCAATGCATGAAACAATAAAAAGCATGCGAATTTACTTATGAATGCGAGAGTTGATCTAGTTGTACGAGATTATTATTTAATTTTTATGGAAGAGGTAAGCGTTGTAAGGGTTAATTTTTAGGTAATTTGAGTGATTATTGGGAAGTAGAAACAATTCCATCTGATCTTAACCCTCTTCATGCATATGGGCCTGGGTCCTCCCGAGGACGTATATAGTTTTGTTTCATGATATTATTCAGATTCGTATTTGTGCTGTGATTTGAATGTAAACCCCATTTGTAGACACCAGACAGTTTTTTGAAATCACACCAGATGGCAGGCCTTTCAAGAAAGTTAAAAGAATATGATCTCTTTAGAAGTTATTGAAAGATTCAAGAAAGAAATGGAAATCTGTACACATAATGCAAGCCAGGACCGCCCCGAAAAGTTTTTTTCCCATAGTAGTCTAAAAGATGTACATTGTTTCGAATTAGTCACTTTTAATGTTTAGGGCCGGATTAGCTTGGTTGGTAGAGCGTTGAGCCCACGTTCAAGAAGTCGTGAGTTCGATCCCCTCCGGCCGAAGAGTCCCCATGTATAGTAAATGGTTCTGGTGCACTTTAAATCTGTCGTATCACAAAGTTCTCCATGTTCCCATAATAAATCATAATAATCAAACATCAAGCTCTGGGGGTACTGAATATAAGATTGATCGTTCTCTGGTCCAGGTCAAAATTACGATCTGTGGATGTATGAATGGTTCCAGCCTTTAAAACGGGCTGTGACGTTTGTGTGGCGGAAGTCGTATTCTTGGCTACAGATGGCGCCACTGAAGAACAAGAAACTCACCATCAGCCTTAAATTCGCTTGGTTTCACCAAGTAGGCTTGCTGGTATTGGCAAGTGGCATTAAAACAACAGCAACGTTTTCAAATCTTTTTCAACGTCATCGAGCCATCTGAGTGCACGTTTTCTATAATGCAATCTGGCTTGTTGAAAGTTAACAGCTTTGTGGGGTTGTAATTATCTGATCTAAATAAGTGACCAAGATATCTTATTCGACTTGATTCGAGAAAATTTAATACTCTGGTTGTTTAAATTTCATGATTTCAAAGAATTCTCCATACGTTATTTTCCTTGACAACTGAAACCTTTTTATGTATGTAAATGTAACTAAGGAAATCTTTTTTACTTTATTGGTGATGCTTATTTTAATTTTAGGTTGGCTCGTCAGGTCATCGGATCGTTCATCAGTACCAATACACAGCATGGCCGGACCATGATGTTCCTTCCTATCCCTTAGCTATCTTGAATATGATTAAGGATATCAAAAAGTTTCAAGAAGCCCAGCAAAAGAAGACACCGTGGTTACTACATTGTAGGTAATACAAATATCGGAACAATATTTGATATTAATATTTTTTTTATCGAACTGACGGCGTTTTTTCGTTAATGAAAATTATAACAATTTTTAATTTACTTCTGAATTTTCGGACCTTATGGTACCCCAATTAATGGAGAATACCAGATTCCAGGCAGTAACATTTAAATATCTTAGAAAGGAACCCGCAAAGTTTAATCAAATAATGAACTTGTGGTGCTAAACCATTTTATACCGAAGAAAAATCGTTTTTTCTTCCTCTTTTGACTAGAATATGTGCTTTAGTGTTTTAAAATGTTAAACCAAATGTTAAATGTGCATGTAAAATATCCAAGCAAGCTTTTGCACAACTCCTCAAGGTCATTTGTAAGCACGTCCATACTTTAGAAGCTCATTTCTCGAAATTTTAATTATCTACTCACCGAAAATCATTACACAAATCTTCATCGTTTTCTTTAAAATTTAAACTTCGTAGTTTGACTTTTAGTGCAGACAATAATTTAAACCCGAAAGTAATGTTCAAAAATGTATTCTATCTAAATTAACAAGCATATTTTTTTTGACGCTTTCAAAGATAATAGGTTTTTGTGATTTAATTTTCGATGCATATATTTTATGAATAATACGAAGTTACTAATGTGAATATACGAAATTAGTAACGTTTCGATTACGTTACTAATTTCGGAAATTACACCATCGTTTGCTTTATTTATATAACATAATTTAAACTAGCCCATTGAACCAAAAACCTCTTATAAAGCAAAACTTCATTGATTGAAATCAAAGATGCAACGTTTTTACTTTCCACGTTATACAGGGCTCCAAAAATATTGTACAATTAAATAACTTTTTTAAAATTCGGTTTCTCAAGAATAGAACTGCTCGACCGATTTTGTTTAAATTTTGTATTTTGCTTCATAAAATAAATTTTTTTATAATGATATAAAAATTTGTATGTCTTACGATTCAAACTTTATTACTAAATAAAATAATTAAAATAATAAGTTTTTACTTAAAGCTATATTTGCAAGGAATTTTCTTTAAAGGAACAAATTTTATAATTGTGCCAAAATAGGTTAAAGAAAAATCAACATTAAGGGGTCCAAACTTTAGACCATTTTCTTTATCAAACTATGGGGACCATATTTCCCGGATTGCCGCTACCCCCTATATTGTGAGATAGTATGTTTCTGTGTCTGATTTCGCAACTTAAAATATCGGACGAACTCTTTCATTAGCATATTTGAGGTCACCCCTGGAACCATTAAGATTATCTTTGTTAGATCATAAGTTATTCGGTGTGATTCTTCTTCTTATTATTTTTTTGCAAGCTTACATGCATTAATGTTCAATACACTGTTAAATATTTAATGAAGTTAGTCATTAGATTGTAACTTTTGGCAAAAGTTTTATTCAAAAGAATCCCACGTGTATAATTTGTGCCCTTGTCATTCTGTATTAAATTATTTGTGTTTGTATTTACTTGCAGTGCTGGAGTAGGACGTTCGGGTACAGTTATGGTACTAGATTCAGCTATTGAAATGTCCGTGGCCGAAGGAAAAATTGATGTCCTAGGTATTCTTTATCGGATGAGGCAGCAAAGGATGAATATCATCCAGACAGTTGTAAGTCTTTCAAATAATTTTCATATTAATCGAAAAGATTTAGGGAAGAAGTTACCAGGGGACATTTAGAAAAAGCAGGACAGTTTTAGTCGCTGAAAAACTCTTTAATTAGGATTAAAAGAGTTTTAAATTTAGTAATCATCCATGAACTTCTTAAATCATTAGGGATCCGTCAAATTTGTCAACTTAAAAGCACACCAATGTTATATTTTTTTTAAAAAAATGATAATGTTAGTTAATTTGCAAAATCTGGAAAAGGTGTCTAAACATGGGATAGTGTCAAGAAGTCGAACATTCTAAAAACCTTTTTAAATTTAAGTTTAATTGGTTAAATCTGAAGAAATGTCACTTCCCAAATTTGATATCGGAGTTTTATACGATTGGGAAATTTGTACAACTTTGTATTATATTAGTCTACAGTTGTATGGATAGAAAGAATGAATTAAACGTAACGGAATATTAACTCGCATAAGGCTGTTCTTCGAACTCTCTGTCGTCGCATGAAATGATGCTTGTTTGCGAGTAATATTTTCATAACTGCTGTGAGTTTGCAACAGTTACTCATAACTGTTAGATAAAATTTAGCTTATCTTTAGCCAACGCCCTCTGTTTATTCTGAAAGTGGCACAAAACGTCGATATAGAAAAAAACCATAGTTTTTAGAAAATGAAAAATGTTTGTGGTATAATTTTTTAATATTTAAAAACTTAATTCAATGCAGCATTATCTGAATTCATAAAAATTTGCGAAATATGGGAATAAGGCATTAATTTTAATTATTTTAATGTAGGTGGAAAATGTCACCAAATTGGGAATTTCTAAAAAAGTTTAACAGCTTTTAAAACATTCAAGTTATTTGTCAGTTTTAAAACCCAGATAATTCTTCACGACAAAATAGCAAGTATAGTTTATAAGTATAGCTTTGCTTCAGGTGTAAGGCACTTGCTGTTTCTTTTTTGTTTCCCTTAGTAGAACAGTTTCGAAAAACAATGTACTGCAGCTGATAAAAGACTTGTATTTTTTTACTGCCATGTTCATACAGCTTCACATGATTAAAATCATTTTTGGTTTGAGTCCACCTTCAGCTAAAATGGGGGTGTCGAATATTAGAAAACTATCGCGTTTTTGGCACCATTCTTATATATAGCTGAAATATTTTGATTAGTAGTTGACATTATTTTGAGGCTTTACAGAATCACGTAAAAAAGATTTTTAAAATTATTTCTACATTTGCGAGAATAAAAAAAGCTCTTATAACTTTCAGCAAATTTTTAATGCATTATGATTTATTTTTTATTTTTCATCATTTGGATTTATATTTTCTCTATCAATTAGCTCTATCAATTGAACTGTAAAAAAATTGTTTAGTTGGAAAAACGCGTTTTTTCATTGATGAAAACTTTGGGTTACAAATTATAATGTTTGAATAACTAATTAATATTTTGACGCTTTGAAGGTTACAAAAATATTTTTTCACGTTTCTTTAAATATGGATAGTATATATTTGTCTACAAAACTATAGCGAACAAAATTTTAGGTTTAATAATTTTTAAAATTGCAACAATAAATATTTTTTTTCACTTTAACAGGACCAATACATATTCGTCTACAAAGCTTTAGTTGAATATCACTATGGCGATAAGTCTTGTAAGCCTGCAAATGAAATGGTTCTTTATTTCAATAAGCTGAGACAAGTTGATGCAAAAACTAAGAAGACTGGATTGGATTCACAGTTTGAAGTTAGTATGGAATTAAGATATAAATCATCTCTCTATATATAAACGAACATCTGTCCTGTATGTATGTACGCTAATAACTCTATAATGGGATCCGGGTTTTGATCGGGTTTTTTTTTCTGCAGTTTGCAAATTTTCAGGAGATGGTTTGTAAACAGTAGTCACTTTCCGGTGTCTTGTAGTTGGGATGCAGTATCGAAAATACAAATTTTCATTGTTAAAACTCATCTTCAAAGATTTACCGATTCATACAGGGGTTTTGTTTAAAATTGCTAATATTTTTTGGATCATTTTGCGAAATTTTTAATCCTTATGCGTTTAATGTTTTGTTGCATGCATTATTGAAAACGTGTTGTTTATTGTTTCACCGTTGCACTGTCATCGAAACAATATAGTTTCAAAATGTTAAAAAAATAGAACAGACGAATTCTTGAGAAAAATGAAATACATCATTATAGCTCGTTAAGCTCTAGTTTAAATACCAAAGTAAAAATGCGTTCTAGAAACAAATGTGCAGACTAACACAAATTATCAAAAATGTATCATAAATTACTATTTGTAACATATAATTTTAAACATGAATGTAATATAAATATGCTTGCTTTTATTTTTCCAAAAACCATTTTAATTTCAAGACGTTTTAATTTAATACATTTTAATACTAAATCCATTTGTTGCCAAATATTAATAATTGAAATCTAATATCGTTTTAAAACAAAATTTTTTAATTTTCTAACTGTATATTATTCTTTAAAATTAATAAAATTAAATTTATAACAACAAAATATTAAATTTATAAAAATTATCCAAATTTCTAACGCGAAAAGTTGAGTACCAATAGTGGCTAGACGCCATTAACCTGAAACATTTAATACTTTTCTAACATTTAATACCTTTAATACCGGTGGAAAAAAAGTCGTTATTTTAAAATTTAATTTTTCGGTTATTATCATATAAAATAATAAATATTTACTAAAAGTTATTTTTGGCATGAAATTATATTTGAATAAACGAATTTTATAATTGTGTGTAAAAATTTTTCAATTCTCTTGGAAAGAGCTCAAGATGTGGCGAAATACGCATAAAGTAAAATTAACATTAAGGGGTCCAAACTTTGGATTGTTCTCCTGACCAAACAATTAGGATTCCCAGATTGCGACTACCCCCTATATTTTGTTTGTCAAAAATCCGAATCCGTCGACAAAAATGTATGTATATTCTGAGAAAGTACGTTTTTTGTGTCTAGATTTTGTAACTTAAAATACGAATACAAATTTAAACGTCTGTACAAATTTATTAACATATTTGAGGTTAGGCAAGGTAGGCCGTTTTTTTTGTTTTTTGTGCTGTACATCTTTATTGTTTGACCTCATAACCAAACCTCATAAGTACGCTAATTTTTTTATTTGTTACGATTAAGTAACTTACAAAAACGTACTTTCTTTAAACGTACGTACATTTTTTAAAATTATTTTGACGAGTTTGGTTTTTTGAGCATCGAAATATAGGAATAATAGCTATCTGGAAAATATGGTTCGAATTGTTAAGTCTGGAGAGCGATCAACAGTTCGAACGCCTAAACTTTCGTTTAACTTTTCGTACATTTAGCAATATTTCTCAAACAATTTAAGGGTATAAAAAAAATTTGTAAACAATTGCAAAATCGTTTAATAAAAATAATTCCTTATAAAAAAGTTTTATTAATTATTTGAACGAAAAAAAGTTTTGAATTGTAAGGTAAACAAATTTTTACATTATTTTTAAACTATGAAGTTTTAAATGATGAAATTAAAACAAAATATATA
Organism: Parasteatoda tepidariorum; assembly: GCF_043381705.1. NCBI lineage: Eukaryota > Metazoa > Arthropoda > Arachnida > Araneae > Theridiidae > Parasteatoda > Parasteatoda tepidariorum. The sequence goes on along the minus strand of NC_092210.1, from coordinate 53,268,299 downwards.
GAATTGTCGTTAATAAATAAAAATGTAGACTTTTTTTAGATTTTATTACTCAGAAGTTACTAGACTGATTTTGCTAACATTTTAAAGTTGGCTTTTTAAAATCATATAAATTAAAATGAGGTAAAAAATTTTGCACTTTACATCGAACATTTTTTTTCGAAAATTATTATAAAAATTATTAACTTAATAAATGATTGTAAAAATTAATTTTTATGTAGTATTATCTTTTGATAAATAATTATATACTTATGAGCAAAGTTTTTTTATTTTAATTTTATTAAATATATTCAGAATTTCAGTGAAATAGACTATATTCTATCGGCAGCCAAAAGCGGCTTGTACTCATCTAACATTAGACACAAAATGTGAATTATTGTTAAAAACGTGCATTAAACTCTCAGTGAAACTCATTTTACAATAAGTTGAGCTGCGAAATATCAGAAATCTCTAGCATCTCTCTTTAAATTTTTAATAGAGCGAGAATATTCAGAAACCGCATTACAAAAAAAAAAAATGAACAGAAATAAGAGTTTGTAATGATTTACAACTGTTACTCATTAACGTTTCCCATCATCTTCTTTCTAATTCACCCATCTTGTTAAAAAGTTACGGGTTTTTATGTTGTAAAACCTAAGTTATAGTTTGAATAAATTTTACGTCAAGTTAAACAATATTTTCTTGATATGTTATTTTTACATCGACATACACCTTTCAGGATACTAAAGTTTAATTTTTCTATTGTGCATTGAAGTAGAGTTATTTCATTTGAAGGTTCACTGTTCAATTTTTAATCTAAAAAGGGGGCTGGTTGATACTTTATTTACGTAGCACTAGAGCTTCACAATGACTATTGGCGACGGTCTGGGAAACATCCCTGAGGATGATTCGAATACATACCATCGCAATTTTGATCCTCTGCAGAAGGGATGGCTCCCTTGTCTTTGTTGCCCAACGACCTGCGCGCGAAGTCGAACACTTTAAGGTAGAACAGTTTAACGAGGACTGATACCGCACACCCTCGGTTCCTATACGCAGGCTGATCAGAGATGTCACCCACCTGCTTACTGACCGCAGCCAGTGATGCCCGACCTTGGTGTTCAACTGGAAACCTTGTCTTTACGATCAGTCCTCTGCGGGACAAAGAAGGAAAAAAAAGGGGAGGGAGGCAATTCGAAGTAGTGACTTTTGNCAGGGGTCTGTTTAGAAGAAATTTGGGTCCGTTAACGGACCCTTCACAAAATATCTTTTCATGAAAACGGACCCTTCACAAAATATTTTAACTTAAAAACGACCCTTCGCAAAATAATTTATCTTTAAATCGGACCCTTCACAAATTTGTTTATCTTCATTATTGTTTTGTTAATCGAATAAACCCTTCCCAGGAAGGGGGGGGGGAGAAAGACAGACTTAAACGAACTAAATTTTGTCTTCCGCAGACGCTTCTTCCTTTATTCGTCCGAAGTTAATATTCTGCGTTCAGCAGTATAGGCTAAATACCAAATATTTGTATGTTGCATCGCTTATTTAGTAGCTGCATTTGCTGTTTAATTTTATTAATTATAATTTTACAGCATTGAGCATAATCTTGTATGTCTTTGCAATTTAGAATTTTTTTTTTTTGTAACGGACCCTATTTGCACAAATTCACAAAAGCGGACCCTGGTCGAAAGAATGTGACTTAACGTTTATTTTATATTCACAAATTACGAGTAATTTTTTCACAATTTTACAAAAAACGGACCTTTCACAAAATGTCTGGACAGACCCCTGGTAATGATTTACAACTGTTACTCATTAACATTTCCCATAATCTTCTTCTTATTCACCCATCTTATTAAAAAGTTACAGGTTTTTAATGTTTTAAAACATAAGTTATAGTTTGAATAAATACTACGTCAAGTTAAACAATATTTTCTTGATATGTTATTTTTACATCGACATACACCTTTCAGGATACTAAAGTTTAATTTTTCTATTGTGCATTGAAGTAGAGTTATTTCATTTGAAGGTTCACTGTTCAATTTTTAATCTAAAAAGGGGGCTGGTTGATACTTTATTTACGTAGCACTAGAGCTTCACAATGACTATTGGCGACGGTCTGGGAAACATCCCTGAGGATGATTCGAATACATACCATCGCAATTTTGATCCTCTGCAGAAGGGATGGCTCCCTTGTCTTTGTTGCCCAACGACCTGCGCGCGAAGTCGAACACTTTAAGGTAGAACAGTTTAACGAGGACTGATACCGCGCACCCTCGGTTCCTATACGCAGGCTGATCAGAGATGTCACCCACCTGCTTACTGACCGCAGCCAGTGATGCCCGACTTCGGTGTTCAACTGGAAACCGTGTCTTTACGATCAGTCCTCTGCGGGACAAAGAAGGAAAAAGAAGGGGAGGGAGGCAATTCGAAGTAGTGACTTTTGGTGACCTTCCTGGCATCTTTAAACTATCGATGCGTAGTATTTCATTCTGATAAGATGAATGTTAGGAATGAAGAGGTCACAAAAATAAGTAAATAAAAAAAATTATTCTACATAGAAAAGGTAGTCTAAAACAATCTTAAACGAGTATTTATAAATTCCGCTATAAAATAGAAATATCGTATAGTATTCTTTTCTTAAGAATTTTGATATATAGAACTAAAATACTACTTATTAGTTCGCAAGTAATCGTATAGTATTCTTTTCTTAAGAATTTTGATACATAGAACTAAAATACTACTTATTAGTCAGGGGTCTGTCCAGACATTTTGTGAAAGGTCCGTTTTTCGTGAAATTGTGAAAAAATTACTCACATTTTTTTTAACCAAGGTCCGCTTTTATGAATTTGTGCAAATAGGGTCCGTTATTGCAAAATTGTAATTGTAATTATTGCAAAATTACAATTATTTTAAATTGTAAAGATATACAAGATTATGCTCAACACTGTAAAATTATAATTAAAAAAATTAAATTTTAAAAAATAAACAACAATTGCTGCTTCTAAATTAGAGATGCAACATACAAATATTTGGTATTTAGCCTATACTGCTGAACGCAGAATATTAATTTCGGACGAATAATGGAAGAATCGTCTGCCGAAGACAAAACTTAATTCGTTTACATCCATCTTTCTTGTTTTCTGCCCTGGAAAGGGTTTATTCGATTAACAAAATAATAATGAAGATAAACAAATTTGTGAAGGGTCCGATTAAAAGAAAAATCATTTTGTGAAGGGTCCGTTTTTAAGTTAAAATATTTTGTGAAGGGTCCGTTTTTATGAAAAGATATTTTGTGAAGGGTCCGTTAACGTACCCAAATTTCTTCTAAACAGACCCCTGTTAGTTCACAAGTAATTTCATAAGAATGAATTACTTTCATGTAATTTAGAATCATGCATCGTTCTAGAAACAAGCTTCCGATTTACAAAGGTTATTTTCAATTAATTGGTGTTTTCTCTTCCATTCTTGCAAATTTATTGAGGAAGTCAAAATTGATGCTGTCCAGATGAATTAGCAATACATACTCGTAAATCATTTTTATTTTTACCTATTGCTTTTAAATTTTCCAATAACGAAAAGTAAACTATGGAATTATTAGCTTTTTATAAGCAAAAAATTAAAAAACAAATTGATATTTTCATGAAGGAAGTTTAACTATTTAAGAGTGAACACACCTTGGAATGTTTAAAAGAAATTTTATTTTCATTTTTATTTAATTCGATAGTTGTCTCATCAACGTATGTTTAAAAAAAAATGTTAATCTTTCGAACTGCCATCATATATGTAATATAATATTGTATTAAATTGTAAATAGCTGGAAAAAGTACTATCGCTTATGTGTTTTTTACAATTAAATTAGAATAATTGATAATTAAGTATATTAATATAATATGATTAAAAAGTTTGATAACTGAATCACTCTATTTTGAATGATTCTTATTTAGATTCTCAGAGGGTTGGACAATCCACATTTTCATCACAAATGCATGTCTGCTATCACGCCAAATAACAAAAATAAAAACAGGGATCATTACATTATCCCGCGTAAGTATATTGTATTTTTAAATTTGATATACTTTAGTGTGTCTAATTGAAATACTGTTGTAAATGATACTTGTAATTAAATTATTGCATAATTCTTATTTAGTGGGGATTGGAAAATCATAAATAAATGTTGCAGTTTCGTTGTTTTTGGTGTATTTAAAACTGTTGTCATGTTAAACTAGTTTTTATGAATTACATGCTTAATACACGTTAAGATGCTCTCAGAAACGCTAGTATTTTGTGTATTTATCATTTTTTCAAATATTTTGTTATTAAAATAAGACATTTCCGCGAGGCCCGCTGTTGACCCAGAGGTTTATGTTCCACAGCTTCGTGCCCAATGGTATGATGGAAGCAATTCCGTCATCATTGCGGGCCCTTAATTTTTACTTCGAAGACAGGCTGGTATTCATCGACCTGAAGTGGAGTTGTTAACAGCCACTCTGAGGATCGAACCCAGTTCTTCATAGTGATAGTTCAGTGCCTCAATCACTGAGAAATCACGACAAGTTAAATATCGAGGATGTAAACGCCTTTATCATCGAGCAACCAAAATAGAACACATTAAGTAAAAAATATATCATGCAAGAAACAGAAAATTAAATGTAGGGAAAAAACAGAACAAAACACAAAATGAAATCTGTAAAGCGAGTAGCGAATTCAAATAAACTTACATAATCTTAAAGAATGATTTAAATATTTTCGTAATAAGATTGTCAAATTACAAGCTATGAAAACAAAAGCGCAAATGGAGTTAAAAGCACAAATAGAGGGCTTTGTTTTATGGCGCGTTTTTGCTGCTGTACTGTAGCGTGTTTGATTTGTTAGTTACCAAGGATTGGCCCGAAAATGAATGTGTGCATGGTAATAATATTATATTGGATAATTTGAAGAAGTTGATAATAATTAAGTTAGTATTTAAATATACAATTTTAATGACTAGAAAATTGACGTTTATTAAAAAAGAGAGAGAAATATGATTCGCCCATTTTTCACAAATTTTTAGCCACGGTTACTTCCGAATTGAATTTGCACATGGTAAAATTAAAAATAAAAGAAGTTTTTTGTGAATTTACTAATATTAACAATAGAATTCCATGTAATTAGTTTATTTATATTATAATTAAGATCATTTCATTTATGTATAAATCAACAAAGCAGATATTTTTTTTAATTCCTTACTCTAAAAAATTTAGAATATCATGATTACGAAGCAAAGATTAATTCCTTAAGAGAGTAAATATTGTATAATAAAATTGTATAATCTTGAAAATTAAAAAAAATTAAATCATTAATAAATCTGAAAACATATTTAATTTTTAGTGTATAATTTTTTTCATAATAGTGTAAAAATAAGTTAGCTAAGAAAGATAAAAAAATTAGATCATTTGGGTATTAAAAAAGAAATGATTTTAATTTTTAATATAAATTAAATAATTACTTGGAATTCTAATGTTTCTAAAAACATCTATTTAAATACCATTTTTAATCAAATGAATAGAATTAAAAGAATATGTAGTAATGTTTATTTATCCAAAAAACAATTACACTATTTCAAAACTTGATAAAGAAAACAATGGATACCTAAGTAATTAAATTCCATATAAAATCATGAAATTAATTGTATGTTGTTATTATTAATAAATTTACTAAAAAACTTCTTTCTTAATTTATATTTTTACCATGTGCAAATCCAATTCGGGCCAATCTGTGGCTAAAAATCTGTGTAAAACGGGCAAATCTTGTTACTCTCTCTTTTTTCTTAATAAATATTAATTTTTTAAAATCATTAAAATTGTATAATTGAGTATACTATAGCCTACGTCACAGATCGTGTTATTCCTACTAAATTTAACTAGTAAACAGCATTTTCTGCGAACCTGATTTCTAGCAACAAGTAAAATCATCAAACGAAGTGTCTTGTTATAAGTCGCTACTCGCCAGGTTGGAATTGTATTAGTCTAGTTCCTTTGGAAATAATTTATATTGTTGTTTTACCGAAGTTTATGAATTTAGTAAGCATATTTAAAACTCAGTTTATTAATTAAACTAAAAGGTAAATGTTATTCCTAGTAAGTGGAAGTAGTTGTGCTTTTTTAATATTATTCCCAATTAAATATCAACCTTATTCATTATAAATTTCTTCAAATTGTTACGAAGCACACATTCATTTTGGGGACTAATCCTTGGTAACTAAGAAATCAAACGCACTAAAAACAAAAACACTCTATTTACTCTTTAAACTACATTTGTGCTTCTGTTTTCATATTTTGTAATTTGGCAATCTTATTGCGAAAATATTTTAAATTCTTAAGATTCCAGTCCATGTAAGTTCATTTGAATTCGCCTCTCTCTTTATAGATTTCGTTTCATGTTTTGTTCTGTTTTTTCTTTACTTTTTATCTTCTGTTTTTGGCGTGATATATTTTTTACTTAATGTGTTCCATATTGTTTCAATTTTTTTCAGTGCTCCTCAATCACTATTGTATTGATGTATTTTGCTTTGGTTACATTGATACAATATTAGAAAGCACTCCTTTTTGCGGATATAATCGTGCGAGCTGATGAAGAGATTATATCTTTTTAATTTATACACTCATGGACAAAAATATTAGCGCACCAAAAAGGAGTCGCCAAAATGAAACGAAATTTTACATACGTAATGACTACTTTGATGTAAGTAAATGATTAGAAAATCAAAGAAAAACGATAAACTTTGATTTTCTAATCATTTACTTATATCAAAGTAGTCATTACGTATGTAAAATTTCGTTTCATTTTGACGACTCCTTCTTGGTGCGCTAATATTTTTGTCCATGAGTGTTCATTTTTTTGAAAAATTTAAATTTTTCTTCTTCTCTTTTCATTAATCTTTATTATTTACCATACTTTCTCTTTATTTTGAACTATTTTTATGAGTTCTATATACCTGCAGCTTAAGCGCAGTAAATAAAACTTATTAATTTTCGCACATACAAGATTTCAGAGCATTAATTTGGCAAGTCTAGAGAATGGGTTCCTATTTTTAAACTATCAAACTTTGTCGAATTTTTCATAAATTTTTAAGCAAAAGAAGTTACATTATCCTCTTTAGTTTCTTCGGAACTATTCGTTAAACATATGGAATAAATATAATTAAATTGAGTTTACTTAGACGCTTCTGTAGCATAGTGTGATCGAATTGGAATTAATTTTGGTCTAAGGGCGATATGAGGGCGAGAATCATTTGTTTTGTCTATTTTAATGAGACTTTATTTTATTTTAGCGGATGATGGCCGACCACTTTTAAAAACTAGTCCTCCATCAAATTACATTAATGCCGTGTACGTTTATGTAAGTATCTTCCTCTGAGCATTTTCAAATTACTTTTTTAAAAATATAACTTTTAACTAAAAATTTAACTTTAAATGTTTTTGTTAAGAGTCTTAAGTGTTTAAATATTAACGTTTGTGTTCAGATAAAATGTAATGCTAATTTATTTGATGTGAATTATTTGATACTTGATTTTGCCTATTAAGTGTGAGAATTTCAAATCTAGAATTAGTTTTGTTCCTAAAACTTCAGATTATTTTTAAAACGACAGTTTTAGTATATATTTTGCCAAAATGTACAAGTTTAAAAAAGTTATTTATAACAAAGGGTTGTCTAAATGTTGTGACAAACCTTTAGGGTAATTGGGACATACATCAAGATTAAAATTACATAGGAACCCATGCCTGGAAATATCGTCGTACGCCATTAGGGGGGCTTCCGTATTATGACCTGCTCAAAAGGACACGGTGAAGCAGTTCATTGTAGGAAAACGCCCCTAATGGCGTATGACGACATTTCCGGACATGGGTTATGCAATTTTTATCCTGGTGAAGTGCCCAAATTTCTCTAGAAGTTTGTCTCAACACTTAGACGACTCTGATATCCTGGCTATCCTCATATTCTGTAATTCAAAAATTTAAATCTGTCGAAGTATATATTTTTTTGTTTCAATTAAGGTTAGTCCCTAGAACCATTAAGATTGCATCAGATTTCGTGATAATCCGATCATTAGATCAAAAGTAATTGAATTATTTATTTCACGCACCGTTCATAAGAAGTATTTTTATTCTTTTCAAATATAACATCTACTTTCTCATTGACTTACATTGGGTTAAGCAGAATTTTGTAGCAGGAAAAGCAACTCGTCTTGCACTCTGAAAACTGAAGAAAAAAAAAATTGCTTCGTTTTTGTTATAATCTATGAAAAAATTATGGAAATCGCCTTTTTTTCAACTGAAATATTCTTATTCATTGCAAAAAAAGAAAATATATATGTATATGAAACGTTGTCTCATGACTCTGTATTGAAAAATCGGTATCATGTCAAAATTTGAAGTGAGAATTAATTTTTTGCACAGTTGTGTTAGTTTATTGGTAAAAAATACATATTTGATCACCGAAGAGAAAACATTTTTACAGACAGGGGTCTGTCCAGACATTTTGTAAAAGGTCCGTTTTCGTAAAATTGTGAAAAAGTTACTCGTAATTTGTGAATATAAAATAAACGTTATGTCACATTCTTTCAACCAGGGTCCGTTTTGTGAATTTGTATAATAGGGTCCGTTATTGCAAAAAAAAAAAACTTTTTCAAGTTTTAAAATTGTAAAGACATTCAAGATTATGCTCAACACTGCAAAATTATACTCAAAAAAATTAAATTTTAAAAAATTAACAGCAATTGCAACTACTAAATTCGAGATGCAACATACAAATATTTGGTATTTAGCGTATACTGCCGAACGCAGAATGTTTATTTCGTCGAATAAAGGAAGAAGCGTCTGCCGAAGACAAAACTTAGTTCGTTTACATGTGTCTTTCTCCTCTCTCCCCTTCCTGAGAAAGGTTTATTCGATTAACTAAACAATAATGAAGATAAACAAATTTGTGAAGGGTCCGATTAAAAGATAAATTATTTTGCGAAGGGTCCGTTTTTATGAAAAGATATTTTGTGAAGGTTCCGTTAACGGACCCAAATTTCTTCTAAACAGACCCCTGTATAAGTATTACTTTAAAATTATTAAGAATTGCATATTTTGTGTGGATCGCTACTGTTACAATAAGTTAGTAACTTTCTGACTAATCCTTGTCTGTTGTAATAGCAGCTGTATGTATTTATTTTTTTCAACTAATTATTTTTCAGCATTACGGAATACAAAACCATTTCATAACCACTCAATATCCTCTTCCAAATACGCTGGCTGATTTTTGGCAACTCGTATGGGATTCAGGCTCTTCATCTGTAGTTGTATTAAATGAGTTCAACAACAAGGATGAGGTTAGAATTTTTTATTTTAATATTATAAGTTTTTCACTTCCTTTTTTTTTTTTATCTGTTTAGTGATGAAAGTTTTATGGAATAGAGAAAATGCGTTATTAAAGTAAAACTTGAATCGGAGCATGTTATTGAAAAGCAGAACTGTAACGATCTGCAAAAAAATGGCTGGAATTGATCAAAATAACTTAAATTTAAAAGTATTATTTCAGATAATGGAGAAAATGTCAAACTAAAAATCTCTTTTAATTTTTAAAAAAAAATTACTTAAAGATATTTTTTAAGTAATCAGTTTGTCAGATAAAATCTTTAAATACAAAAAGTTTTGAAATTTCAGGTATGTAATTTTATTGAATTCAAAATTTTATTAATCATTAAAGATAATTTTGCCTATTATTAATCCATGTTTTTTTATAATGTATGTTAATTTTCCTAAGTTTTTTAAGATTTCAATCAAATTAATACACTACCTTCTTTGCAAATTTATATGAATTATTACTTAATTACTTAGTGTTATCTCCAGAAGTGTCAGGAATTTCAGTAAGGAGAATTCTACATGCACTGTTATTTTCGATGCCCTTTTTATTATTTTGTATATTTTTAATTTTTCTGCAATATTTCTGATTAAACTCTTTACTTCTCTATTTGATATAACATTGCTCTTATGGATATTGTATTTACCCATCGTACTGATTACTTACGATTGACACAATAATATATTTTTAATGGTGAGTTCAATCTCTTCATGGACCCTGGGAAGATCACTTCCCACTTATATCATCTTAAAAAATACGATTGTGGGAAGGAAGTGCAAAACCCATTATATTGGCCTTGCTATTATAACAACGGGAACACTGATTCCCGCTTCTGTATCGTGCAGCTATCTATGATGTGCGCTCGCTGAACCCGTGTGGAAAAATCGCAGGTATCCAACTTTTGACGATGTAGGAAATGTAGTACAAAGAGGCAAGAAAAGAGTACTTTTTTTTTAGTACTCGATACATGTATGCAGAATGTGATGTGCACTTATGTATTGTAACATGCTTCTCATCTTTTCATGGCAAGTGATCAGCTTTAAGTTTCATTTTCTTTACTCCCGTAAATGATTCCTTTTGGAAGTATACTTACCACCTTTGAAATTTAAATGTGAACGTAAAATGCTTCCAAATAAAATATATTTCTTTTAAATACTATTGTTTGTTAATCAAACATAAACAAAACTGTGATAAATTCACTAGAAAAATAAATGGCCCACAAAGGAGGTAAGTAATATAAATAAATTAACTCTGCTTTATTGTTATTTCTTTACTGTTGTAATTGTTTTCCAATTTTTTTCCTTCCTACTTTCAAATAAAATTCAGCTATAAATAATGGAAGTTGTTTAAAGTATTCCATGGGATCCCTAGCTTTTACCAAAGATATTTCTACATTGACACTCAAAAAATTCGATACAACGTCGAACAAACTTGAATCCTATAGCCACATGGCCAACCATGTGACTAGCTTGAACCATATGGCTATCTTGAACCATAATAAAGGGAAAATTTACAGCAACCTCAATAAGGTGTTAAATTTAATCGTATTCTTTCAAGTTGGATCCATATATCCTATTATAAAGTATGAGAAATACGACTGGTTGAGTTGGACTCAAAAAATTTACGCTATAGGCACTACTGTGGTTCAAATAAAGTATTAAAAAAATGCCAACTGTTTTTTACTTTATTTTTAAACTTCAACGAATAGTTTGACTTGAAAGTTCTGAACTAAAACTACATCGTTTACTTTTCTTTTTAAAAATAAAAGTGTTGTTCAGATTTCGAGTACTGTTAGTCACGCAAATAAACAATAAATAGGTTAAAAATGATATGTGCCTGCAGGTTTTTGATTTGCCTTTCTACGTGAATTTTTTTTTTAATGATTTAAAACAATGATGTGCTTATTGCGTGATGTACTTTTTTTTAAATGTTGCTACCGTTTAGAAATTTTTCTACAGAAATAGCAATAAGTAGCTTTTAGTAATATTAAATTGAAATATTCGCGTTTTGTTTTACTTTTTATATTGGTTCATTGTGTCTATTCAGAATATTTAATCAAATATCGTGTTTTCTTTCAATGTTGAGCATTTGGTGAAATCGTGTGTTTTAAACTTACTCTATAATTACGTTTTAAAAAGAAAATAAAGTTCAAATTAAATGTTAAACGATGGTATGTAACTTACGGCAATATACACAATATCTTATACACAATTGCTTTCCTATGACTCGGAAATAATCAAACTTTAGAGTTAGTTACATAATAGCATAGTTATGGTTATTGCAAATTTATGCACATAAAATGTAACTTAAAATAAATTGATGATGTCAGTGAGATCAGCTGTCGGTAAAGAGATTGTCGGCAATATGAGTAATCTGCTCGCTCGCTTTTTATTTTTTTATTTATTTATTTTTTACTGGCCAATGTTTCTTAAAATACCGTTTGATTTGTTACCTTAGGTATGCAATGTCTTTTAACTAGGTGCAGTATACCCAATTACCGCTTCTGTAGATTCAAAATCTACCGAATCAGAAGTTTCGTTCCGTTAATGTTAATTTTACTTTTTGCTTAATTCGCCATGTCCCGAGACCTTTTTGGAAAGAATCGAAATTTATTTGCAGACAATTATAAAATTGAAATTTTAAATATAAGACTTTTTTTAAATTCTAAAAATCGTAAGCTATTCGATTCGATGCATCTATCGTAACGTGATTGTAGTGGGCATCCTGTCGCATCTTTGTGAAGTCCTTCTCTACCTTGGTTTTTTCTTCTTCGACTTGACAAGGGCTTAAAACCAAACTTTGCGAGGAGCTCACAACAGAAGCCTACACAGGGATATGTAACTGTAAATGAATACTCGTAAATAAATAGATGCATCCAAGTCGCGTTGGAATTTGAACCCGCCACCTCCACGCTTCCAATTTAGAACGTTGGAACAGCCTGATGCGTAACATTTGACTTTCTGATTTAGTTCAGCCTTGTAAGGACATTTTTATATTTACAAATCTGTATTTTTTATTGTTGTGAAATTTAGTAGATGTTAGCTTGAAGCGACGTGATAACAAGTGCGTATTCTGCGTTTTTAAATTATTTCATTATTACTTATGAACTCTAAGTTTGTATTTACTTCAAATTTCATTCTTACATTTAAAATTGCACTTCTTTTTGTTCTTTGTATTTTTTTTGTACTATCGCATCGTGAATATTTGATTACAAATGTAACTATGTATAAATTGCACGTATAAATGCATTATGTATAAATTGTAAATAAATGTAAGTAGAATTTATTGAGCGTGTTTATTCATCAAACTATTCATTAAAAAGACGCACTTTTCTAAATTGATGACCAAACCAGCTTTTTGAAATCGATGGAACACTTGTCTTAGATGTGAAATATGTTCGTCTTCGGTTCTAGAAGCCACAAGTACATCATCAAGGTAGGCAAAGCAGAAATCTAATCGGCGAAGTACGGTATGGATAAATCTCTGAAAGTTTGTGCGGCATTACGTAACCCGAAACTCATTCTTATGAATTCAAAGGAACCAAATGGGGTACAGATTGCTGTTTTCTCAATGTCAATAGGTTCGACTGGTATCTGGTGATAAGCTCTGACTAAGTCCACTGTCGAAATTATTTTAGAACCATGTAATTGGTTGTTGAAGTCTTGAATATGTGGCAATGTATATCGATCAGGTATAGTGACAGCATTTAAATTTCGGTAATCACCGCATGGTCTGTAGCTTCCATTTTTCTTTAGTACCATGTGTAAAGGACTGGCCCAAGCGCTCTTTGATGACCGACAGATTCCTTGCTCAATCATGTACTCAAATTCTTTTCGTGCAATTTTTAATCTATCGGGTGACAAACGTCTAGGTTTTGAAAAAACTGGTGGACAAGTTGTTATAATATGATGGGTGACGTCATGTTTGATCTCTTTGACTGTCGAATGTTCTACAGTTATATCTTTGAATTCATTCAACTGTTGGTAAATTCTAGGATCAGTAGTTTTAGATGACACAGTTGTCAAATTAGTTGACGGAACATGGACAAATCGACCAAAGGATTTTAAAGATGTAGAAGGATCTATTAACATTCTTTTTTTTAATATCAACTAAAAGCCCGTATTCTTTAAGAAAATCAGCACCTTTCAGCAAGATTTCGAAACATCGGCAACAATAAAGGTCAAACAAAATTTTCTTCGTAAGCCCAGATCAAGGAAAACTCGCTGTGTCCCAAATGTGTGCACTTGGAAGCGTTGCAAGCATACAAGCAAAATTTTGGACCAGGAATTTTTTTCTGTTTTGAAGAAACGGGTAAAACAGATACATCAGCTCCAGTATCGATAAGAAAATTTCGTTAACTAGAGTGATCATATATAAAAAGGCGACTTGTATTCTGGCTACCATCGTCTTGCGCTGCCAACGATGGCCTAATTAGTTTTCCGATTTTTCGAAAGCAACAACAAATGAACAGGGTTTAGTGCATCTGGTTGACTTTTTACCAAAACGACGATAGTACCAACATATACTTTCTTTTGAATTTGATCTGTTCATATAATTGGACCTTTGGCGATTAAAATTATTCCAATTTCTAGAGGTGCTGCGTGATCTTCGCAACTCACTAACTTCTTTAGAACGTACATTAATTTTGTCTAATATTGTTGATAAATTCAGACTTTCTGATGTAGTCGCTTCTGGATTTCTATTGGTAGAAAATTCGCCAACGCACTGGTACCTACCGCAAGTTTCTAAAATTTTATCGCCCATTTCAGCTAGTTTATCGAGAGCTTCAGTGCTGACAGCTAAAATGGTTGAACTTGCTGTAGCAATTGTTGTAACCAAAGTGGTTTTTAGACATTGTCATTTATTTTACTCATCGCCAAATTCCGCATTTCGCGTAGCAATTGACTAGGGCGCTTATCACCAAGATCTAGTTTGGAGAAGAGTTTTTTAGTTGAACACTTTCGGAATCACTCAAACGAGCAAAAAGTACTTCCTTTAATGCGGTATATTGATTTTCTTCGGGAGGTGACAAAACTATATCACTTACCGTGTTCAAGATTTTCTGTTCCAAGGCAGCAACGGTGATGTTGTACTTTGTGATTTCAGCCGAAACTTGACAATTCTTAAATTGAGCTTCAATATGTGCAAACCATAATTTCGGAGTTTCATTCCAAAACGTAGGAGGCTTTACTGAGACGCCTTCAATATATTTAGAAGTACTTGGATTATCGAGCTCTGTATCTCCAGTATTAGGCATAGCTTTTTCAATGGTTGCAATTGAGTTATCAAAATCACGTCCGAAAGTCACCAGTGAAGCGTAATGAATGGTTTGAACTTAGAAACACATTAAATAATTACTATTTACATTTATTTACAATTTATACGTGACTAGTTTAGGTTAAATGCGGTATCAAATATTTAAGATGCAAATACGCAAAGATCAAATAATAGAACAACATTAAAAAGCAATTCTAAAAAGTAAGAATTAAAGTTGTAGTAACAACAAACTTAAAGTTCATAAATAATTATAAAAACCATATATAAACTGTTCATAAATATTATGGTGTTTCCATAGATCCAGAAATATGGTAAATTTTACTATATCATGGTGCTTTTGACCATACTTCTTTTCTCAATGTACAGTTAGTCATCCATTTAAATTGTGACGTAGTACTTGAAATTTTTTTTATTTTGTGCTCAGTGTTAAGATATATTGAAAAATAGGTGTGAGATTTAATTAGTCTTATAATTATTATTAAGAAAGAACAAACAATGATATTAGTTTATTAATAAATTAATTTTAATTTTTTAACTTTTATTGTTATTTATTAAGAAAAACGATGTTGAGCTTTAAAATCATCTGAAGCTTGGTTAAAACTGAATACTTTTGAACTGAACTATACTATGAAGTTTAATCTCTGATTTTAATAATATGAGAAACAATTCCGGTTCAATATTCTATCCAGTTTCACTTAAATATTTATTAAAAACATAAAAAGTCAATAAAAAAATATATGATATTGACTCCAAATTTATTTTTCTGTGCAACATATTAGAGAACATTAAAAAACATTTTCTAACTTTAATCAGGTTCTAGAAATATTTAAATTTTGGCTACTGTTGATTTTGATTAATAAGAAACATATTTAGATTTAAAATTATCGTAAGATTGGCTAAATTATTTATTGAATAGATTCAAGAAATGGGAAATTCTTTTGGGAAATCTCGGAAAAATTCTTAATCTGTCTTGGGTATTGTGAAAATTCTTATTATAAGTGATGTGCTTGGGAAAAATTTAACATAGGATTAAAATCAGATATTAAATCTTATGAGAAACGATTCTAGTTCATATGGGATTAAAATCAATATTAAATCTAATTCTTTTATTCGAATCATAATAAGACAATAAAGAAAGATTGTTTAGCATTGATGCTAAGTTTATTCCGATGTATAAATAAGTTTTCATGGTAGGAAATCTTAAAATGCGAATTAATTTATTGAAAATTCTCCAATTTTGTCTGCTGTTGCTAACCTTCTAATGTTAGAAATATATTTCGATTGAAAATCAACTGATGCTGCGTTAAATCTGAATAGCGTGCGTAAAATTCCCAAAAGAAGGTATTTTCATGTAACTACAGAAATGGAAATTTTGTCTTTTTCTGTATTAGTCCTTCGTTACTATGGTCACAGAAAAACTGATCAGTTATTATGCAATATCGAACCCGGTTTCGTTAGACGTAGTCTATGATATTTTGGGTAAACAAAAACTTTGCGTGTTTTGCATTTTTCAATACATGATATTTCTGCTGAAAATTTCTCATCAATGTAAGTATGAATGGTAAACATTGTATTTTAAATATTTAAGTGAAATATGTTAGACTCTGGTAGAAATACACGATATCATCATCAATTGAGTTATTTTTGTAATGCGAATTTCGACGTTTTTGTTTCCCATTTTAATAATTTGGGTATTGCAGTTATTCATCGTTTTTTTTTATCAAGTGTAATGAAGAATTAAAAAACAAATTAAATGTTATCAAAATTAGTTTATTTCACTAATATGTAATGAATTGTTTTACTGTTGAGGGAGAAGGAAGTTTGTCTCAGTTTTTAAAGTTTAAAACTCCCCTCTTCTACCTTTTTTTTTAAAACGTATTTACAATATTGAATAAATGCAATACGTAATTTCGATTTAAATACTAATGCTTTTCAAGCATGAAATGTCAGAAAATTGAAACTTAAAAATCAAGGAAATAATAAAAGTTGAGTGTAATAACTAAATAGACTTCGTTTATGTATTGCGTATTAATTTGGCCGTGATGATATCATCTATTTCTTAAAACGGAACATATATGTAAATAAATAAATATATAATTTCTGCAATCTTAGTTGATGCGATAATAGCAGTATTACACACAATAAAATGGCAATAAAAAACCTTGCCTCTTAAAAAAATCTTATAACTCAATAGTAAAATATTGTCTTATGAAGATTTTCTTACCTTTTTTTTATATTGGTTAAAACTTTCAATAAAACTATTTTTACTTAATTATGGTAAGCCCAATTTCTACCACCTTGAGGATTTAATAATGTTTTCACTTAACTAAAAGTAGAAAATTTGCCGATATGAAAATATTATGTATTTCTTTTGGTGATACAATGTTTTATTGTAGTGGTCAGAATTTAAACTTGATACAAGTAGAAGCTTTACTCATTCGATATTTTTTTATTAAGTAAAGAAAAAAAATGAATTAAAAGAAATGCCAAGAATTTTATTAGTAAGGTGAATTATCTTTTCCTATATATATTTGGTGAATTATCTTTGCTTGACCATTTATTAGTTTTCTTTACCATGCATCTTCTTCTTACCTCGTTTTATTTTAGAGTGTCATTTTAAATTAAGAGTGGAGTTTAATTGAAAACATTTTTTCATTTTTATTTGCTAAAATATAAAACACTTTTTTTTAAAATATAAAACTCAGTTGTGCTGAATTTTTAATAATGTGTGTAATATGTATATAAATTATAAATTAATTCTTAACGCAAAATATAAGTATCTGTAAAAGCAATATAAATCAAGATAGAGTACATAAATACATAATCTTGACATATTATTCAAGTATTAAATATTAAAGACTCTTTCTATTGGTTGATCTAATTTGTTAATAAAAATGCAGCGTACCTGACAAAATGTTTCTCAAATGACAAACAAACGATAGCACTTAACGTTGAATTGGCTTAAAATATCTTTTAAAAGCAATACAATATATTGATTTAATAATACAATTTAAGATAAATGCTAATCATAAAAATTAGTAGCAATTTTCTTCTTAATAATATTATTTATCTGATAAAATGTATATCAACTTAATAACATTAACGTACGAGATTTTGAGACAATTTTGTGTTCTTTTTAGATTTTTAAAAGTATTGTGATTAAACAACTGATATTTTGCCAAAGATGTATTTTTGCAGGTTTCAAGTTCAGTAATTGAATGAAATCGTAAATTTTTACATAAAACTTGTCTTTTCTCCACTCTTCTCAAGAGTTGAAGATAATAAACTATGGATACGATACTCAAATAAATTCCTTATTTGCACCACTCATTCAGAGTTAGTTTTTAATACAGACAATCAATGGGTTCCAAGTTAGCAGAAGATCCTTTTAAGGGGACAGTGGACGTTGAAATTTGATAAAATCATAAAAAATTTTGAATTTTTGATTTTTATTAAATATGTATTCTTATTTCATTACCTTTCAATTAAAAAAAAAATTATTAATTTCTGATAATTTTTAACGGAGTTATTGACATTTTTCGAAAACGAAACCAGAACTTTCCAACCAATCACCTAGATTTGCTCTTTCCTCAAAACCGAAACTAGCATTAGTGAAATTTAAACTTCTGTTTTTCTTTACTAAACTATGCAAGCTACAAGCAAATTAATTGAAAATAAAATAAAATAAAGTCTATCATCTGGTGCACGAGTTTGTTTTCGAACAATTTTCTTGTTTATCGTTTGTTTTACTTGTTTTTCTACGATTTTTCAGTTAGTTTCTTTATTAGTTACAAAAAAACAGCTCTTTTCAGAGCTAATTTATCGTTATTTATTTCTGTTATTGTTTTAGAACTATTTCGTTGTTATTAAATTTGTTTTTATTTTACTACATTGTTTTATTTTCCTTGACATTATGCATAGCATAAACAGAAGGTGGCATGCTCCTGAATCTCGGAATTCGAAAAAAAAACGGGCTGCTATAGCGAGAGCAAAGGCTCGGTGGGAAAATAAAAAAGATACTGTTTTAGACAAACAAGTTGATATTGAATTGGATGATGTTGCTAGTACATCTGTTGCTTGTACATCTGTTGCTAGTACATCGAATATGGATTATCAAAGCAAAACAACATCTGAAAAAAAACTAATAACTGCTGAATACCATCGAAAGATGCCTCAAAATGTTGATGCTAGTGAGCCAACCTATGTGTTTATGAATACTAACATGTGGGGCAATTTGTTTGAAAATATTGCATGTGATGAATGCCACACAAAATCCCTAACAGTAGTGTCTCATAACACCTTTGGATATTCCACAAAACTGGAACTATGTTGCAAAAACTGCAAAAAACTATTTGGAAAAACTTTTTCCAGTCCTCGTATGGAAGAATCAAAAAGCTTCGAAATCAATAAAAAGCTTGTAGAAGCATTTTTGCACATTGGAAAAGGGTATGCTGCCCTTGAAATATTTTCAATGGTGATGGGAATTCATTCAATGGATAAAAAAACTTTCAACAATTGCCTGAATAAAATTTCAGAAGAAAAACAACTTGTAAAAAAAGATATTTTAACGATTGCTAAAAAAGTAGTACGACAGAAGCATCAAGAGTTGAATCCAGACATATGTGATGAAGATATTTTAGATGTTTGTGTCAGCTATGATGGTACTTGGCAAAAAAGAGGCCACACCTCATTGTACGGAATTGGTACTGTCATTGATGTGTTGACTGGCCTCATAATAGATTTTGAAATAATTTCTAAGTATTGCAGTGAATGCACAAATGCTAAAAGGGATCTAACAGAAGATAGCCCTGAATTTTTGATTTGGAAAGAAGGTCATAAAGACACTTGCCAGATAAACTACTGTGGCACTTCTGGAAATATGGAAGTTGTTGCAGCTGAACGGATATGGATGCGCTCGGTGGAAGAAAATAACATGCGATATGTAAACATTGTATCTGATGGTGATTCGAAGACCTTTTTACATCTACAATCTCTCAAACCTTATGGTCCTGATGTTGTAGTTTGTAAAGAAGAGTGTTTAAATCATGTCGCGAAGCGGTTATACAAAGGCCTACGTAACAAGGTAAAGGAGTGGAGAACTAAAGGTGTTACGCTCGGTGGAAAAAAGACTGGCAGTTTGAAAGAAGATACAATAGTTAAACTCACAAACTATTATCGTAACGCAATAAAGAGTAACCTTTCTAGTGTTGACGACATGAAAACTGCCATCTTTGCTTCACTGATGCATTGCTCATCATCTGATGAAACTCCAAAACACAGTAAATGTCCCAAAGGCCCCACATCCTGGTGTTTTTATCAGAGAGCAATTGCGAAAAAACAGATTCCGCCATCTCATTCGACGATGAAGACCTTCATTTCAGAGATAGTCTTTGAAAAAGTCATGCCAGTATATCAAAGACTTGCTAGTAGTGAAATACTAAGTCGTTGTACTTCTGGAAAAACCCAGAATCCAAACGAATGTTTTCACAGCATCATTTGGAGTAAATGCTCAAAGGAAGTCTTTATTTCAAAGAAGCGCTTGGAGCTTTCTGTAATTTCAGCAGTTTGTGAATTCAATGTTGGTTGTTTCAGCACTTTGTTGCTGGAAAATAAGTCGCTCAATGAACTGTCTCTGAAAATTGCTGAAACTCGAGACAATCGGCGGCTGTCAGATAGCAAGAGGAGATGTTCGGCTGTTTGGAAGCAAAAGCGAAACACTAAAAAGTTTTGCAAAATTGCTTCAAATAAGACGAATGAAAAGTTAGAAGGAACGACATATAAGGCAGGATTATTTTAAGTGCCTAATTAGAAATCCTTTTATTAATTCATTTGACATTGACTGTGTATTATAAAATCGGATATCAAATTGGCTTCAAAAAACTATTTAAACTTTTATATATCTTTTGCTGCAACTAATCAGATGATATTTCAGAATTTTTGTACAATTTATAAGAGAACTATTATTTGCTTTCATGATTTTTTTTCCTCAATATAACATGTTTTTATATGCTGCACTTTTAATAATTTAAATAGTTATGCATTTTATGTTAATAAATACTGTGAAATAAATATTTAAAAAAGATGCATTTGTTAAAAAAATGCTAGAATTTCATAGCAAATTACTTTGTTATCACTTTTCAATATTGGTTTCTCATTGCTTTTTAGATTTATTTTTATACGTTAGAATACTGAAAAAAATCTATTTAAATTTGGCAACAAATATTATGATCTGGATAATATTCTTTCAAATAAAATTTACCTGTTTACTTTTTATCACTAGTACTGTATCTCAAATATCCTTATGAACACATTGATAAAATAATACGTTTCGAAAAAATTCTAAAAAAAGCGCAATATTTGTAATTTATAAATTACTCATTATTTTTTTCAATTATAAACTTAACTAAGAAATTCTTTCTCCAACATGTTAAGAAGTAATAAATATTGCTTATTTATATAAAATTGAGGATATATTAGGGTTTCTTCAATTGTTATAAATAAGGAAAGTCTTAATTTGCTGTTTTCTCAAAATGAATTTTTTACGCTATTTGCCACATTCAAAATATGCCTCGCGCCTGAGTTTTTCTCTAAATTTTATAAAATTTGGTACAACTGCTGATAATGTATTTTGCTACACTCCCAATCATGGATTAGCATATCTAAGCACTAGAAATTATTTTACAAGCACCAAAATCTATTTGATAACAAAAATTTCATAAAAAAAATTTACGAAATACTAAAAATTAAAAAAAAAATTTTTTTACTACTGGATGTACAAATCCTTGCTTGTAGCTCTTTGAGACCTTATGATTGCTATTTTAAATTATAAAATTTTCATCTATTCTTAAATTTCAGGCGCGAGGCATATTTTCAAAACGTTTTAGAAAAATTTTAATATTTGCAAAAATTTTAATTTTTAGGTACCTAATACAGTTTTAAATTATTTTATTGAAATAAATACAGTATTTAATATCCAAAACTAAAAAAATAAAATATTATTTTTGTATAAATTTGTTAAATTTAAAATTTTTGGTTTTAACGTCCACTGTCCCCTTAAGCGGCGACAAAAGTCCTCTCGCAATAAAAGTCCACTTCTTTTACCTGAATCCTATATAAATCGCTTATCCACAATATTCTTNGTTTCTGTTAGGAATCATTCGTGACGTAGATAATTACAGAGACGAAGAAAAGGAAAAGTGTCGAATTTTGGAAGGAAATAAAAAGAAAAATGCTGTTAACTGGTGCAAGCAACACAATGAGGTAATTTATCTTTTTCTCTTCTTTTCTACATATAGTTTCACGGGGATTGACCAATTAAATTTTGAATTACGCAGGGAAAAATTATACATATTTTTTTAATTCTTTTATTAAATATTTGTTAAATACCCGGTCTTTGTGTGAAGGAAAAAACGTGAATAATCAACAAATGGGTATTAAATCAATACTTCAAACTCATGACCAAACTTGAAAATTTAAATTTTTAGTTATTAACTAGTGGCCTCTACTCTAATAACTATGCAGCCACTTTTTCCTCAAACTTAATGAGTCTGTGACTGATATCGTCAGGTGTGTTTCATTTAATAGCCATTTTTTACTAACTTTTTTTGTTGTTGCTTGGATTAAATTATATTTTTCAAAAAAGATCACTTTAGAAATAATCTACGACTACAAAACATAATACGGCTATAAATAATATAAATTTGTGATAAAATTTAGTTAAACATACTGACTTTAAAGAACTTTAAAAAAATTTGTGGTGGCAAAATACATTTAATGTATATATTACAACTTTGAAATATGTGAATTGTTAAAGAATTCTTCTTCCACACGAATCTTACCTTCACAAATTGATGGATTGTGAAGGATCAAAATTTTGAATGGAAGCATTGGACATTTTAATAAAAATTTTGTTTATCAGAGTCTCTCTGCACTGATAAACTTTTTTAATTAAGCAATTTTTTCAAAAAGAAAATTAAAGAAACATCCGGTCACTTTTTTGCATTTTTTTAAGCCGCCACTTTCTTTTGTTGTCTCGCCCCTTGGCGTATGGTTATTTTCAGGTCTAGCCAAAACTGAAAGACCTATGATTAATTGAGCTGAAACAATTCCAATCTTCTTATGTATTTCCCTTCTCAGTGTATTACCAGATAAAGCAAAACACATTTTTAGAAGTTCAACCCATCAAAATTAAGGTTTAATATTCAGTACCATTTTGCATAACGCAATTGCTCGAGGTTTACTCTTGATAGTCAAAAATTACCATAATCAACAATTTTTCACCGGTACTTATCCCTTTAGTTGGATCTTTAAAAACCTATTGGTACTTTTTGCTTAGCCAGGTTCAAGCGAAAAGTTTCCAAAAGATGTAGACCTCCACCAACATTTTTTAAAAATAAAAAAAAGTTAATTCAAATGAAATTTTTAAAAAAAATATTAGTTGAACTTTCTTGCACCCGGCTAACCTAAAAGTACCCACCTATTTAATCAGCATAGTAAGTATCTTGGTACCAATATTAGTACCTATAGGTATAATTAGTTAAGCAAAATTGGCATTCGTAATAATGAGACGATTTTTTATTGTTTTCATCAATGAATAAGTACCCTTTTTATATTAATTTAGCTTTTTAATAAAACTTATTTCAATTTGCTTCTATTACCAAAATTAAAAGCATCTTTGACGACATTAACAATATGGCAATTTTTTATGGTTTACCCTTTCTCCGTCAATTTAGCTTTTAAATACAAAACTTTTTTTTTATTTCAATTTTTGTTTATTAACAAAATTAATTTCATCTCTCGGAAATAATTATTAACAACACTAATATTTTTTATAATTTTTGGGAGAATAAACTGTTAAACTATTATTAACGCCAGTGATGCTTAATTAAATGTTGTATTAAATACTACTGGTATTGCTGTTTTAAGAACCGTAGTAATGAGAACCTATTGTACCTATATAGGTGCCTAATATGGGTATTGTGATAATAGGTTTTTATCACCATCCGAAACGGATAAGTACCATTATCTTACACATTCATGGCGCCTAATATATAACCTATTAATTTTTTATTTGCTGGTAATTCCGGTACAATTTCATACTATTTTTGGATTTACCATAATCTGAGTTTACTCTCAAAAAGAAAGATCAATTATTCAAATATTATCATTTAAAATCTGATATTCAGAATTTACCATAATTTCCCAAAACTTAATAGATAGCTTGAAATTTATTTTGTTAGTTTTGTTGAGTTTTTATAATTTAAGTCAATAGAGATTTAAAACAGTAAGTATCAATAAAAGAAACAAGTGATTTTAGATACCTTTTAAAATACTAAATTGGGAACGTCATAACCATGCGAAATTAATAACGTTGATTTTACTTGTGATAGCTTAACAAAGGAAACGAAAGATAAATAACTCATTAAAACGCATGTTTAAAGTTTTATTTTTTTATTGATCAGAGCTGCAATCTAGCAAATCATTCATATTATAAAATATTTATCAAATACTATGGAAAACTCTTTCTTTGGGATGCAGCTTGCGAACTGGTGGTGGGAAAGAGTTTTAGAGTAGACAATTTGGTCCACCGTGCTTACTATATTTAGTGCTGATTGCTTCAAAATTTCGCATTTGTATAAGGTACATGCACGTTCTTTTCTTGCACGTATAATTCTTTTTAATTAGACTTATCCTTTTATATTTGTAGGTGCTTCAAAAGAGAAATCAAGAAAAATGGGAAAACTTACGCGACGGATTTTTTATTGATGATGAAGTCCAAAAAGAAAAAGAAAAGTTAAAAGAAAAGATAAAGAGAGAAAAGGAAGTAAACCAAAATTACAAAAAATGCCTGGATGGTCAAATAGTTGACAAGCTCCTTCTTCTTGAAATGAATCAACAGCTAGAAGACGCTGAAGGCGAAAGGGCTAGACTTTTCAATGAAGCCAAAAGAAAGATGACCTCAGAGCACAAAAAAATAGTTTCAGAACGAGACAAAAGGGAAGCTGACAAACGACAGGTGGTCGCGGATGCTATGATGATGAAACGATCAGATTTGGAACAAAAAGAAGCGGATATTCTACAGAAGGCTGTAAATGAAGCCGAAGATAAAGCGCAGGAAGAAAGCAAAAAGAAAGCATACGAGCAAGCTGAAGCTCAAAAAGCAATCGACCAGTTCTATCAAAAAGAAAAGGCGCTGAAGCAAAATAAAAACTACGAAGATGTACTGAATGATCTGCGGGATAAACGATGCATTGATGACTTAGTGGACAAACTAAAAACTGAGGAAGATTCAAAACAACATAAGCGTTCTCAGTTGGAGCGAGATGCACAGCATGTACAGATGCACCAAATGCAATACCGGAAAACTAAAGACAAGTCTAAGGAAATAGAAGATTTGGAAGATTACTTGCTACAAATGAAAGATTTGGACGAAGAGGAAGAAATATTTCAAAAATATGCCCAAAAAGAAATCGAAGAATGTGAAGCGAGAGGCATCGATACCCACGCAATGAGGAAAGCAGCACGGCCTGGTGTAGAATGTGGTAAAGGACCGCTGTTTGAAAAAAGAGGACATATTAGACCCAGATATTACGCAGCAACATGGAACCCTGAAGATCTTACACACATTAATAGAAAAACTGATTTAGCTGACACAAAATCACGACTTGGATTTTTGCTTTAACCATTTAGGGTTATTTATTTTTAATGGAAAATGTGCTACGTGATTATTGTAGTGTACGCAGGATCGCAATAAATTAAACGATGAAATAGTCTATAATAGATAGTTTAATAATAGATCGATATTTTATAGTAATAACAGAGATGCCGATTGTTCAGGATTCGGCAAAATATTTAAAAAACGGTAAAGAATAACAAACTAAGATTTGCTGTTAATTTTATTTTTTTCAATAGGATCAACGTGTTATAACTGTACCAAAGTGGAGTATGACATAAGTCTTTAAATTATTTATCAGTAGTAATGAGTAAAAATCCTATAAATCAAATTTATTAAAACACGAGTCATACATTAAAAGACTACCACTTTAAAATATTTATTCACTTTCCGGAGCAAGTTGGCATCTCTGTAATAATAGATGGTGTTAATGTAATAGTAATAGATGGTTTAATCATTCATTTTCGAAATTATATCTGTTTACCCATTTGAAATTTCAGAAAATTTAATTTCGTTTCAATTGAAAATGCATGGCTCTTTTCCAAGTAAGAAAGCCTGCCAATGAATTTTGGTGAAAGCTAATAATTGTGGGGCAATCACATTTCCTTATGGAGCTTACAAACAAATTAATAAAGATAAACTATAAAGTTAAATAATGATCTACGTTAATAACAAATTAAGTAATTGTATGATCTAAATTACTAAATCTGAACCTAGATTAAAAATTTAAATTTAGGTTGCTTATTACTCAATTAACTCTTGACCTTGGAAATTGAAGGGGTTAGTAAATAAAAAAAGGTGACAAACACTGATAAATTTCAAATAGATCACTTTAAAAACGTTCACATTATCATTCATGAGCCGCGATGGCTCAATGGTTAAGACACCAAGCCGTCTTTATAAGGGACTTTGTTTCGATCCTTGGTCATGGTTTAATTGAATTCCACCCAACTCCAAATCGATGGGCATCAGCTTTTCTAAGAAATAATGGCGGTTGGTGCGCAATGCTGATGACATTGCCACCATCATTGACGTAGGTTGCGAAATTTCGGAGCTTTAGCCTGGTCACAGTGGGCTCTAGCGGAAGTGCTTGACATATATTACTTTTTGGACAGTAAAATCTTAATAATGAAGCTACTATATAACTTTTTTACTAGTGTTTTGAAGCAGAGCCAATTGAAATTGAAACTTCCGTCTGATATTTACATCATTTCTTTAAAAATGACATACTATTTTCGAGACAAATCCAAAGTACATGCTATTGAAAACATTAGTTATATCAATTTAAAGCCAAACTAATTCAAAATTGTTAAATTTATATTAAAAAAAACCTTTAATGGTATTAAGAATTAATATTTATTGATATTGAGAATGGCATTTAATGATTGGATAAAAACTGTCTCAAAACAATCGTGGACTATTCTTTTAAGCAAATTAAAATACCTGAGTAAGAATTTTTTCCACTTATGTAAATGTTTTGAAAACGCATCTAGTTAGTTTGAACATAAAACGCTTAACTAATGTCATAATATTAATATGAACATAAACTATTGTTTATGCATTTTTTACAAACCAACTACACAAAGGAACAAATTTTTCGTTACAGTTATACAAATACTTGATCTTGTCTATGCTCCTAATGCTACAGATTTTTTTGTTTAAAAACATATATATATTAAATTTTTTGTTGAAATATGAGAGTTCAAAAACAGTATAAATAACAATGAGTCGTGTAAATATTATGGCAAACTTTTAAGGAAGTTAGAGCAAGATCATTAGGATTGTAATTGCATAGTAAACCATGCCGGGAAATGTGGGCTAGGGCTGCTTTTTATGTTCTGTTATAAAGCGCACGAAGAAACACTTAATAATAATATGGAAAGTGCCCCTAGTGGCGTATATCGACGTTTTCTGGAATGGTTTCTTGTGCAATTTTAATCCTAATGAAGTACCTTAACTCCTAGAAGTTTGTCGCAAGATTTACTTGATCCCCTGCTATATATAATGTTTTTAAACTTGCACATTTCAACAACAACAAAAAAAAAGAAAGAAAAGACTAAAAATATCATTTAAGAAAACTTGCGGCTTGGAGAAAAAAAAATCGATTGCAGATTTGAAATCAGTGATACGAAGTATCTACGATCTGTTAAAAAATATCATGCAGCAGGAAAAAATGTTCTCCACTGTTATTTATCTTAATTTTGACGAAGATCGATGTAATTGACTAAGTATCGACTTTTTGATAGATTTCTTCAAAAAATCTCATGTGGCTAAACTATTTAAGAACATATGAATAAATATGTTTATTTAAGGCAGTTTTTTTTGTCCTCGATTTTATAATTAAAATAATCATTTGTACATCATTAGTATATTTAAAGCACATCATCAAATAAAAATTTATTTCTGATTGAATTTCATTTTTCTGACAATATATTTTTTAATCTGAATTTTATTAGAACTATTGCGACCCTATCACATTTCAGGATAGAATGTAATTTATGTGTTTTAGTGGTGAAAGGGATTTTTAATTTTGTGAAGTCGTGTTCAAAGGCATCTTGTGTATCGTTTCTTTCCACCAATAATAAAACAAATCGGGATAAGTGTCGTCGACCAACGTCATACAACAAATCACGTGTTAATGAACTGTTTTTATTTATTTACAAATGAAATAGACCATTCATTGGTTTCCAGATTCTCCAATCGCCCATCTATCCGTCTAACTCCTTGACAATTTTATTTTTTCTATCACTCATTGTTTCATTCGCATTCATTAGCTAACCAATATCTATTGTTATATCATTTTTAAAACTAATTAAAAAGGAATGATTGTTATGGTTATGAAAACTATTGCAAAATAATGAAGAACTAAAATTAGTTTATGGGGTTAAAATACACATGAATATCAATAACAAATAATATTACTATCAGTTTATCCGCTGTAACTTATGCTAGAAAAGTAAAACTTGTGATTTATGTTAGCAATAACTGAGATTACTTACTTAGAGATTTTTATTAAGCAAAAGAGATTTAAATGTTCCGAAAATAAAATAAGTAAATAAGTGTAATTTAAGCAAGTTAAGTACGCTTGAACACGTACTTAATGATCTAGTCTCTCTATATGGAGAAATATAAGTCTTTGCGCCGTTGTTTTTAATGTTAAAATTTCCTTTTGCTGTGCAAAAACTATGAGACTAGGATACTTAAAATTACTATAGTGTGTAGAAAAGTATGAAGGGAGTACGAAGGAATAAAAAAAAATTTAAAATCGATAAATAGTTCGAAAATAGTAAACTGTTAAACTTGAAAAAATTAAACATGTGGGCTTGTTAAGAGACAAAAAAATATTAATAGATATAATAAAAAAATTAGAGATTGAGAGATAAGATGTTCTCAGATATAAATCTTAACATTTATATCTAAATTTCAAGAAAAAGAGCCTACTAGTACCGTCATTCGGGGCTACTTTGTGCAGGATTTCGCAGTTTTTGAACTTTGACATGTAAAAAAACTATGTTAATTCAAACTTTAGCAAAATTTATCGATATTATATTCATAACTGGACTCAGACGAGTGAATTTGANCCCACTGACCACACACTGTTACTGAATCATCTACGTTTACAAAGTCATGAAATTCCATGTCATCAAGCTTCATGAGTCCGGTCAATCTGTTCCAATCATTTTCGGTGTAGCTTTCAGCAGAATTAACGATATTGATTGTTTGACTACTTTCGTGATCTTTCATGAATCCAGACTTCTTGAAGCCATTCATTATCGTAGAGGAAGACACATCATTCCATGCCTTGTCAGCCATTCTTAAATATTTTTTTTTTAATATTTCCTTAATTTTAGAAAAAAAATCTATACAATATCTATATAAATATTTATGGGAAAAAAATTCAAGTTATCGAGGGATTAGAAAAAAAAATTCGTGAAATCAAGTTTTTTATTTTAACATTGAGTGTATAGGAAATTTGAAGGGAATTTTTTTCTCTTCGAGATATCGAAAAATTCGTGAAATCGAGGTTCGACTGTATTTCTTTTTTTTCTTACTCATTGTTTCATTCACATATTCACTAGCTCACAATCTTTATTGTTATATCATTTTTAAAACAAATAAAAGAAAATGATTGTTATGGTTAAGGAAACTATAGTAAAGTAATTAAGAACTAAAATTAGTTTATGGGGGTAAACTACACGTGAATATCAATAACAAATGATAACACTACGAGTTTGTCCTCTATAACTTATGCTTGGAAAGTAAGACTTTTTAATTATGTTAGCAATAAACTGAGATGACTTACTTAGAGATGAGTTTTTTTTTTAAAGCAAATGAGATTTAAATGTTTCAAAAATACTATAAATAAATAAGCAGTTAACACCTAGATGAAATGATCTAGTTTCTCTATGTTGTGAAATATTAGGCTTTGCGCCGTTGATTTTGATGTTTAAATATATAGGTCAAGTGTCTTTTTTCTGTGCAAAAACTTTGACTTGGAAACTTAAAATTACTATGGTGTGTGGAAAAGTGTAAAAGGAGTACGAAGGAATAAGAAAAAATTCGATAAATAGTTCGAAAATTATCAACTGTTAAACTTGAAAAAATTAAACATGTGGGTGTGTTAAGAGTTGAAATTTGACTTACTGAAACGACCATTTTCATTCATTAACTTAATAGCGTTTTTTATTTTTGAAATTACGATTTGTTCGTAAATTGAATACAATTTTAGTTGCTATTTCTTCGAATTTTTGTCACTTTTTTTGCTTTAAATTAGGATTATTTATCCTCATGTTATTTTTTAGGTAACAAAAAAATATTAATAGATATAAAAAAGTAAGAGATTGAAAGTTGGCAGAAAATTCACGTTGCCAGATATAAATCTTAACATTTATATCGAAATTTTTAAAATATAAAAAACTCAAGAGAATTAAAATTTTGAGAGTTTCAATTTGAATTCATATATATGTTATAGTTATACAAGTTAAATTACTTCTCATATATATCTGCTTAATGTGTCGAACATTCTGTATTCTTAAGTTTACATTTTTTTTTCAAGTAGAGTTAATTATTTTACAAATCTAGGTAATCGTTCATTTTGTTTACGATTAACTTACTAACCAAATGTATTTCATAAATTTATACGTACGCACAATTCACCCAACCATGCCCAGGTACGATCATTTTTAATCGACTATAAAATAAAAAAAAAGAAGTTAATTGTGAATGAAAGTAATCACTGGCTGTTGATAAGCGAAGAGAACAAGGAAAAAAGCATCCTACTATGAATATATTAATAAATAAAAAAACGGACAGTCATCATAGTCATAGAAAATATTAAATTATTGATTCTCGCCTAAGTCATAGTTCTCATTAAATTCTTCCCCCACTAGCATTGGTTAATATTCATAGTATGTAATCAACAACCAATCTTGGAAAAAAAATTATAGATAATTTCTTGATTATTATCTTTTAATAAAATGTTTAATATGTGCTTTTTTATGTTTTGTTACAGAGCAGTCCAATATTTTGGCCACAATCCGGTAGCGTTTACCAAGGCAGTATAAAAATTCAGCATATCAGTTCAGAACCTGAATACTACGGTGGAGTTCTCATAAGGAAGTTCAATATCAAAAATCCAAAAGGAGTAAGATGTTTGATTACTATAAATATTGATTACTATAATTGAATTGAATTGAACGTAGGGTTTAGTGGCGCAAGGATTGATTACTATAAATACTATTATCAAATGAAATAAAAAAATATACGTTATGCTATTTGTAATTACTATTAAAAACAAAATCGTTTTTCAATACCTTTTTAAACAAAATAGGTACTATGTTTTATTAACTAAAACACAAATTCAAAATTCTGTTATCGGCCACATTAATCTTGTGCTGGCATAGTAATTTTCACTTAAGCGACAAATATATTAAATTAGTTTATTTTAATACAATATATTTAGCATTAATTATTTTTATTAAAAATTTCAAAATCTAAATATAGAGAAAATAAAGCAGTTTTAGAAATAATTTTTTTACATCTTTAATTAAATTATTATAATTTCATTCATATAAAATATTTACTTTTTTATATAACTAGCTGAATCTCCGTTCTTCGTACGAGGTGGAAAATTAGCATCGATGAACACTACAAAATCATGCATAAAACTTTAAGACAAATACCGACACAAAAAATAAAGCTAAAATAATTCCAATGCTTTTTTTATATATTTATTATTTGCTACCCTTCTCGGTGACTTAAACATTATTAGACTAAGCAAAACACGTATTTAGTATTAATGAGTTAATATTAAATTCATTTGATAATTAATACGAAATAATTCCTTAGCGCAACGTGAGCAATTATGAGTTCATGTTAGTTTCAATTAATATTTACACATTAATGCTCAAGTTTACTTTTTTTAGGACTGTTTTAAAAATACATCTCCAGCTGTTGCGAATTGTTTTTTAAGTTGCATAAGCTCATATCAAGCACTTGGTACAAAATACCATCATTTTATTTTATTTATTCATTTATTTGCTTTGTGTGAAAACTACATTCTTCTTGGAATTTTACATAATATGAAAACTGTTACCAGCGCGAGAAAAGAAATATCATCGGTTTTATTGATACATACATACGTACGTACGTATTAGCGTTTTATATAATATAGATTAGAATTTTCATAGTTTTTCGGCATTTTGCATTGCGTATCAAAATTTCAAATAACACGAAAAGTTTTCAGGAAAAAGATATTTATTTATTAGTTTTTACATTTGTTATTATTTTTCGACCTGAGCATTAATGGGTTTATATGAGAAAATAAAACAAAACTTTTTCAAGCAAGCGTTTTTAGTTGTTTACACGACATTAATTATTATTATATGAATTGTTTTTCTTCTTAAGTTCGACTTAATGTGTTGATGTGAGAAAAATTTTAAGATAGGTTATGTTTATGAACGATTAAAAAAAAATTCAAAATACAAATAACTATTAGAAAGTTGCCTAAATCGTATCATTTTTCACAATCAAATTTTTATCAGTCACAATTACATTTGAAATATTTTAATGATAAAATACAATTATTCAGTGGTTTATATTGTTTTTGATTATAATATTTGTGCTGTAAGTACTGAGAACTAATTTTTATTGTTGCAACTTAGGAAACCAGTTGCTTAAGTCTTACCACCTACTCCCTAAATCATACCAACTATTAAAAAAAAAACTGTGTATTTATGATTAAGTGAATAAGTATAACATTTGTAGTCTTTTTCTTAAACTGTTATGACCTCATAGTACACAGTATTGTAAGCCTATAAAATTTTAACGGACATGATGCTACTACGAGTAACGAAGTTCAAGCATGACTTTTATAAATGCTGCTTGTTAAGACTACATCTTTTTGGAATCTAAAACAAACTTTCTTCTTTGGTTTTAGAAATGGCGAAATTTGATCGATTAAAACCTTCTACAAAGAAGGTAGGGGGACAAATCGGTCTATGAAATCCTAATACTAACTAACTATTACTCGATCATTACTTGACTCACCAAAGAACTCATCACTTAGATGTTTTACTCACTTTTGACAAAATACGAAAAATAAATCTTATCAGAAGAATATTAAATATCATTGAATTGACTAAAATAGTTTTCTTTTCGATTGATACAAGCATAGATTTAGGTTTTCTGCTGGCAAGAAAACAGTTGAAATATTGACGCATACATTAATTCTTTTAAACAGACTTCTCTATTGTTGAAGTCTTATTATAAACCTCACTCACAAGATGAGAAATTCACGTGATATTATGTGAAAGCTAATCCAGAAATAGTTCTCAGCCGCGTTTCAACAGTTTGAATGTACTAGAGTTAAAATAGCTTGAAAATAAGTTTTTAGTAGTTGAAATTGATACTTAGCTCCATAATCGTACCAATACAATTTAGGACTGCCCACGTGATACTATTTAGGCAACTACGCCATTTTTTTTAAAATAACGGCAGGCTCTGAACTTTCGTTCTTCGCCTTAGAAGATGCCGGAAGTGTTGCTCATTAATCGTTACCCAGTGGGCACCTGTGAACCAAAGTCACGGAGGCGAGCAACATTACCCACGCCACACTGCCACAAATACCCGTTCATAGGTGGGCCACATTCATACATTCACTCATCAGAAGACAGCACAGAGAGAGAGAAACATCCATGCGCAGAGCGGGATTCGAACCCGCAGTCAGGCACGCTAACCACTCGGCCACCTGGCCGGCACGCCATGTTTTAAACTAAGAGTTATTTCAAGCCTCAAACGATAGTTAACTAACAAAGAAATGAGTAGAATAAGTTGCTTAACAATTATATATAATGTATTTATTGATATGTACATTATTTCAGTTCAAAACTTAACTCAAGTACACAGTGACTTGCGTCTTCTGTGTGGATCCCCACGTCGAAAAAACTTTCTAATTTATCCACTAGAGCGTTCTGTGTACAATGCTTCTGTTCTGTAAATAATCTATATTTTATAGCATTCTGTGTACAATCTGATCAGATAACAGTATCGTGCGCATATATGTTCCCCCTATACTACTTTTAATATTTGCTTACATCAATATATATTGTCATATTGCAGAAATCACGTACTGTAAAAACATTTCATCTGCATGGGTGGCGAAGAGAGGAGTTTGTTCCACCTCAAGTTGACACCATTGTCCAACTTATAGCTAAAGTGGACAAATGGACAAGAAAAACCAAGCCTGCTCCTGTCATTGTTTCATGCTAGTAAGAATCATATTTTTAAAACATTTTCAGCTTTATTTACTACTTCAAATTTAAAAATAACATGGATATCAAACCTAAGTTATAAATTTTTATTACAACTATTTTGTATTTTTCCTATGCCAGAAACCACTTTGCCCCCCTTTATTTGAAAAAAAAACACAAAAACTTAAAAGAAAAATGGCTCATTTACTACCGTTTAGCGGTACCTTCACAAATTCAACTTTAGGAAAGAAATACTTTTTCTTAATATTTTATTTTTGTATCCCGTAAGAAACTATAAATTCCTATTTTTACCATATTTTTGTGTTGATTTTTCTTTTATAAAATTTTTATTTTTCACAAATTGTGACTAAGTTTTCACAAAATAGGTACCTCCCAGAAAAACCTAGACAATACCCTGCATTGTCATCCTCAGCAGGCTGCCCGGTGATTCAGTCTATTCTTCCTCAGTGGTAGGCGGTTCATGGATTAGAATATCCTTGCAGTCGGGCTAACCGTGGATGGTTTTTGTGATTTAAATTAAAATTAACCCTCTGGTTATAAAATAAAATAAATTTTGATAAAGTTGTATTACAAGCATGTTTTTTAATTATAGTAAAAAAAATTGATCAGAATTTTTTTTATTTATATAATCTAAATAAAATTTACTATAATGTTCCATTGCCTATAGATTTGTTAAGATTGAGAATATGTCTTTATTTTCCGTATTGAGAATGTCTCTTTTTTTTCTATATTGAGAATATGTCTTTTTTTCAGTGATGGCTCTAGAGCGTCCGGCTTTTACTGCGCTTCTTCATATTTGGCGGCCCAAATTTATGACACACGGGAAGTGAACGTCGTACAAGCCGTCCGAACAGTTAGACTTCACAGGCCTACTTTCCTACCCACTGTCGTAAGTATTGAATGACTGTCGTAACTTATTTTTAATTTCTATAACTTGTTCTAGTGACCAAAAAACGCTTCATTTAGATTTTATTTAAATAGGATTTTCTTCATATTTTATTTTATTATGAGAAGATAAACATTGTAATAGTGTATCATTAACTTCGTGTGTTGTTATATGTACTTAAAAACAGCTTAAATTAGCTTTGTTATGTTTTCTAGGACTCATTTTGTTTCTCAAATTTTGTCACACAATTCTCGTTTATCTTTTTCAATATGTTACCATTTAATGTGCTTAACAGGACCATTAATTAGAACGGGAGTTCGAATCCAGCTGGCCGAAGAGACACCGTGTGATAAATGGTGACTGGTACACGTTAAATCTGTTGGGTCACAAAGTACCCAATGCTTCCATAACAAATCAATACCTCTGGGAGTTTTGAATTGGAGATAGATCGTTCTTTGTCGATCGTTAAGTCGAAATTATGATCTACGGATGTATGAATGGGTACACCCTATAAACTGGTGTGACGTATAAGTGTGGCAGAAGTCGAATTATTGGCTACAGATGGAGCTACTGGAAAACAAGAACAATCGCACCTTCTCTGCCTTAATGGCCAACGACATCAACAATCAATAAATATATTTCAATTATACCAATTTAATTTTACACATTTATTTTAATACGAGTAATTTTAAATCTCAGTAAATATGTAGTAAATGTATATACACTGATGGGGAAAAAATCCCAACACCTAGAAAAATTATTGTAGAGTAATGAAATTCCTGTAATGCCTTTGTCTGATTAAAGTTTCAAGTTCACAGGTTAATGCAATTAAGAGAAAAACTATTTCAAATGTCAAATACTGGTACGTTAATAATCTGTGTAACAACTAGAATTTTGAATGCAAGCATGCAAACGCGCATTCGGTCAGTCAGTGCAGGGATATTTAATGCTGGTTGTGGATGACGCTGAAGTTGTCGTCCAATGATGTTCCATACGTGCTTGATCGGTGAAAGATCAGGTGATCTAACAGGCCAAGGAAACATGTCGAAATTCTGATTAGCATGTTGGGTTACAACAGCAGCATGAGAGCAAGCGTTATCCTGTTGGGAAATACCACCTTGACTGCTGCTCGTGAATGGCAACGAAACAGGTGGAATAACCACGAAAGTGCTCTAACTCGACACCACGCACGTCGTAAACGATAGTGTTTTGGATTGAGTGGAATGCAAGCTACAGAGCCTCGCTCGCTTGGAGTTGTACTTGAAGTAGTCGATTTGTAACAGTTCGTTGTGTCATTGCACTGCCAACTGCAGACGTACACGGCATTCTTCCCTCTGAGTAGTGGTCGTCCATCCAATTGCTGCAGTATCTTCCTTTGACCACTGCCGCCAACAATCATGCAAAGTGGGAGCCGTGATGGCTCAGGGGACAGTGTCCGCCTTCCAATGAGATTAACCGGGTTCGAATCCCAGCAATGACTGGTTGATATGAATTACGCACCTGGCTTGCGCCGACCACAGTGTTGACCGTCAACACTGTGCAAAGTAAAATATCCTCAGTGGTAGACGGATCATGGGTTAGTTCCCTTTCCGTTAGGCTAAATGTGGGAGGTTTTCGTGAATTTCCTCTCCATGTAACGCAAATGCGGGTTAGTTCCATTAAGAGGTCCTCTACGAAGGCAAATTTCTCCCAATACTTGATCTAGGAGTTTTCTTGTCTTCTGGATTGGGTTCAAAAGGCGACGAAGTGGAAAATTAGTAGTCGTAAACCCAAAAGATAGAGTTGGCTGTTCAACGATGGTTATAAACTAAAATCAAATTGTGCACAGTGGACACATTTCTCCCCAGTCTTTCTGCACTATCGCGAAAATCCACGATCTTGCAGCCCTATTACACGATTGCATTCAAAGTCAGTGAGCTGTTGATAATGGCTCCTTTGTCTGCTTAAAGGAATTTTTGACTCTAACATCAAATCACTATCACAAAATTTAGCGAAAAATAATGCTTACGAACATCCATTATTATAGGGTAGTGTATATACAAATAAATTTGCATTTTAAAACTTTTCAATGCGTCAAATGCGGCTAAATAGCCTATTTCCCAGCCATCTTATTTAACTGCAATTAAATCAGCTAATAATTGAAAATAATTTTAAGTTGTGAAACGTGAGTTGAATATAAAAATATACAACCCACCTTATCTAATATAAAGTTTTAAAATTACCTTTGAGTACTATAC
Source organism: Parasteatoda tepidariorum (assembly GCF_043381705.1). Lineage (NCBI taxonomy): Eukaryota > Metazoa > Arthropoda > Arachnida > Araneae > Theridiidae > Parasteatoda > Parasteatoda tepidariorum. The sequence goes on along the minus strand of NC_092210.1, from coordinate 53,231,090 downwards.
CAAGTCAAACATTTTAATGTTGTCCCAAGATTTTTTCACTCTGTTACCATAAGTATTGTATTAAATTATTCCTGTTGAGGTGGCAAAATAACGATAATGATAAGGCAGCTATTTTAAAAAATGTCATATTCATTGCATTCTAAGAAAATAAGTTTTGACAATGTAATGATATAGAACCGTGATGACTCTCGGGATAGAAAGTTCACCTTCCAATGAGAACCGAGTTTGAACCCCAACTATGACGTTGATACAAATTCCGCACCCAGCTCGCACCGACCACAGTGCTGACGTAAAAATATCCTCAATGGAAGAAAGATCGTGGATTAGAGTCACCTTACCATCAGACTAAATGTGTTAGTGTTTCGTGGTTTTCTTCTCCCTGTAATTCAAATACAGGTTGGTTCCATCGAACACCAAACAATTCTCCCAATACCAGGAGTTCCCTTGTCATCTGGATTGGGTTCAAAATTACAAGGCTACGGAATGAGAAAGGCTACGGAAGAAAATGCCGCGCTATTTTGAAAATGACCCATATATTACCCGTCACTCCAGTTATGGCACGAGTGGTGCGAGAGAGAGTACTACAGCAGGTAATGGGGCATTGAGATGAGTTTTCTATCTTATCTCACGTTAGAGATGAAATTAGATTTAATACTCCTGAAGTATCTCGAACTCTGGCTTATGATGGTTTGTGTGACGTAACTAAAATTCAACACTAAGAGAACTTATGACAACTCGGCTGAAAATCTCTTGAAAATAGTTAGAATTATCAAAGTACTTCTTCGCGAGCAAAGACAGCTAGTCAAATTATAAAATATGGTAATAATTATAATAATCGTTTCATAAACTCTGATATCGTTTTACTTTCTGTTTTTGTCTTCTATGTTTAAGTTCTCATGTTTTAAAAATATTTTATTTTACATTTCAGGAACAATACAGATGGCTTTACGAGTTATCCTGCTTTTTAGTATCGGAAAAGATTCTGAAATAGTTCAGTCACTGTTTCTCGAAACCATCGATCATTGAAGCATGTGAAATCGCCTAAAACCACCGACTGTTTTGTACACAAATCATGTTAAAAATTTTATCTTAGTAAATGTGTTGCATAAATTTTATGGAATTATTAAAATGTCTAATTTTTTGTTCATAATAGTGTCATCTATTATCCTTATAAGAACTAAATAACAAACTTGCACAGTGATTATAATTATTTTTACCCGAAATACTCATAAATATTATTATTATTACATAACTTACACGATAATTTTTTGTCATAGGCTTAATACATTCATTGCCCTTGTTTTCAGTGTCTATGAAAATTTAATGGATTCAACTTTAATGATGTTTACGGCAACGTGTTATGAATTAGGGAACATGCTTGTCATTCAAAAATAAGAAATATTTCCAACGATTTGAAAACTAAAATTTTAGGATACATATATGGTTAAATATATAGAACCCATCTTCCCGGTTTTTCTTCTAGAACTAATAAATTCTTCAATAATCTGATCGATAAACTGATATGATAATTTCTTATGTTTGAAATGTTAATAAGCAACAAAAAACAGGGATCTGTTTAACCCTTCACAAAATATCTTTTCATAAAAACGGACCCTTCACAAAATGATTTTTCTTTTAATCGGACCCTTCACAAATTTCTTTATCTTCATTATTGTTTTAATAATCGAACAAACCCCTTTCCAGGAAGGGGGGAGAGAAAGACTGATGTAAACGCACTAAATTTTGTCTTCGGCAGACGCTTCTTCCATTATTCGTACGAAATGAATATTCTGCGTTCAGCAGTATAGGCTAAATACAAAATATTTGCATGTTGCATCTCTAATTTAGAAGCAGCAATTACTGTTTATTCTTGAAAATTTAATTTTTTTAATTATAATTTTACAGTGCTGAGCATAATCTCGTATATCTTTACAATTTAAAAACTCCTTGAAATTTTTTTTTGCAATAACTGGACCCTTTTTGCACAAATTCATAAAAGCAGGACCCTGGTTGAAAGAATGTGACCTAACGTTTTTTCATATTCCCAAATTACGAGTAATTTTTTCACAATTTTACAAAAACGGATCTTTCACAAAATATCTGGGCAGACCCCTGAAAAACACTGGTGGTCAGCCTGAAAGCCTCAATTATCCAGAACACAGGTGAGAATTAAAATGAAAGAACCATAAAATGCTTAAATGTGAATGTTATCTAAAGAATTTGAAAAAAACACTTTTATGAGGTGTGATAACTGATGGCATTGGTGTCCCTGGAGTATAATTTTTGAGGAGGACGAAATTAAAATACACAGTCATGATAGCTCGGTAAATTTCAAACATAAGAAAAAAAATTCTAATTCCTGCTTAATATTTGCAGAAGGATTATTTTTTATCTCTTTCTCGTTTATAACTTAGATGAATTTAAATCAATGATTCATAAAAAAAATTTCTTTGTCTGAAATATTGAGGGGACTTTAAGAGATTTCTAATTATTGATGGGGACATGCCAATCCTCCCGGCCAACGACGCCCATGACTGATGAACTTCAAGATGGACAAATTTTGAAAACAAAACATTGTTCCGTTTAAAAAAAATTACTAGCACAAGCAAAAATTGGAACTTTAATAAAAGACATAAAAATTTAAAAATAAGCTTATGAAAAATAATTTGTCTAAAAGAATAAACGGAATAATTAATGGGTGGCTGTGTTTTACGTCATATAATTCCAGAACCGTTTAGGCTAACATTTTGAAATTTAAACAATGAACTCGACGATTCTATAAATCGTTTAAAAATTTCTATTAGCCCGTTCTAGAGAGTATTTTCTCAATGGTTTCGCATTAGACATTGTTACAAATTAAAGAGTCATCGCTATAATTATTTAAATGATAATATCAATGATGTTTGATAGCTTAAAGCTCTGTTTAATCAAAAACAGAGTTTAATTGTTCGCTATTTAATAATGAATTATTTTCTATTCATTATGTCAAGTACAGGGATAGACGCGGGAGTGCTTGAGGCATTATTCAGAAATTTAAACTGTTTCATGACTGGTGAATTTTTCATTTATTTTGAAGGGAAGGAAACATAAATGCATGCCTGCATTTTTCGAAGCAGGGTATAGAACAGAAAAGAGTTTATTTTCGATTAATGCATTTATAGAAATCGCAAATTTTGAATCATTTCTCTTGTAATGATAAAAAGTATTTAAAAGCAATCCGGCGCTACGAGTTTGTATAATTCTGTAATAATTTTTATTTTGATTTAGATAATTAGATTCATTCTTTTTTAGTAGTCAGATAATTTTTTCTTACTTTTATCAGAAGAGAAAGCTACAAATTTCTCACCTAGATTAGGAAAAAATTTCGTGTGAAGATTACCAAGCAACGGTCCTTAACCTGAAAAAAAAAACAGTAGTTCAGTGAATACCGTATAATTACAGTTAACATTAAAAACATCAGTGTAACAGTGTTTCCCAAACTTATTAATTTTGTGTACCCTTTCTGAATTTTTTTAACGCCGTGTATCACTAATAAAAAAATGAATGTATTTTTTACTCTTAAAAAAATTTCACAAAAGCAAAAAATCACAACTAGCTGTGGATACCACTAATTATTAACTGTTATAAAAAATAGCCAGTAGAAAAATACGTAATCGTAAATTTTCATGGCTAGCTTGGTTTTGAAATTTTGGTTTGTTGCAAGGTATTTCGCATAAGAACGCGTACCCCCGCTGGCCTGTTCCCATACCCCTGGGGGTACGCTTACCACACTTTGGGAAACTCTGGTGTAGGGAAAACTGAGAAATTTTGTACCGGGTATACTATGCATTTAAGCACATTTATTAAAAGACGTGTTTATTATTAATGATCAAATCAATTCGACTAGAATCACATTCACTTTTGCTCAATATTTCTGATACTGTTGACAAACAGGATTTTTCAAATGAATTATGATACGATTGTGATAAACCTAAAAGACATATTTTTTTTTTATCTTATTGTACATATTTTAATCTTCATTTTATCATATTACAAATACAAAATTTAAAAAAAAATAGTGATTATATAATACAATGATTATAACTCATTTTTTTTTTAAATTTTCCTTAACTTTCTGTAGTCATAAATTCAAAAATATCATCCAAAGTTGATTCCGTTTTAATTTTTTTATTAAACTACTTGAACTACACGAATATAGTTTTCGTTGCGCGAAGGGTTACTTAAAAAAAAAATTTCACAATCACAATGTTTTGAAAACAAAAACAAAAAAGGGATAAACATAAAAGGCATACAATTTCGATGATTACTCAAAACCAACAATACAATTAAAAAATTACGTGCAGCGCAATCTATATTGTGAACATAGTGTCAATATATGAAGTAAATCGAAAATAAAATCAGTATTTTGGTACACTAATAGTTAAAGGATAAATTATCGAAAAAGTCAATGTTTTTTTTAAGTTGAAAGTCTTACAGTATTGCTCCCTCTTAAGATAAAGGATAACTGACACTTCTGACTTTGACTGACTACTCTACTTTGCTCTTCTCTAAGTTTACAGGTCATTGCCCGGTATTCTTTACGCTGTATTTTTTAATGTTACTGCCATTTCTCGCTATGAGCTTATGCGTAATTTCCTACGCTGATAATTTTTTAAGGGTTTAGTGACATTAAAAGATATTATCTAAGCTGACATTTTTCTAATTTATTCCATGTGAGAAATTCTCAGCCACCCCAGGGACTATTAAATAAATTAAGAATATTGAGTTTTTCCCACCCCCGGGAAAAATAACAGACAGGCATTCCCTTCTTTTCCCAACTTTAAAAAAAGGAACATTCCCATTTTATAAATAGAGAACTTGGAAATGAAGGGCCAGTCATGAAATTGTGCTGGTTTCTGAAAAAAGCGCATGTGTGGGAAATAATATATATA